>NC_138372.1:25156561-25284169 GCF_054177405.1 Leptonychotes weddellii
AAAAAAAAAAAAGAATTGAAATTTGAGAATTACACTATAGATTTGAAATTCAAATTAGATTTATCTCATTCCCTAGTTCATTCCCTTTATTTCATCTTGAAGAAGAAAGAAAAAAATCAATTGTCCCAGTTAAAAAGCGTAGTAGAAACAAAGGCTGGAAGTAAAAGCAAACATATTAATTGATTTGTTTGTCAAAGCCTCATGCACTGCCCTCCTTAGTAGTTATGCCATCTCGTAAAGATGGCAAAATCAAATATAATTGCCAAGTCTCTCTATTCCTGGCCCTAGATCATGGATATATAGAAAGCTGCCTGCTTGCAAAATACAAATGAGGGCCACTTTTTTTTTTAAGTTCCAGGAGTTCTTTTATTGTTTGACTGACAGGACAACAAAACCAGTCAGAGAAGTCCCCAAGGAAATGATGGTCATGTTTCATTGTTGTTTGCCCTCTGGTCCTTCATCTTCTAAACATTTATTATTTTTCTTTTACAGATATTAGACATTTATTTTTATCACAAATGCAATCCAAGTGTGAATAAATAAATGTATTATCTTTTAACATCTGCCCCCCACCATGTTCCTTTAAATAGAAAAAGGAGCTAAGTGTCTCTTCAAAGCCTGTGTGGCCATAGTTGTCCCACCTATGGTTTTAAAAACAGACCATAACTTACCTTCTGAAATCCCTTCTTGAACTACAGCTCATTCTGTTAAAGAAATCCTGGGAAAGAAGTCCTATTGATATTGCCAATAGTCTCCAAAAGGTGAGGATGGTAACTGGGCTGAAGGCAACTGAGACGGGTCTTCAGCAAACTGAGGACCATTGGGAAATCGTGCAGAGGCAAATCTTGTCAATGAGATACCAGGTCCTATAATTAAAGCTAGAATGCCACCCATCGCTGCTGACCCAACCATGGCCACTGGTCCATTTCTTGCTGTCAGTATGGCTCCTGTTAAGGCAACAGTTGTGAAGGAGTTCGAGGGATCTTCTTTCGCTCTGACTTGAACCACAGTGCAGTCAGTCATGAAAAATAAACCTTCCCAAACTGCAAAGCTACCTCCCAACCGCGGAGCCCTGGTTTTAATAGCTGTGAAACTCCCTTGTAGTCTGTGGTTTACTCCCACTGGAGAATTGTAAAAATCTTTGAGTGCTTGAAAGATACCACCATCTATGGTATCCATGGTAAAGGCCCCACCACAATCATCCACAGTTCGCAAGGGCAAGGCTCTCGCATATATTCCTCCATCTTGACTCCACCAAAAAAAAAAACCCGTTTTTTTTCTTAAGTTTTTATTAAAATTCCGGTTAGTTAACATATGGTATAATATTAGCTTTAGGTGTACAATACTCTGATTCCACACTTCCATACAACACGTGGTACTTATTACAGCAAGTGCACTCCTTAATCCCATCACCATTTCCTCCATCCCTGTCCCTCCTCCCCTCTGGTAACCATTAGTTTGTTGAAAGGGCTACTTCTTAAAAAAAAAAAAAGAGAGAGTGAGAGAGAGTCACTTCTATTCAACATGGTACTGGAGGTTTAGGGCAATTAAGTAAGAATATAAAAGAAAAAGCATCTGTATTGGAAAAGAGAAAGTTAAAACTATCTCTATTTGCAGATAACATGATCTTATATATAGAAGATGCTAAAAAAATCCACACACACACAAATTAACTGCTAGAGGTAATAAACCTATTCAGTAAGATTGTGGATGCAAGATTAATATAAAAAATCAATTGTATTTCTATATATTAGCAATGAACAATCCAAAAATGAAATTAAGAAGACAATTCCACTTATAATAGCACCAAAAAGAATAAAATACTCAGGAATAAATTTAACCAAAGAAGTATAAAATTTGCACTCTGAAAACTACAAAACATTATTGAAAAAATTAAAGAAGAACTAAAGAAATGAAAACATATCCTGTGTTTATAGATTGTGATATTTAATACTGTCAAAATAGCAACAATCCTCAAATTAATCTGCAGATTGAATATAATGCTTATCAAAATTCCAACTGCCTTTTTTTTTTGCAGATGCAGACAAGCTGATTCTAAATTTCATCTGGACAAGCAAGAGACCCAGAATAGCCAAAACAATCTTGAAAAAGAAGAACAAAGTTGGAGGACTGACACTTCCTGATTTCCAAGCTACAAAGCTATAGTAATTGAGACAGTGTGATACTAGCATAAAAAAAGACAAAGATTGATAGAATTGAGAGTCCAAAAATAAACCCTTACATTTGCAGTTGATTGATTTTGACAAGGGTTGTAGGCCATGGGGGAAAGAAGTCTTAAACAAATGGTGCTTGGATAACTGTATGTACATGCAAAAGAATAAATTTGAACCCTACCTCCCATCATATACAAAAGTAAACTCCAAATAGATCAAAGACCTAAATGTAAGAGCTAAAACTATAAAATGCTTAAAAGACAAGATAGGAATAAATCTTCATGACTTTGGATTAGGTTTCTTAGATATGATAGCAAAAAACCACAAGCAATCAGAGAAAAATTAGATTGTTGAAATTAAAAACTTTTGTGCTTCAGGGGCACCTGGGTGGCTCAGTCGGTTGAATGTCCAATTCTTGATTTTGACTCTGGTCATGATCTCAGAGTCCTGGGATTGAGCCCCAGGTCAGTCTCCACACTCAGTGGGGAATCTGCTTGAGGATTTCTCTCCCTCTGCCCCTCCTCACCTCAAATAAATAAATAAATCTTTTAAAAAAATAAAAAGAACAGAAGATTTGAATCAGCATTTCTCCAAAGAAGTTATACAAATAGACAACAAGTACATAAATAGATGCTCAACACCATCTGTCCTTAGGGAAATGTAAACCAAATACACAATGAGATACCACCTCATATCCAAGAGGATAGGTATAATTTTTTAAAATCTGAAAATAAAAAATATTGGCAAGAATGTGGAGAAATTAGAGCCCTCACACATTGCTGATGGGAATATAAAATAGTGTAGCCACTGTGGAAAACATTTCTTCAAAAAGTTAAACATAGAGTTATCATATAACCTAGCAATTCTCCTCCTAGGTATATACCCAGAAGTGAAAAGTTATATATCCACACAAAACTTATATGTATCCACACAAAAACTTGCACATGGGTGTTCATAACAGCATTATTATAGCCAAAAATGGAGACAATCCAAATGTCCTTCAACTGATTAATCGATCAACAAAATACGGTGTATACATACAATGGAGTATTATTCAGCATTAAAAGCAATGGAGTAGTGGGGTGCCTGGGTAGCTCAATCAGTTAAGCATCCAACTCTTGATCTCAGCTCAGGTCTTGATCTCAGGGTCATGAGTTCAAGCCCCACATTGGGCCCCATCTTGAGCATGGAGCCTACTTAAAAACAAAACAAAACAAAACAATGAAGTATTGATGCATGCTACAATATGGATAAACCTTGAAAACATTATGGTAAGTGAAAGAAACTAGATACAAAAGAGCACATACTGTATTATTCCATTTATATGAAATGTCCAGAATAGGCAAATCCATAGAGACAGAAAGTAAATTAGTGGTTGCCAGGGGCTGGGGTATAGGGTTTCTTTTTGGATGATGAAAGTGTGCTGGAATTGGATAGTGGTGATGATTGCACAACTTTGTGAATACACTAAAAACCACTGAATTTACACATTAAAATGGCGAATTTTATCATATGTGAATTTTATCTCAATTAAAAAAATGCAAAAGAATGAGGCTGCCAGTAGAGTAGGAGCAGGTGGACAGAAATTCCATTTGGATGCCAGGTGGTGTCTCTTGGCAAGCTAGTCTGGTTCAGTAGTGTCCAGTGCAGGTCCCTGTCCTCCTCAGCCAAGTGGCTCCACTTCAGCTCCCACTTAAGATTTTTGTTTGAATAAGGGGTTCCCCAGCTAAAAAAGAATGAAAGCCCTTGGCCCAACTGATCAACTGCAAAGAAGTTCCTCCCCGACTTCTAAGCTCCAGACTTGTGCAATGTTAGTATGAGGAGAGGCTGAGGAGTCAAAACATCAACAGAGGCCAGTGGCCCAGACAAGGGTTGGAGTGTCACAAATAGGGCTGCTGGCTGGAACCCAGCCTTCTGGCACAGTGTCTGATAGGAAGGCTCCCTCTGGCTCCTTCTGGTCTCAGGGGAGCATTGACATATTTGAGAGGTTTAGTTTCATTCATAAACCTTGACTGAGCATGTTCTGGCTCTCACTCCCAGATGGGTGAGCCAACTTCCTGTCCTCAGGTGGCTCAGGCACGGGATGTGAAAACATGCTCAGTCCCTGACAGTCCTCTCCCCTCTCTTGGACTGGGCTGAGATCTTGGGTTCACTGCCTCTCAAAGGACAGCAAGAGAGTGGCAGGGGAGCAGCTCTTAGCCTGGGGAAAGGAGGGAAGGGATGAAAATTAGTGACTATTGGGCACATATATTGGGCCAGGCACACAGGAACATGTGCATATATGACTTGACTTCCTCCTTACTGACTCCTTTAGCAGTAGGTGAAGGGACTTGTCCCAGGTACTTGGAGCTAGTATGCTGTAGAACTGAGATTTGAACCCAGGATCATCTGATTTGAAAGTCTGTGCTCTGGTGAAGCTGGAAGTTCACCCAGAGTTTTTCACCTAGGCCCCTCCATTGGACCATTTCTAGCTCCCACTATTTACACATTACTTGCTCATTCATTCATTCATTCATTCCATAAATTTCCCTGACTGGGCATTTGGTGCCACATAATGTGTTAGGCAACAGACACACAAACCTGAATACCCAAATAAGGCATGAGCCCTGCCTTCAAGGATTTATAATGCATTGGGAGCTAAGCCTGGACTGAGATAGAAGACCAGGGGCTGAGTTAATTATACCACCAAGGGAGGCCCTATGGTGGTTTGGCCAGATGGCAAGTGGTTTTAATATGAGAATGAGAATTCAAGGTTTGGGACAATGGGGGCAAATATATTGCTGATTCTCTACCCAGCCCCCACCCTGTCCTGTAGATATGGGCGGTGTAGGAAAATGAGCAGCCACCATCAGAGAGAGCTGAGGGGGAAGTGGTATTCTGGGGCATGGCTTCTACTCAGCCACAGCAGGAAGTGGAGGGAGGGCTTGCTGAACAGGCCAAGGCTTAGGGGACTTTACTGACTATAGAACTTTGGTTTGGGAGGGCTTAGAAGGGTCTTTGGGAAGGGGCCAGTGGGTGCTAGAGTGGGTTTGGGAAGGAGAATGTAGATGATCAGAGTGGTCAAGAATAACAGAGTGAGAGACAGGGGATTGAGGCATTGCAGTCCTGACTGAAACAAGGTAAATACATTTCATACGCAGGTTTCTGAGGCTATTTTTGGTACAGGAAACAAGCTATCATCCTTGCTCAGGGTACCAAATAGAACATGGGGGAAATTTGTTAGGAAGTGGGAGACTGAAAATCAGCCTCAACTCAGGCTGAAAGCCACCAGCACTGTTTAAACTATGGGAGGAATTTAGCCTGGAGTAGAGAAGAAGGGAGGTGGCTACTAGGTTTAACTCAAAGCTTGATCTCTAGTTGGTTTTTCTTATACTCTTAGCTGTAAACCTGTCTGTTCATTTAATGAATACTTCCTCCTCTTCAAACTTGCTGTCCCCTCTTACTATTTCCAGTTAATATCTGATTTAACAGAGAAGTATGGTGCTATGGAAAGAACTTCGAATATAGTATCCGTCACTATAGAATCTAGTCACTCAATTAAAAGTCCCACTTCCATCGCCAGTCAGGGATGGAAGCAGCCAGAACTAGAATGCAGGATTTAGAACTCCAATTTTTCCATCCTTCACTGCGGTATCATATAACGCAGAGCCTGACTTCCTTAGCTTCCCTGAACTTTGGTTTCCTTAACAATATCTACCTTATAGTCACTGTGAAGATTAAATGACATGTGAAGCCCATAATACAATGCCTGGCCATGGTATGCCCCTAACATTTTTTATCATTACATGCAAAAATTACCTGGCTCTCTGGCTTTGATGCTCAAATGAATATCTCATTATACATGTTACAGGCTGAACATATGAAATTCATATACTGAAATCCTTACCCCACTATCTCAGAATGTGACTGTATTTGGAGATAGAGTCTTTAAAGGGGTAATTACGTTAAAACAAAGTCTGTAAGTTGGGCCCTAATCCAGCATGATGGGTGTCCTTACAGGAAGAGGACATTTTGACACAGACATGTACAGAGGGAAGATCATGTGAAGACACAGTGGGAAGACGGCCATCTACAAGCAAAAAAGAGAGATCTCAGAAGAAACCCGTCCTTGGACTTGGACGTCCAGCCTCCAGAACTGCCAGAAAATTAATTTCTGTTGTTTAGGCCACTCAGTCTGTGGTACTTTGTGATGGCAGCCCTAGCAAACAAGACATACACATTGTACCCTTTTAACTGGTGGGCAGAAGGCTCCCTCGTTTTGCTGACTAGAAACTGCTTCTTGGGCTGTAGTGCTATGCTCTCCAACTCAAAAGTTCCCACTGGGCAGGCCATGCTGCCTTGGAGTGGGTGTTGCTCCCTTGGCTCTTGGCGGCTAAGAGGAAGTCATGTGAGAAAGCAAGACTTGCCCTTCTGAAGTGCTTGGTGACTTGCTGACCAGAGGTGGTTGTGGTGTGACTAGCAAGAGAATGCATCATGCATCATGGTCCATTCCCGGGGTGCTTTCAGGCTGCATGGGGAGGGAAAGGCAACTGGGTGTGCGATCTGGATGAAGCAATGGAGGAAAAGTGTTCCGTCTGTGGTGACCCTGGTGTCCTCTGTCCCAGGACAGTAGAGAAAGAGGAGACAGAGGAGAAAGAAGGGGTCTGAGGTGGGAGGAAGGAGGAGAGGTGCCTGATGTGAATCATAGGGCACTTTCCACCGCCAGAAGTGGTGAACTGTGTCTGTGGATCAGCGGGGTCTGGAATCCCGATCTTTTGCGGGGTACCGTTTGCCGGGAGGCTCTGGGACCACCGCACGAATCACCGCCCCGCCCGCCTTTTGCCGGGTTGGCGGTCCTGGGCGACTGGGCAGTGCGAACGGGCGCGCGCGCACCCGACACGTCCTCGGGGCACTGCCCCCTCCGGGCGCGCGCGCGCCCCCGCCCCACCCCGTCCCGCCCCCCGCCGGGCTCCGTGGACCGGGCGCCCGGGGCCGCGCACGCCCCCTCCTCGAGCCGGGACCCTGGGTCGGGCGCGTCCCGCGCCTCCTCCCCGCCCGGCGGGCGCGCGCGCTGGCTCCCGCTCCCGCTCCCGCTGGCAGCGGCGGCGGCGGCGGCGGGGATTGTTTTTGTTGTCGCTGAGGCCGGAAGAGCCGCGGGAGCCGCGTCCCTGTCCCCGGGCCGGGCGCCGCCGCCGCCCCCTGCCCAGCGCCCGCGTCTCCGCGGCGCCCCCCCGCAGCGCCAATATTCCGGAGATCAAGCGTTACGCGGCGGCGGCGGCGGCGGCGGCGGGGCCCGGAGCGGGAGGCGCCGGGGACCGGGGCGAGGCGGCCCCCGCCGCCGCCATGGAGGCGCTGGGACCCGGTGAGGAGCGCGCTCGGGCCGGGGCCGGATTGCGGCCCCGGGACTGGTGGGCGGGTGGGCGGGCGCGTCGCTCCGGGTCTCCCCCATCGGCTCTTGCTTACCTGGGTTCGGGCCGTCAGGCGTGGGGGAAGGGGATCCGTGCCCCATAGCACAGGGCGGAGGGAGCTGACCCGGGCCTTGGGGGGCGGAGACCGCGGTCCAGCCTGGAGAGACGAGGCAGGGCTCGGGGTCTAAGGGAGGCGGGCCCAGGGTGGTGACCCCCGTCCCCAGGTGGACGGGAGACCTAACCGAACCTCGGGGAGGTGGTCTGTGCTCCAGGGTTGAGGCAGGCCAGTTCGGGCCTCAGAAGGAATGATCTGTGCCAAGTGCTCAACTGAGGCCTGGCCTCTACTGGCCCGGGAAGGACACCCTCCTACTACCAGGGGTATGCTGGGCATGGGGCCACACCCGTGTTTTTCTTTGCACTGGTAGACAGTCCAGAGCCCTCAGATAAGGAAGAAGAACTTCCCCCAAACACTTCTCATGACCCCCCAAAGGCCAAGAGGCAAAGTACCCACCCTCTCAAAGGCCCTGAAGTCTCAGGAAATATGGTCCTATGCCTGTCAGTCTGTGCAACAGTCCGGGAGTGATCTGGGCTGTCGCCTTAGTGACAGGTGTCCAGTGAGCCCCTTCTAGCATGGGCTTTAATGGCCTGAGTGCTCTTCTAACTGGGTTATCGTTGGTTGGGAGGATTAAATGAAGGTGAAAGTGCTTTGGAAACTGTAATTCCCCATCTTTTGGAATGACCTCTTGTTTCTCTCTCCCAGTCGGCCCAAACTAGAGGAACCATTCCAGGTTGTAAGAAACGCTCTGCAGGCTGGGAACCTGGTGCTCCCTCCTCAAACCGCAACAGGTTTCTAATGCCTTCGCTAAGCAGGGTTTAGAGGCTGTGATAGAATTAACTTTATATCAAACCTTATCTACATAGTGGACTTAGTTGTAGGGCATTTCATTTTTTTAGTGTGCAGAAAATTCAGTTTACCATTTGAGTTTGGAAACTTTGCCAGTTTGTTTACTTAGAACTTGTTTACAGAACTGAATGATTAAAGCCCACTTTAATTTGCTGCTTAAAATATTTTTTAAAGGCCCCCATAATCAAATTTCATATGCCTTTTAAAAGTAAATTGGTTTCATGACACTAATATTATTTGATAAACCTCAATCTGAGTATTACTCTGGGTTTCTTCAGCTATGTCCCCCAGCCAAAGGCATGATCATGTCTTTAGGAATGTAACAGACTTCTGTTCAAATCCAATCTAGTAATTTAATAGTTGTATAACCTTGGGCAAATTCCTTAATTCCTTTGAACTTTCATTTCCTCATCTATAAAATGAGGGTAATAATAATTATGTACTGCAAGATTGTTGTGAGAATGAAATGAGACAATGTATATGAGGAGTCTTATTGTGGAGACTAATGCTTTGTAGATATTCAACAAATGTTTCTTCTTCCCTCCCAGTTAGTAATTCATAATTGAAGCAACTGTTGCATTTATGAGCTGATGCTGGAAGAGACTATGTAACTAACTGTGTATACAAATTGAATTTCATGGAAAAGATCAACCTGGTAGTTAGGAACCTCCTAGGGACTTTTGGGGGGGGGCGGTGATTTTAGCTTTTGCAGATTTGAAGACTTAGCTCAGGATTGTAGAAAATTAATTCTCACTAAGCACAGTTTGAAGACACGAGTGGCTAAATCAAAATGTCACATAGATCTTTTCTGTTAACTAGAATATTTTCTCGTCTACTGTTTAGCAAACCCCTTTTCAGGTGTCACGGTACCTTGGAAACCCAATTAATAATAAGCCGCTTGCTGAGCATAGAACTGGAGCAAAGGGAGTTGATAGTCTTGTGGGATATTTTATCCAGGCTGTTTTAGAACTTAGAGAAGCATTTCAGCTTTACTGAAGCACACCACTCTAGTGCTTTGTGCCCTCCTCACTTGAATAATCACTGACATATTCTTAGTCTTGCTGTACTCTGTCCTCACCCCATTTTGGTTTCTGACAATAATAACTTAGAAATATAGTCAGATTACCATTTATTTTGGCTATATTAATGATAACTTTTATTTTTACAGTGCTTTATAGTTTGGAAGGTGCTTTCATAGCTCTTAGCTCATTTGATCTTCTGTGAGGTAGGCAAGGTAGCATTAGCCCCATTTTACAGATGAGTAAAGAGATTCAGAGAGCTGAAGTGACTTCAAGATCTCAAGGCTGAGTGGTGAAATGCAGATGAGTCTGGGTCATCTGAGCCCTAGTCTATTGCCCTCCTCTTCATTTAAGGCTGACTTCTTCCAATCGGTGTTGAGTAATATTTGTTTCCTTTTTGGAAGATGTAATTTTCTGACTTTGTCACCAACTTTTGGAGATATACCCATTATAAAGCCCAGGACCTTTGAGCACTGACTATAACATTTCATGCAAGTACAATCATAATAGCTAACATTTATTGAGCACTTACTATTATGAGGCACTGTGTTAAGCTTTATGTATACATTATCTCATGGGATCTTCACAATTGCTTTATGAAATAGATGCTATTATTATCACACCTCCCATCTTTTATAGATGAGGAAACTGAGGCACACAGTGACTAAGAAACTGGCCCAAGGTCATGCAGTTAAGGAGTGGTAAAACCAGGATTGAAACCTACACAGTTTGGTTCTGCCTTAGCCACCCTGCTTTATTTCTTTAAGTAGTTTGCTGAATTCAAAGAAACCAGCTTTTGGAAAATTTTAGATTATATTTTTCTAAATAAATCTCCTAAACTTACTCAAAGAAGTGACCACTCACCTTCTAACTTCTCTTTCATATTACCAAAGAACAGGCACACACTACTTACATTTCTCCATCAATCCCACTTCTTTAATTTCCTCTGCCTCTGTCCCTTTGGCATCAAGTCTTCAGAGAGGTATAGATACCTTAGGATTGTGAAGTATGTTGGGGAAGAAAAAGCACTGGGCTGGAAATTAGGAAACCTAAATTGTAGTCACAATTTAAAGTCAAGTCCTATGTCCTTGGGCAAGTCATTTGCTCCAAATTTCTGTTTCTGGATTTCTATCGTAAAGCTGGATTTATGATACAATGATTGTTTAAATGTACTTTAGACTGTGCAGGGCTAACTTGTCCATATGATTTGATGGGGTTAACTCAGTACGCCAATCACCTCTGATGTTATTTATTATTTACCTCTTACCTTGTTTTTAAATGTCTTACCACACCCAGAGTAGATCCCTTGTACACCAGAAGTGGAACTCAATTCCAAGCAGTCATATTTTTGGTATAAATTATGTGCTTTTGCTTAAGTGAAAAATAAGTCAATTCTTGGGTTTTAGGAATGACTGGGTTTCTGTTTGGTCTCTATCTGGGGCTGCTACAAAGATGACTGATACAGGCATACCTTGGGGATATTGTAGGTTCAGTTCCAGACCATCACAATAGAGTGAATATCACAATAAAGCAAGTCCAATGAATTTTTTGGTTTCTCAGTACATAGAAAAGTTATGTTTACTCGATACTGTAGTCTAAGTGTGCAATAGCATTAAGTCTAAAAAATGTGCATACCTTAATTTTTTTTTAAAGATTTTATTTATTTATTTGAGAGAGAGAGAGCACATGAGAGGGGGGAGGGTCAGAGGGAGAAGCAGACTCCCTGCTGAGCAGGGAGCCCGATGCGGGACTCGATCCTGGGACTCCAGGATCATGACCTGAGCCGAAGGCAGTCGCTTAACCAACTGAGCCACCCAGGCGCCCTGTACATACCTTAATTAAAAAATACTTCATTGCTGGGGCGCCTGGGTGGCTCAGTCGCTAAGCGTCTGCCTTCGGCTCAGATCATGATCCCAGGGTCCTGGGATCGAGCCCCGCATCGGGCTCCCTGCTCAGCGGGAAGCCTGCTTCTCCCTCTCCCACTCCCCCTGCTTGTGTTCCCTCTCTCGCTGTGTCTCTCTCTGTCAAATAAATAAATAAAATCTTTAAAAAAAAAAATACTTCATTGCTAAAAAGTGCTAACCATCATCTGAGCTTTCAGGGAGTCATCATCTTTTTGCTGGTGGGGGCTCTCACTTTGATGTTGTTGGCTGCTGACAGATCAGGGTGATGTTGCTTAAGTTTGAGGTGGCTGTGGCAACTTCTTAAAATGAGACAATGATGAAGTTTGCCACATCAATTGACTCTTCCTTTCATGAATGATTTCTCTGTAGTATGCAGTGATGTTTGATAGCATTTTCCCCACAGTAGAACTTCTTTCAGAATTGGAGTCTATCCCCTCAAACCCTGTCACTGCTTTATCAACTGAGTTTGTATATTCTCGATCCTTTGTGCTCAGTTCAACAATCTTCACAGCATCTTCACCAGGAATAGATTCCATCTCAAGAAACTGCTTTCTTTGCTCATCCAAAGAAGCAACTCCTCATCCCTTAAAGTTTTATCATGAGATTGCAGCCATTCAGTCCCATCTTCAGGCTCCACTTCTAATTCCAGTTCTCTGGCTGTTTCCACCACACCTGCAGCTACTTCCTCCACTGAAGTCTTGAACCCCTCCCAGTCATCCAGGAGGGTGGGAATCAGCTTCTTCCAAGCTCCTGTTTGTGTTGATATTTTGAGCACTTCCCCTGAATCTTGAATTTTCCTAATGGCATCTAGAACAGTGACTCCTTTCCAGAAGGTTTTCTCTTTGCTCAGATCTATCAGAGGAATCACTCTCTCTGACAGCTATAGCTTTACAAAATGTGTTTCTCAAATAATAAGTCTTGAAAGTCGAAATTACTCCTTGGTTTATGGGCTGCAGAATGGATGTTGTGTTAGCAGGCATGAAAACACCACTAATCTCGTTGTACACCTCTGTCGGAGCCTGTGGGTGACCAGGTGCATTGTTCATGGACAGTAATATTTTGGAAGGAAGCTTTTTTCTTGAGCAGTATGTCTCAACAGTGGGCTCAAAGTATCCAATAAACCATGTTATAAACAGATGTGCTGTCATCCAGGCTTTGTTATTTCATTTATAGAGCACAGGCAGAATAGATTTAGCATAATGCTTAAGGACCCTAGGATTTTCAGAATGAACATTGGCTTGAACTTAAAGTCACCAGCTGCATTAGCCATTAACAAGAATTGGTCCGTCCTTTGATGCTTTGAAGCCAGGCATTGACTTCTCTCCAGCTATGAAAGTCCTAGATGATCTCTTCTTCAGATATAAGGCTGTTTCAACCACATTGAAAATTTGTAGCCAGATTTTAATTATCTTTAATTATCTTAACTAGACCTCTTGGAGAACTTGCTGCAGCCTCTGTATCAGCACTTGCTGCTTTGCCTTGCACTTTTATGTCCTGGAGAGGGCTTCTTTCCTTAAACCTCATGAACCAACTTCTTCTAGCTTCAAACTTTTCTCTTTTTTCTTTCTTTCTTTTTTTTTTTTTTTGAGAGAGAGAGCGTGTGCGAGAGAACACAAGCAGGGGTGAGGGGGCAGGGAGAGAGGGATAGAAAGAATTTCAAGCAGGCTCCGTGCTCAGTATGGAGCTCGATGGGGCAGGAAGTGGGAAGGTTCCAATCTCAGGACCCTGAGATCATGACCTGAACTGAAATCAAGAGTCAGAGGCCCAACCGACTGAGCCACCCAGGTACCCCTAGCTTCAAACTTTTCTTCTGCAGCTTCCTCACCTCTCTCAGCCTTCATAGAATTGAAGAGAATGAGGTCTTGCTCTGGGTTAGGCTTTGACTTAAGGGAATTTTATGACTCATTTGATCTCTCCAGACCACTAAGACTTTCTCCATATCAGCAATATGGTTGTTTTGCTTTCTTCTCATTTGTGTGTTGGCTATAAAGCATTCCTAACTTCCTTCAAGAATTCTTCCATTGCATTCACAACTTGGCTGACTCTTTGGCCCAAGAGGCCTACTTTCCACCTGTCTTGGCTTTTGACATGCCTTCCTCATTAAGCTTAATCATTGCTAGCTTTCGATTGAAAGTGAGACACATGTGACTTCCTTTCACTTGAACACTTAAAGGTAGGGTTATTAACTGGCCTAATTTCAGTGTTGTAGTGTCTCAGGGAATAGGGATGCTCAAGGAGAGGAAGAGAGACAGGGGACTGGCCAGCCAGTGGGGCAGTCAGAACGCACAACATTTATGGATTAAGTTTGTTGTCTCATATGGCTGCAGTTCATGGCACCCCAAAACAATTACAATAGCAACTCAAAGATCACAAATATAATAATAATGAAAATGTTTCAGATATCGTGAGAGTTACCTAAAGGTGACACAGAGACGTGAAATGAGCAAATGCTGTTTGAAAAATAACACCAATTGCTCAATGCAGGGTTGCCACAAACCTTCAATTTGTAAAAAATGCAATATCTGCAAAGCACAATAAAGCAAAATGCAATTAAATGAGATATGCCTGTATTGTTCAGTTCAACATTTATTGAATTCCTACAATGTGCTAGTCCTTGAATGAGGTATTGAGGAGATAACAGTGAAACGGAGGTCCATTTCTTCTAAGAATTTACAGTCTACTGGATGAGACAATAACTAAATATTGTTTCTATGTGCTTGTGCTAAGTGCTCCCTTATGCAGAGGGTCTTGGGTACACCAAGGATGCATCTTCCAGTCTGGGAGATTCCAGAAAGGAAGTCACACCTAACCTGAGTTTTGAAGGATGAGTAGAATTTAGGGAAAGATTAAACAATGAATTTAATATGTGAGATTTTCAATAACTTTAAGAATTAGTATATGGAGATCTGTCAACACATGTCTCATTAAAGTGTTTGCTTTGATTTTCCTAAGTGATGTTGGACTAGAATAGCTTCTTGCTTCAAAGTTTTCTCTCCTTAGTGAATTGTCTTTGTTCTTGGCAAAATGCTGTAGCAATAAGAACCTGTTGTAACTTTCCACTGTAATCACAGCCCACTTTACTCAACACCTATTCATAGCAGAAAAGATGTTTATTTTTTAGGCCAGTGTCTACTTGACATTATCATCAGAAGGAAGTAAGGTTTTCTAGAGTCAAATATTTCCCAGTCTGTGTTTCCTCAATCCTTATCTCCTGAATATTAGTAGATATTTGATTCTAAAAAGAGAGAGTTTAGGGGAAAAAATAAGTTGGGTTAAATGATTAGTTAAATAGATTTATTTATTATGAAACTCATTGGAGAATTTAATACAATAATGTACATTGGAATTTTGAGAAGGGGAGAGAATTCGCACTTTCTTTAGCTTATTGATCCTTCCTTTTGTGGAATATTTTATGAACCATCAGTGGAATAATTTGGAATGACTGCTCTGTCTAGACCAGGGTTTCTCACCCTCAACACTATTGATATTTTGGATAGATACTTCTTTGTTGTGGGGGGCTGTCCTGTGTACTGTAGGATGTTTAGATGTATCCCTAGCCCCTAACCACTATATGTCAATAGCACCCTCTGAGTGGTGACAACCAAAATTATCTCCAGACATTTGTCAGATCCTGGGGAACAATATCTCCCCCAGGTTGAGAACCACTGGTCTAGACTGTAAGTTCTTTTAAGGCAGAAGCTCTTTTTCCTGAATCTATAGGGCAGGTTAGACATGTAATAAGTGAATAAATGTTGAATAAGTAAACAAGACATTATGATCAAGAAATGTCACATTGGGGACGCCTGGGTGGCTCAGTTGTTAAGCGTCTGCCTTCGGCTCAGGTCATGATCCCAGGGTCCTGGGATCGAGCCCCGCATTGGGATCCCTGCTCCGCGGGGAGTCTGCTTCTCCCTCTCCCACTCCCCTTGCTTGTGTTCCCTCTCTCACGGTGTCTCTCTCTGTCAAATAAATCTTAAAAAAAAAAAAAAGCCCACAGAAATGTCACATTGTCCAGATTCTACAAACATTAGGTTATAAACAATAAAGTCTAGCATTATTGGTATTGTTTCACTATCTAAATTAGCAAGTAAATTAATAAATGTAGCTGCTGTTAATCTCCTCCTGTCTGTACAAATTTTAATAATGTAGGCTAGTTTGTGAAGGATTAATGGATCTTCTCCAGCCTGAGCATGGTGATAGTCCCTAGAGCTTAGAGATGGTTTTATTTTTTATTTTATTTTTTTTAAGATTTTTATTTATTTATTTGACAGAGACACAGTGAGAGAGGGAACACAAGCAGGGGGAGTGGGAGAGGGAGAAGCAGGCTTCCTGTGGAGCAGAGAGCCCGATGCGGGACTCGATCCCAGGACCCTGGGACCATGACCTGAGCCGAAGGCAGACGCTTAACCGACTGAGCCACCCAGGCGCCCCGAGATGGTTTTATTTTAAAATGCATATAATTTTGGGGTGCCTGGCTGGCTCCATCAGTGTAGCATGAGACTTTTTTTTTTTTTTAAGATTTTATTTATTTATTTGAGAGAGAGAGAATGAGAGACAGCATGAGAGGCAGGAGGGTCAGAGGGAGAAGCAGACTCCCTGCCGAGCAGGGAGCCCGATGCGGGACTCGATCCTGGGACTCCAGGATCATGACCTGGGCCGAAGGCAGTCGCTTAACCAACTGAGCCACCCAGGCGCCCGTAGCATGAGACTCTTGATCTCAGGGTTGTAAGTTTGAGCCCCACATTGGGTGTAGAGATTACTTAAAAATAAAATCTTTTTTAAAAATGCATATAAATTTGTAAGCCTAGCTATAGATCTCCTGATGCTCATAAGAGGTTTTCTACAGTAGCTTATATCTGAGAGGATTTCATCATACTGTCTATATAATTTTAATGTCCCCCAGATTCAAAATGATAGCCACATGGCAAAATATTTAGAAATCTAGAAAACCTTAGGTTAAAAGATATCACAAACTCTTTATATCAGAATATGTTCAGTGAATAATAAGATCTCAATAATTATATCTGTTGTTGTTATCATCATCATGACCATGAAGGGAATATTATCCTTTATGACCAAATAGTACATCAGAAGTCTTTCAATCTCTTCAGGACCTCCAACCAGCCTGTTTCAGCCACCTCGTCGTCCTGGCCTTGGAACTGTTGGAAAACCAATTCGACTGTTAGCCAATCATTTTCAGGTTCAGATTCCTAAAATAGATGTGTATCACTATGATGTGGATATTAAACCAGAAAAGCGGCCTCGGAGAGTCAACAGGTAAGGATTAGAAAAAGTAGACTTCTATATATTTAAATGCATATAACTTATTTATTATGTATCATATTGTTCTCTAAATTCTTTCAACATGTAGGCTTTGTTTTCTCTCTAAGATGGTAAGTTTCTTGATAGCAGCTTTGTTGTCTCATACTTGGTTATCCTCCACAGATTCTAGCAGAGTGCTGGATATGTCATTGTTCAATAAGTAGATACTTATCAAATGAAGAATAAAGTCACTCTTATTGTCCAATGGTAGCAGAAATTTAAATAATAAAATAAATAAGTAAAAATAAGTGAAGTGTTAGTATCTGTGGGAAATTAGAACTATCTGAAAATTCAGGGGCATCTGGCTGGCTCAGTTTGTAGAGCATGTAACTCTTGATCTCGTTGTTGTGAGTTTGAGCCCCATGTTGGATGTAGAGATTACTTAAAAATAAAATTTAGAAAAAAATTATCTGTAAGTTCAAATTTTATTATTAAGTATTGGTATTGGACATGAGAAAAATATAAGTATAAAGGCAGAAAAATCATCTTGGAATATTGAAAAAAGTAAGCTCAGAGAGAAGCTCTGTTTAATTCTAACATTATCCAAGAGGGGTCTAGATGAGATGATTTAAGCCTTGTGGTCTGTGTGACAGGAATTTACCAAGTGTGAAGACATAGTCCTGTAGTAGATATTTTTACAATGCTAAGAACACCTACTTACTTTTTCTCTGTTTTCATGCCATGATAGTTAAGCAGTCCTTAATATTAAGATTCTTGCTTTTCTTTTTTTTTTAATGAGAGCAGTTATTTTTTAAAGATTTTATTTATTTATTTGACAGAGAGATAGAGAGCACAAGTAGGCAGAACATCAGGCAGAGGGAGAGGGAGAAGCAGGCTCTCCACTGAGCAGGGAGCCCGACCTTAGGCTTGATCCCAGGACCCTGGGATCATGACCTGAGCCAAAGGCAGCCACTTAACTGACTGAGCCACCCAGGCGCCCCAGATTCTTGTTTTTCTTAGAATGCCTGTGCTGTCAAGTACAATATTTTATGCTGCTTGATTTTTGTTTCTCATTATAGATCAATAATACGGCTTTCTGATACAGTTTAATCTCATGCAAGCCCATGATTGCTTGGCTATTGTATAACTGAGATCAATTGTAATAGAAATGGTGTTAATGGTTAACATTAATCCATTCAATGAATATTTTATTGAGTGCTTCCTATGTACCAGGTATTGTTCTATGCCCTGAGAATACAACATGAACAAAAAAGGCAAAAGTTTCTACCCTTGAGGAGCTTATATTCTAATAGGGGAGAAGACCAAAAATAAATGAATAAGCAAACAAAACATATTACATGTTAGTTGGTGATAAGTGCTATGAAGAAAAATAAATAAGGGAAAGAAGATAGAGAATGGGGGTGAGGGGAGCCACTGAGATATTTTTAATAATTTTTGGAGGTAGTGTCAGCAAGATGTGTTGATGGATGGAACATGAGGTATGAAGGAAGAAATGAGTCATGATCGATCCCAGGGTTTTTGTCCTATGCAAATAGAAAAATGGAGTTGCCATTTATTGGGATGGGGAAAACTATGGGAGAAATCAACAGGGCTGGCAGATCAGGAGATCTGTTTTGGACACATTAGGGCTGAGAGGTCTATTAGACATCCTAGTAGAGATGTTGAGTCGGAGGGGGAGTTGAACAGATGAGGTTGGATTCAGGGGAGTGGTCCACACTAGAGACAAACATTTGAGAGTCATCACCATATTGGTGGTAAAACCATGAGCTGGGTAAGATTATATGGGAAGTGAATGTGGTTAGAGAAAAGAAGACTCCAGGACTGAGTCCTGGGGTACCCCAATATTTTAAAATTGGGGAGGTGAGGATTATTAGCCAGGAGACTGGCATGGAGAGGCCACTGGGATAGGCAAAAACCAGGACTGAGCGAGGAGGCAAGGGAAGATGTGTTAAGTTGGAAGAATTTATCATTTAATGTTCAAAGAGCACTGAATTTAGGATTGTGGAGCCCTCTGGGGACCTTGGTAAGAGTAGTTTTGATGCAGGGAAGGTGGAGAAGGTTTAAGAGAGATAGGAGAAGAGCAATCAGAGACAACTCCTTTAAGGGATTTTGACACAAAGGGGAACAGAGAAGTGGGAGGTTCAAATGAAGAGGAAGTCAGGTCAGGGAAGTTTAATTTTTTTGAAGATGAGAGAAACTATAGCATATCTTATGCTGAAGGAAATAATCTAATAAAGAGGAAAAATTTGATAATCCAGGAAAAAGGAAAATTCTTGGAGTCATATCCGTGAACACACCAGAGTAAGTAGGCTTGTTGTGTGACAAGCACTGTTCTAAATATTCTGTGTGTATTTATTCACTTAATACAACAAACTTTTGTGGTAGGTATTATGATTATTATAATTTTACAAATGAAAAGAAACAGATAGTGGAAGATTCAGTAACTTGTCCAAGCTCTGCCACTTACTCACTGTGTGACCAAGGGCAGATCACTTGCCTATTCTGAATTTTTTTTCTTCTTTTTACTATGGAAACAGTAATCATCAGCCTATTTGTCTCACAAAGATTAAGTGAGAATAGATGTGAAAATATCTCTACACTATAAAACTATGTATGGTTATAATTTAAGAATATAAGATGAGAAATTATCCTTCCAATATGAAAATGTATTATTCTTAAGATAGTTTTTTTTTTTAATTGGTAACATATGATACTACACTTTTCCATCAATTTTTTCAGTTGTGTGATTTGGTTTATAAATGTGTATCTTTTCCATAGATTTTATTTGCAGAATATTAATGCCTTAGCTAGTTGTGATATATTTTGGCTTTTAAGATATAGTTCCTGCATGTAGCACTCACTAAACATTGGTAAGATATAGTTTTCTATTAACTCTAGCATTCCAAAATCTCACAGACTCAGATCTGTCCATCTTAAACCATATACTCTAGTTATCCTGCAACTGCCTTTACTTCAGAGCCTGCATACGGTGTAGTCTGGCATATAGACAAGAACACTTAGGTAAAACTATGCATGCTTGATTGAGGGAAAGGGCTTTCATTCCAAAGAAGAAACTACATTGGTAATCTTTATGGAATGACAGTATTTTACATTTCCTTCTCTACACTGCTCAGGAGCACTTCGGAATAAAACAAGACAGTATGAAAAATAATAAATTACCAGCATTAGGCAAAGGGGTTGACTTATTCCTTTGTGTATGATGCAGCTTGGATTTATTGGCCCTCACATTTCTGAATTTCTGCCTACTCTCTTTTCTGAAACCATGATACTTGAATGAGGATGTTTATTTGCTAACAAATTTATCATGGTTCAATTATGAATATTCATGCCAAACTTAGATACCTAAAATAGGTTATTCTGGTAAGGCTATATTGGTCATGGGAGAAGACCGTGAAAGGCAAGAGTTTGAGAGGATGCTGTAAGTGTTATGCTCTCTTTTTATTCCCTGCTTTTCTTGTCATCTCGTAGCTGCTTTTGTTCTCTCGTTGCTACCTTTCTTTAGTTGACTGTTGTTAACTACTTTTTTAATTACTGAAGTCAATTATAACTATAACTCTTACTTTTTCCAAGTAGTTTTGAACTCAGTTTAGGTGATTAAGGTATGGTGATAGTTTTCTTACTGCTCGCCATTTCTCAAAGCTAACTGCCACTCTCTCTGTTAAGAGAGGTAGTAGATACAATGGTGCGGCACTTCAAGATGCAAATATTTGGTGACCGGCAGCCTGGCTATGATGGCAAAAGAAACATGTACACAGCACATCCACTGCCAATTGGACGGGATAGGGTAAGTGTTAACAGCCAGAAGTGCGTATTAGACTTAGGTCACTTACATAGGACAGAAATGTTTCCCCTTCCAATAGCAACTTGATTCTTAGAGTTGTTTCACATAGTGATGATAGATTTGTTACTGTGTCCATATTCTCTTGTCCTGTAGTTAATCAACAATTGAAGATGAGATTAGCATTAGAATTTAGGTTGATTGTGATTATAAGAATTAGATTAGATTAGTTTGATTACATATATTCTGGTTTTCACATTGCTAATGTACTTGCTATGTGAATCTGAAAAATGGAGTTTTTATAGATTATAGAAAATTATCTAACACCTACTTATGGAAATATTCATAATACCACAATAACTTTTTCTTTTATAAGTTTAGTTTTTAAATTAGAAAAGCAATATGTAAACATATACTCCTTATAAACTTACTTAGACATCTAGAAATACTGTGATTTCCTGCCTCCCTACCTGCCTGCATCCCCCAATCCCATTTTCCTTTTTAGAGGAAACTACTCTAATAGTTTGGTATGTATCCTTTCGGATATTTTTATGTGCATTAGCTATTTATGCATATGCCTATGTATATTCTTACTTGTTTGCACATCATTCTAGGATTTGCTTTTTCATTTAACAATATGTCTGGGAGATCTTTCCATTTCTGTACATTTACATATAACTTATTATTTACTTAATTCAAATTCTTTTTTATTGTGGTAAAATATGCATAACATAAAATTTACTATTTTAACCATTTTTAAGTGTACAGTTCAGTGGCATTTAGTGTATTCACGTTGTTGTGCAATCATAACCACTATCGATCTCCAAAATTTTTTTATCATCCCAAACTGAAAGTACATACCCACTAAGCATTAAGTTCTCCCATCCCCTTCCCCCAGCTCCTGGTATCCACTATTCTACCTTAGGTCTTGGGGAACCTGGGTGGCTCGGTTTGTTAAGCATCTGACTCTTGATTTCGGCTCAGGTCATGATCTCAGGGTTGTGAGATCGAGCCCTGTGTTGAGCTCCGTACTGTGCGTGGGGCCTGGTTAAGATTCTCTCTCTCTCTCGCTCTTCTTCTGCCCCTCCCTCTTTCTGTCCCTATGAATTTGACTATTCTAAGTACTTCATATAAGTGGAATCATACAATATTTGTCCCTTTGTGTCTGGCTTATTTCACTTAGCATAATGTTTTCAAGGTTCATTCATGTTGAAACATAGACCTTTATTTTCGAACTATTACATAATAGTTAATATTATATTATTCCCTCTTGATGGACACTTAGGTTGTTTCCAATGTTTTACAATTATAGAAAGTCTTAAAAATAAATATGCTTATGCATATACTATGTTGAATATTCCTGGGATCTTTCTTTCATACTCTGTAAATATATATGTGTAACTATGATTTTTTTTTTCCTAAGGTTGATATGGAAGTGACCCTTCCAGGTGAGGGTAAAGACCAAACCTTCAAAGTGTCTGTTCAGTGGGTATCAGTTGTGAGCCTTCAGTTGCTTTTAGAAGCTTTGGCTGGGCACTTGAATGAAGTCCCAGATGACTCAGTACAAGCACTTGATGTAATCACAAGACACCTTCCCTCCATGAGGTTAGTACCTTCGTTTGAGTTCGTTCCCACAAACGTCAGATTTTTTCGGTAGGTCGCACTGGAGCCATTGAAAAGTTTCCATGTAAGTCACAGTTTAAACTTGGTTTCAAGTGTGTTTATAAAGTTGAGAATAAAATGAAAGACCTTTTGAGTTTTTGATGGTGAAACATGCAAACTCATTTCTTCAGGTACACTCCGGTGGGTCGTTCTTTTTTCTCACCTCCTGAAGGTTACTACCACCCTCTGGGAGGGGGCAGAGAGGTTTGGTTTGGCTTTCATCAGTCTGTGAGACCTGCTATGTGGAATATGATGCTCAATATTGACGGTATGCTAGAATTCTCCTTTTACTCTTTACTCTTTTGGCTAGTTTTTTTAGTGCTTCCCCTTTCTCTGAACTGAAGCTAAGTATCCGTCCTCTCTGTTTGTTAGTGTCTGCAACTGCTTTCTACCGGGCTCAGCCTATCATTGAGTTCATGTGTGAGGTTTTAGACATTCAGAACATCAATGAACAGACCAAACCGCTAACAGATTCCCAGCGTGTCAAGTTTACCAAAGAAATCAGAGGTAGGTATTTGCATTACCGTAGTCTCAGCAAGGCAGCTCAACGTAGTGCAAGGAGCAGGGTCTTGGAGTCAGACACACCTGGGCTTCCATCCCATCCCAGCCAGTTCTATCAGTGGGACCTTGGGCTAGTTACTTACTCATCATAAGTCTTAATTTATTCATCTCTGAGGTAAAGAAAATAATGTGTATCTTTAAGTTTCTTGTGAGAATTAAATGCAATTAGATGTATAAAGCTTCTTGTCCCATAGCTGGCACCCCTCAGGCATGCTTACCCTTTACCCACTTAAAAACTTCCATTTTAGGGGCGCCTGGGTGGCTCAGATGGTTAAGCATCTGCCTTCGGCTCAGGTCATGATCCCAGGGTCCTGGGATCGAGCCCCACATGGGGCTCCCTGCTTGGCGGGGAGCCTGCTTCTCCCTCTCCCTCTACTGTTCCCCCTGCTTGTGCTCTCTCACTCTATCAAATAAATAAATAAAATCTTTTTTTTTTTTTAAAGATTTTATTTATTTATTTGTGTGAGAGAGAATGAGAGAGAGCACATGAGAGGGGGGAGGGTCAGAGGGAGAAGCAGACTCCCTGCCGAGCAGGGAGCCCGATGCGGGACTCGATCCCGGGACTCCGGGATCATGACCTGAGCCGAAGGCAGTCGCTTAACCAACTGAGCCACCCAGGCACCCAATAAATAAAATCTTTAAAAAAAAAAAAAGAAATAAATTAAAAAACTTTCATTTTATTTTATTTATGTATTTTATTATTATTTTTTAAAACTTACCTTTTAATAAAGTAACACAAGTTTATTCTCCTTTGGAATTTCTTTTCTTCTTGTTATTAGCTGTCTTCTCTCACTACAACACAAGCTTCATTAGGGCTATCTCTAGACCCAATAATAAATACCAGAATTGTTGGGGTTTAGTAGATATTTATTGAACAAATTAATAAATTTATGTAGGTTGCACATTTTAAGTCATCTGGGTTCTAAGTTTTTCTTCTTAGCTGAGACTTTTTGCCTATACATGATGAACTTGTTCTCATATCCTTGCAACCTTAGTCCTGTACAATGCTGAAGTTCTGAAGACATTTGAACCTGTTTTTGTCACTATGATTTTAATTAATACCTGATGTTTTGACTTTTTTTTTTTTTAACTTCAGGTCTTAAAGTTGAGGTGACCCACTGTGGACAGATGAAACGAAAATATCGAGTTTGTAATGTGACTAGACGGCCAGCCAGTCATCAAACGTATGTTAACCACGTTGAAAATGATACTGTTACATTTTTGGTAACGGAAGAAGCTGCTATGATTTGAGAAAATGGTATCCCGTATTGCAAGTTTCAAAATCACTGAGATCATCCGTTAAAAGCCCCAGAGCTTTAAAAAATGTTTTAAAAATTTTTGATAGAGACATTTAAAAAACATATTTCTTGCCTTTGATTCATTTCACCTCTTAAACAAAGGATGCCAAACACAGATCAACTTTTATATAACAATGCAGAGTCATCATTATAAGCATCATTTATTATACTGTTATAATTCTCAATGCATGTCCCAAAGGATCTGTTAAGTCCTATAAGTCATATAAGGCTGTCATGAGAAGATACTGCTTTGTGTTTTGTTTGGCTTTTTCTCTTTTTTGTAGCTGGCTGCCACTTCTTCCAGCTATCAGTATGTACGGCATGTCTCTAGCAGCTACTCATTTCCATTTTCCAATCTTATTTTTCTAATCACCCGACTTCTAATCCACTGCGAACTCCGCAAAATGAGAAAATATATATGAAAGTATATATTTACTATATATGTAAGTTTTGTTCTTGTAATCAAGATTAAACTGATGTCTGACATAAATAAATATTGGCTCCTCCAAGTAAAGAGCATGAACTTAAATATATAAACTTTACATTATTTTGGTTAGTCAGAAGCCTTTTGTTTGTTTATATTCTAGTCTGACTTTGTTTTAGTTCCACGGTTCTCAATTTTTAAACTTTAGTGTACATCAAAATCATCGGGAAGGCTTTGTTCTAGATAGTAGAAGTTTTTGGGTGACCTCTGGATAAATGTGGTATAGTAATTCAGTATGATTTGAATAAATTCTTCAGTATGAACCCATATGCACCTGATGTAAATTTCTTAAGAGTTATAAAGTGATATTCCATGTATTCTTCATATTATACTATTGACTTCATTCTCTAGGAGGAAAAACATTACTGAAACCTTATGAAATCACTATTGAGAAGTGTAGCTTTTGTTTCAAGAACTGTATCTTTTTCATTAATTACTTCACATAACCCTGGAAAAATAATTATACTTATAGATTTGTATAATCTTTGCATGAAAATTAAAAGCACGTAGATTTAAATATCACATAGATGATCCTTGCTGCATTGTTATTTTGTGGGGCTGTAACAGTTAAGAAAGCAGGTTAAAGTTATTATTGTACCAAGTATTTAAGATAATTTGCCCACTGAAAGAACCAAAGAAAGAGAATCTCTTAAATCTTGTTCTCCAGTTTATATCAAATATCCTGGCACAGTCTCAGTTTCATGTGTTTGGTCTTGTTGCCTCTAAATCCACATATATTTGTCCTGGTTTGGGGATCTGGAAATGTGGCCCCAATAACTATGTTACACTCATTTTAACAAAAAGTTCCCTTAAGCAGATAAAACTCCTCTGTGGATGATCCCAAGTCCTTATTTGATTTTAATAATTTATAGGAAGCCAGCTAGAGATTATATATGTATCTGAAGGTGTAGATTATATATGTATCTAGTGAGTTTGTGTTTTCCCATTCTGCAGCTTCTTCTCATTTTAACTTCTTTTTAAGTTTTAATTTAATATTTTTCTCATCCCAGCTTCAACAAACATGGAAAATTCCAAGAGTCGCTTTTCTCATTAAATACTAAAATGACTTAAGTGAAACTGGTCAAATAAAGATTGACCTTTGTTTTTTAAGTGACTGATCAAGGTAGAAAATGTTAGGCTTTTGTTTGTTTGCTTGTTTAAGAAAAAAAGAACTTGAAGACATTTCTAAAAAGGTATTCTCTCCCTTAGTTTTCCTTTACAGCTAGAAAATGGTCAAGCTATGGAATGTACAGTAGCTCAGTATTTTAAGCAGAAGTATAGTCTGCAGCTGAAATACCCCCATCTTCCCTGTCTCCAAGTGGGACAAGAACAAAAACATACGTATTTGCCACTTGAGGTAAGCTAAACTGAATCTTCTTTTGCCAAATCTGCCAATCTCTTGAATGAGTTAAAAAAAAAAAATCATGTTCTAAACTAGTAGTAGAATTTAGTATTAATTTCTAAATTATTTTGGGCAGGGGCACCTGGGTGGCTCAGTCCATTGAGTGTTTGACTCTTGGTTTCAGATCAGGTCATGATCTTGGGTTTGTGGAATCCAGCCCAGCATCGGGCGGGCTCCTGGCTCAGCAGGGAGTCTGCTTCTCTCCCTCTCCCTCTGCCCCTCCCCACTTTGCGTGTTCTTGCTCTCTCTCTCTCTCAAATGAATAAATAAATCTTTAAAAAAACAAATAAAATATTTTAGGCAGGTAGCTTCGCTAGGTAATAGCATTTTCATGTTTTGGGGAATGGAAGAGGTAAGATACAGTTTAGCAAAGGCCTCCTATATAGAAACCCATTACACAAACAAATTTCTCTTTGCCTCTCTGTAGGTCTGCAATATCGTGGCAGGACAGCGATGTATAAAGAAGCTCACAGACAATCAGACTTCCACAATGATCAAAGCTACAGCAAGATCGGCTCCCGACAGACAGGAAGAAATCAGTAGACTGGTCAGTAAGGCATGGTCTTCACGATACACTATAGCTTTCAGATGAGAAAACAAGACAATAGAAAACTCCTGGTAGGACACAGTTACTCTTTGGTTTTTATATGCGCAGGCTTTCCTGTTCTTTAGGTGAAGAGTAACAGCATGGTGGGTGGACCGGATCCCTACCTTAAAGAATTTGGTATTGTTGTCCACAGTGAAATGACAGAGCTCACAGGCAGGGTACTTCCGGCACCGATGCTGCAATATGGAGGCCGGGTAAGCTTTTTCTCTCATTCAGCAAAAGCTCCTTCCAACAACCAGTCAACAAGAGAATAATCCAGGGTTTCTCCGCCGCACCGCACTGAATTGACCCGTAGTTTAGCTCCTTACTGCTTTTTGTCTTTTGGCTAATACCAAATAGAGTTTTGTTTATCCCGTCATCAACATTAACATGGCCTTAGATTGTAATGTCTTTTCTCTTTTCTTTTGTTTCTTTTCTTTTCTTTTCTTTTCTTTTTTTTTTTTTTTAAAGAATAAAACGGTAGCCACACCCAACCAGGGTGTCTGGGACATGCGAGGAAAGCAGTTTTATGCTGGCATTGAAATTAAAGTTTGGGCAGTTGCTTGTTTTGCGCCTCAGAAACAATGTAGGGAAGATTTACTAAAGTGAGTATCTTCATATTTTCAGCTTAGTAATATCCCTTCCAGATATGAAAATACCATCATGACGTGAATGTGCTGTGCACACTGGCACTAAATCCCTGACTCTTAGAGTGACGCCATCTGGCTGTAGGAAACAGACCTTGTATTATAGTAAATTGCAAACTTGGGAATGACATTAAGAATCTGACTCAGCTTCCTTGCAATTAGAGCAGAAATCTGTGACTAACTAAAGGCCGAAGCAGAGACAGTTGGCAGACTCTTGAGTTCTTAGTGAAGCTTCCTTTGGTATTAATTGTATCTTTTCAGCTGAGATAAAAAAAAAAAACAAAACTCGTCTGTTTTTAATCATTGTAATTTACTAGTGAGCTTGTTTTCCTGCAGGGTCACTGACTGAGAGCATTGGTTCATGTCTTCCAGATGCAGCTCTATCTATAGAAAGGAAGTTAGTGAGAAGGGTAGAAAAATCAAGGCAGGAAAAGGGAACTGGACGGAAAAAAGGAATCTTGCAAAATATTTGGCAAATGCACAAAAATTATTCTGAAAGCTTTATACATAAAGTCACTTCTCATATCCAGAATTTAAAACTTCACAATGAATTTTGTTGTGTTTTTTTTTTCAAAGTGATGATTTCTTTTGATATTGTTATTGAATCACGTAGGTTACAAGTTTGAATATAATCCTAAATATGCCAATTTTGTGTTTCCAAGTTCTCAGCTGAACCCAAGCTTATCCGACCATTCTTGTGCCAGGCTTACCAACATACACATTCCCTGAAATTTTGACTTTGCTTTTCTTTAGTTCAGAATTACGGACTTGAATGTTTAAAAAAAAAAAAAAAAGAAATCTTTGAACAGAAATGCTATTCTAGTTCCTGGGGCCCAGTTGAGGCATAATTCTTTAAAAATTCAAAATGTTGATCTGAGAGCTTAATAATACAGATTCTTGTGCATTATAATCGCGGTGATGCAATTGCCAGCCCATCTTTGGCAACCAGTTAAAGATTTTTTTCTTTGTTTAGTTGCTTATTTTTAATTTTGGCTAAGAATGTGCAGAACTGAAAGAAGTATCTTAGTGGAAAATAAATGCTAGGAACATACTCTGAAATGAAAGCATTGTGCCACTTGGTTCTATTTTAACAGGAGTTTCACTGATCAGCTCCGTAAAATCTCTAAGGATGCAGGAATGCCTATCCAGGGTCAACCCTGTTTCTGCAAGTATGCACAAGGTGCAGACAGCGTGGAGCCCATGTTCAAACACCTGAAAATGACCTACGTGGGCCTACAGCTGATCGTGGTTATCTTGCCTGGGAAGACACCAGTGTATGGTATGGACCCCTTTAATACTGAACGAGGGATGATTTCAAGGAGTAGGTCAGGATAAGCTAGGTTATGCTGTAGTCACAAACAACCCCAGACTCCCGGTGGCTCAAAGCATCAAAGGTTGATTTTTTGCTTCTGCCGTGTGTGCATTGAGGCAGACTGTGGCCCCTGTTCCATGCCATCGTGTCATTTTCCCTCTGGGACCCAGGCTGGCCAAGCAGTTGCTATTGGGAAAGTTGCTGGCCCCATGGCAGAGAGAAAAGAGAGCTCTGCAGGGCTCTTAACATTTGCAGCTTCTTGACCACAACCAGCCACATGGCTCTTCCCAACCTTTGTGTGGGGATCGAGAATGGGGGCCGGGAAATGCAGCGGGAACGAGTGTGCGGCATACAGTGGAATTCTACCATAGTCCTCAAAGCAGGAAGAACTGGAATGTTTGCTGAAAAGCACTTAGGAATATCAGAGTGGGGAAGAGTGGGGGAGCCTACCACTTCCAGAAAAGAAGCTGTTCAGTTTGTGTCTATTGTAACAAGAGTGATACAAAGTTCTTTTGGCTATCATCTAAATAAAGGATTTGGGAACTACAGACCGCTGTGTGAACTTTATAAAACGTCTTCAACGTCCTCTGTAGTGGTTTCTTTTGTTACTGTCTGTTTCTCTCTCCTGTTTAGAGGAAAAAGAGGGGGAGGGTGGGAGAAAAATACTTAAAAGTCAAAGAGCTGGCGTGTATACTGAGAGGGAGGAGCTGAGAGATGGATTCCTTTGCCAGACCAGTCCTGTGGAAAAAGTAACCTCAGGGGACTGAGTTAGTGGCAGCAGGCAGCATCCAGGAGTAAAGGAAGTGGGCTACCTTCAATGCTTGCAGGAGGGAAGAAAAGGAAAAATTGCCCTGGGGGGTTAGCAGATAAAACGACCACTGTGTAAATGTTTATGTGTGGATTTTGGCCTCTACTCTTAGTAATTAGGAGAATATTTAAACATTTTTAAATTAATTAATGAATTTATCCTTGTAGCGGAGGTGAAACGTGTTGGAGATACCCTCCTGGGTATGGCCACACAGTGTGTCCAGGTAAAAAATGTAGTGAAGACCTCACCCCAAACCCTTTCCAACCTTTGCCTGAAGATAAATGCAAAGCTCGGAGGAATTAACAACGTGCTTGTACCTCATCAAAGGTAAGATTTTGAACTCTGTTTTTTCTACTTTTTTTCCCTACGTTTTTATTAAGATCAAATGTAACGTTATTTACGGTAAGGCACACAAATCTTAAACATGCATCTCAATTACTTTGTCTTATATATGTATACATTCATGTAACCACACTCAGGTGAAGATCTAGAACATTTCCAGCACCCTGTCAGGCTTCCTTGTGGCCCCTCCCAATAGATAACCCCCAAAGGTAACCACTATCACCATAGATTAGTTTTGCCTCTTTTTGAACTTCATATAAACGGAACCATACAGTATGTAATATTTTGTGTCTGTTTTCTTTTGTTCATCCTTATGTGTCTAGAATTCATTTATGTTACTGTATTAAGTAGTAGTTTATTCATTTTCATTGTATATCATTTCATTATATGAATATACTCACAGAATTTTAATCTCTTCTACCATTGATGGATATTTTTGTACATTCATTATACAATTTTTCTACATTTTTGGTGGATGTAAGTACTCTTTCTCCCAAGTATATATCCAAGAGTAGAATTGCTAAGTTACAGAGAGTAGGTGTATTTAGCATTGAGAGATACTGTCAAATAGCTTTGCCGGGTGGTTGTACCAGTTTACATTTCCATGGAGATTTCTGGTTGCTCCATATTCTCACCAACACTTGGTAGTATCAGTCCTTTTAACTTTAGCCATTTTGTTTGGGATAATAGTATCTCATTGTGGTTTTAATTTGCATTCCCCTGATGATTAATCATGTTGAACACAATTTCATATGTTTATTGGCTATTTGGATATCCTCTTTTGTGATGGGTTTTTCAGTTCTTTGCCCATTTCTTAGATTGGGTTGTCTATCTTTTCATTAATTTGTATTTTCCCTATCTATTGACATAATATCTGACTTGCTAACTCTAAAATGTTTTCATGTGAAATTCTATATGTGAAAGTGATTTGAAAAGTTCAATTTAGGGCTGTGGTATTAGTGATTTCTATACGTGACAAGAATATGAAATTGAGTGTCTTGCTCTTATACAATCATATTCCATTCTTAATTTGCCCTTGAATAACATTTATAGGTAACAAAATCCTTCCTACACCATTGATGGATGAGGTATACAGGCCATGTGGGAAGTTAACCTAAAATCTGAAATCATTTAATTTTACCCCAAATGTTTGAGACAATATAGCATAGTAGTTTAGGACGCATACCTCAGTGTCTGACACCCTAGGTTTGGATTCCAGCTTTCCTGCTTCCTAGTTATGTAAGCTTGGGCAAGCTCCTTAACCTCTTCTGTCTCATTTTTTAAATCTGAAAAATTGAGATAGTAATTGTACCACGCTCATGGGATTATTGCGAGGACTAAATGAGTTAATACAGGTAAAGTGTTTAGCACAGTGGCTGGTACATAGTATATGTAAGGTGTTATTATGTTATGCATATGTATGTTACAGATGTATGTTTGCTGTTGTATGATGGTACATACAGAGAAATATGACACAGCCTCTGCCCTCATGGAGATACCTATTCTATTATAGAGATTTTCAGATTTGGGATGTCTCCTATATTATACTCTAAGAATCAGTACTCAGTTCCAAATCCTACTTTTAAGAATTTGCCAGAGAAGCATGCATGATTTTACCCCCCTTGATTCCTTAGAAAAATCAGTGCCAAATAAATGAGTTCATTCTTTCAACAAATATTTATTGAGTGCCGGCTGTGAGCTAGGCAATGTTCCAGGCACTAGGGATACTGCAGTGAATAAGACAAAACAAAATAAAATTCCTGCCCTTGTGGAGCTTACACTCGTGTGTGTGTGTGTGTGTGTGTGTGCGCGCGCATGTGGAAAGTAAATACAATTTAAATTAAGTGGGGTGCCTGGCTGGCTCAGTCAGTAGAGTGTGTGACTCTTGATCTTGGGGTTGTGAGTTTGAGCCCCACAATGGGGGTAGAGGTTACTTAAAAATAGAATCTTTAAAAAAATAATTAAGTAAAGTATGTGGTATAAGTGATGAATACTATAGATAAAAATAAAATAGGGAAGTAGATAGACTCAATTCTCTTCTGTAAGCCTCACATCTTAAAGAGCATTGGGGGTTTTGTCCCCGTTCCATGTAAATTCTGCAATTCTATATCTGTTGTAAGAATCCTAGGATCCCAAGAGAGTTCATTCTGGGAAAGTCTTCCCTTCACACACCGAGATTTTATTAAATTTGGCTCAGGTCCTCTTTTTAAAGTCTTCCCTTCCTGCTATTATAGAAGAACCATGTTGATTTCTTTTTTAATATTTTATTTATTTCTTTTAGAGAGAGAGAAAGACAGCAGGGGGAGGAGCAGAGGGAGAGGGAGAGAGAGAGAATCTCCAGCGGACTCCTCACTGAGCGCAGAGCCCAACATGGGGCTCGATCCCAGGACCCTGAGCCAAAACCAAGAGTCAGACGCTTAACCGACTGAGCCACCCAGGTGCCCCAACCATGTTGACTTCTTAAGTCAATTCAGATTCATTGCAAAAGAGACACAGACACTCAGTGGGCCTTAGAGTTCTCACCCAATGTGTCTAAGTCTTTATTCTGTCTTGTAAAACTATATCTGTGATTATATCTGGTGAGCTTGAAAGTACAGATTTTCATCCGTATGTCTGAGTGTCAGTGTCTCCTTCAATCTGAGCAGGCCCTCGGTGTTCCAGCAGCCTGTCATCTTCCTGGGAGCGGATGTCACGCACCCCCCAGCAGGGGACGGGAAGAAGCCTTCCATTGCTGCTGTCGTTGGCAGTATGGATGGCCACCCCAGTCGGTACTGTGCCACTGTTCGGGTGCAGACCTCCCGCCAGGAGATCTCCCAGGAGCTCCTGTACAGTCAGGAGGTAATTCAGGACCTCACTAACATGGTTCGAGAGCTGCTGATCCAGTTCTACAAATCTACACGCTTCAAACCCACTCGGATCATCTACTACCGTGGAGGGGTATCGGAGGGACAAATGAAACAGGTACTCTGATTACCCGTGGTTGCCTTTGGGGGTTCTAGGTGTCTGATGGAGCTTCCTCCCATCTGCCACTCCAGGTAAACCAGATCTGAGAGCTGCAAAGTGAGTTCTCAATCGAACGTCATTCTATTTCTAACTCCTAGGTCGCCTGGCCAGAGCTAATAGCAATTCGAAAGGCATGTATTAGCTTGGAAGAAGATTACCGGCCAGGAATAACCTACATTGTGGTGCAGAAGAGACACCACACACGACTTTTCTGTGCAGATAAAACAGAAAGGGTAAGAAACTATGGTAGAAGCCTCATTAGCTGATGCAAGTGAATATGATTTCAACGGGGCATACATATAATTTTTTTTCCCTAAAAACAGGAGGGTAATAATAATCCAATAAATATACTAACTCCAGTTGAACATAGATGATCACTTCTGAATGATACAGGTTTCAAGACTGACTATTTCTCTTGTGTGACAGAAGTGCTGGCTTCTGGAGTTTTTAAGGGCCACAGATACATGCCAAAATCCACGATGGTGATACAGGCAAACGCCAAAGGGATGGTTTATCTATTTGGACTTTATTATCATTTGCTACTTTTTGCTCCCAGTGCCTAAGGCGTGGCTCTGGGAAGAATTTCTCTTTCAAATGATTTTGTATCAGTTCATATATCAGCACAGGGGATTCTTGGGGTACACACTTTGACCACTTATAATATCACACTTACTAACCGTGAGCAAGTTAGCTTCTCTAAGCCATAATGTTCTCATCTGTAAAATGTAGTAAGAACAATACCTATCTCACAGGGGTGTTGTAAGGATTAAATTAATAAATGAATATTAATTTGGGGTATAATTCCCAGCTTTTGATAAGAGGCATTTTGTATAATTGATATAGAATCTGTTATTTATGTACAAACTAGCTAAATTATAGGTACATCATATTGACTGACTTTGCTTCTATAATATTTTCTATGATGTTATTTCATCTTTTGCAGGCCCTCCCTGATCTACCCCCAGAGAGACCAGTTCTTTCTGTTGCTTAATCTTGTAATTTTGTGTGTCACTCCCATTATTTTCTAGTACACCTTTAGTTTTTGTCTCTAATCCAAGGCTGAGCTATTTTTTTTTATTTTGTTTTCAGAATCATTGGAAAACTAAGGTTTTCCTTGGGCTCTGGTTCCACCAGAGCCCAAGGAATCCAACTCAGATTCCAAGTGTTGTCTTCTGAATTGCCCAAACCCTGACTCAGTAGTACTTCTTAGACCTCCACTGATACAAATTCTCCAAACTCTTGCCCTCGCTCTGGTCACAGAACACCCTGCCACCCCCTCCTTAACTGCATTGTCACCTCTCCATCCCTCCATCAAACTGCTGTCCATGTAGCTCTAGGAGCTGGATTATCTTCCTAAAACCAGGCTATCTCATCATTTTGTTCTTTACCATCCCATGTCACTCCTAACCTTCCAGAGATTGATAATCCTGGTCCTTGGTCTGCCCTGCTCCCTTGACACTTACCAGCATCTCCAATTCTCTAATCATGCCTCTTGCCAGTGTCCAACTCTGGATCGGTCCACTTACCCATTTCCTTTGCTTCGACCCTTAGGCCAGTGGAGATTGCTGAGGAAGAAAGTCATTTGTTTAATGATGAATGATATTGCAGATTCATGATAGCAAATCTCAGCCAGCCTTTGACGCCGCAGTTTCTCCATTTATCCAGGTCCCCGTAGCATGTGTTCCAAACCTTCACTCAACTCCCGGCCCACTCTGTGATGCCCTCTATTTCCCCAGAAAACAACATCGAGAAGGCATGAGTTTTCTCAGCTTCCTCTCCTCTACCTTTTTTTTTTTTTTTAAGATTTATCCATTTTAGTGTGAGAGAGAGTGGAAGCTGGGGGGGAGGGGCAGAGGGAGAGAGAGAAGCAGACTCCCCACTGAGTGTGGGGCTTGACACACGGGGGCTTGATCTCGTGACCCTGAGCCGAAATCAAGAGTTGGACGCTTAACCAACTGAGCCATCTAGGCACCCCTCTCTCCTCTACTTTCAAATGTACTGAAATGTGTTTTCTCCTCTCCTTCCTCACACATCTCAGAGGCTAATCTCTCCACCTATGCTTTTGTTCCTAAAGGTACGCTTCATTAATTACCCTTGGTTTTCAAAACTCCAGTTCCTTCTCCTCACCCTCTAAAGTGCCTCAACTCTTCCTAGATCACCCTAGTAAGCTTCCTTTTACTCTGTTTCTCCCTCAGTCTACCTGCCACCTTATCTTTGTTTTCTTTCATGACCAAACTTTTAGAAGAAAAATGACTTGACTTTCCATCTGTACCTTCTCACATCAGACATCCATTCTCTGGAGCCTGACTTCAGTTTCAGTGATTCTGCTGAAGTTGTTCGCTCAGTGACTTGCTCATTTCCAATCTAGTGCTATCTTGTCAGGTTCTTACACTGACCTCTTGGCCTAAACAATAATATGACTTTCCAGATTCACTACCCTCCTCTATAATCAGACTTTCTTTGACTTCTCTTCCTCCTCTGGCCATTAAATACTGATGTTTCCAGGCATTCCATACTTTTCTCTCCCTCTTCTCTTCTGAATTTCAACTCTCTTTAGTCTCACCCACTTTTCTGCCTTCACTGATCTGTTTATAGATTCCTAAATGTGTATTCCCAGCTGCAAACACTGCTGTGCAGTTCCTGATCTGCACCTCCAGTTGTCTACCAGACATATTTACTCAGATGCTCTTTAGACATTGTATCAGTAAGATAGGTTAGGCCATGCTGTGGTAACAAAAAAACCCTCCAAAGTCTTCGGGGCTTATAAAGATGCATTTCTTGCTCGTATTACACATTCACTCCACAGTGCTCCACTCTGCTGCAGCTGTGACCCTGATGTCCTCCTTTTGGAACCTAGGCTGACAGAGAGCAATCTATCTGGAACATCACCAGTCGTTACAGCAGAGGGAAAGAAAGATCCTCACAATCCACATGTTGGCTCTTAAAGCTTCTGCCCAGAAGTTACACATTTCAGGCCACACTCTATCAGCCAAAGCACGTTACATGGCCACTCCTGAGTTAATTGGGTGGGGATATATAACCCTCCCCCAGGGAGGGTCACGGGAATATTTGGCCCTAGTGATACAATCTACCACAGGCATTTCAAGCGAAACACGTCTAAACCTTCTACTTACTCTTTTATCCCCATCCAAAGCCTATTCCTCCCCCAATTTTCCTTTTCTTCTGTGACTTGGTATCATTGTATATTAAGTCAGCCAAGCTAGAAACTTCAGAGCTGTCTTTAAATTCTGCCCCCTTCTTGTCCCCCCATATCCAGTTCAAATAGTCTTCTGTGTTCTGCCCTGAACTCTCTTGTCTCAATTCTTCCTCTTGTGTGTTACCTCTGTCCTAGGCAGAACCTCCTATATCGCAGGAGACTCCTACCGGTCTCCCCATCAGCATTCGTCCTTCACAGATGCACCCTCTACCTGCCATCTGGGCTAGCTGCCTGGCTCAGTTGGTAGAGCATGTGACTCTTGATCTTGGGGTTGTGAGTTCAAGCACCACATTGGGCTTAGAGCTTACTTAAAAAAAAAAAAAAAAATGAATGTCTTACCTTGCCACTCCTTTATTCAGAAACCTTCACATATCCCCCATTGTCTACCAGATACTTCCCTTTGGTGGTCAGTGTTTTCCTAAGGTAGCCAAAACATTTTAGTTTCATCCTTCTACCATGCCCTCATACACTTTCCATTTCCCATATATATTGTGGATTTGAATTCCCGAGATGACCACATCTGTCCCCCTCTTTTTCCCCCCACTATTCTTATTAAGGTATTATATAGATAACAGTAAAATCCACCCTTTTTAGTGTACTGTTCTGCACGTTGTGACAAATGCATATAGTTGTGTAACCACCATGTCTATGAAGACATGAACAATCCATCATGCACACACATTCTTCCAAGCCCTCTGCAGTCAACCTTTTCTCCCTCACCTACAGCCCCTAGCAACCACTGACAGGCATTCTGTCCTTACAGTTTGGTTTTTTTCCAGAATGACATATAAGTGGGATACCATAGCCTTTGGTCTGGCTTCTTTTACTTAGCATAATGCATTTGAGGTTCATCCAAGTTTATTGTGTATATCACCAGTTTATTCCTTTTTATTGCTTAGTATTTCATCATATGGCTGAACCACAATTAGTTCATCTATTCCTGACTTTAGGGGATATTTGGAGTGTTCCCGGTTTTCATCCCATCCCCCCTTTCAACTCCTGCTTATCCTGTAAAGGATGGCTCAACTATATTTCTTCCTACCAGCTTTTAGGTGGTGTTCATGAAGGGCAGGAGTGCAGGTTCATTAGTTCTCTCTGTGCCTCTGTCTCTCATCAACATCTGCTGCAGAGCCTTCCTCATGGGTGCTCAAGTGGTAATTGTTGAAATGAACATGCCTGGATCTCTTTTTCCCCAGGGCATCATCTCCTTCCGTTCTCATCTGTAGATTCTAAGAGATTTGCTTTAAAAAAGATTCCATGCTGGGGCAACTGGCTGGCTCAGCCTGTGGAGCATGTGACTCTTGATTCTCTGGGTTGTGAGTTCGAGCCCCACACTGGGTATAGAGATTACTTAAACATAAAATCGGGGCACCTGGAGGGCTCAGTTGGTTAAGCGTCCATATCTTGATCTCAGCTCAGGTTTTTATCTCGGGGTTGTGAGTTCAAGCCTGCATTGGGCTCCACACTGGGCATGGAGCCTACTTTAAAATTAATTAATTAACTAATTAATTAAAATCTTTTTAAAAAAGATTCTATGGTCAAATAAGTTTGGGAAATACTATTTACTCCATCTCCCTCTTAAAGATTATACATCACTGAATAAAGGTTCTGAGAAGTCATACAATAGAAAAACTTTTTTTTTTTTTTTTAAGGATTTTATTTATTCATTTGACAGAGAGAGACACAGTGAAAGAGGGAACACAAGCAGGGGGATTGGGAGAAGGAGAAGCAGGCCTCCCGCGGAGCAGGGAGCCCAATGTAGGGCTCGATCCCAGGACCCCGGGATCAGGACCTGAGCCGAAGGCAGACGCTTAACCAACTGAGCCACCCAGGCGCCCCTAGGAAAACCTTTTTAACTTGAGTTCAACCCAGTGTTTCTCAAATGTGTTTGACCATAAAATACCTAAACACATCCTGCGGAACTAATATTCCTGAAGAACACACTTTGGGAAACGATGCCAGAACTATTATAACTCAGTTACATTTCCTCTTGTCCAGGTAGGTCCCCAAGTTCACATTTGAATTTGATGGAATGAGACTTTTCTGTACTCATAGATGTTCCTGTACGCATTGGTGCACAATTCAGCTGAAGGTAATAGTAGTTAGAATGGAGCCAAGTAAGCTCCCACCAAATTCATTGCCTCTATACGAAATAAAATTCCTTATCTGGAACGCTGCTGTACGGCACAAGAGGATGAAAACTGACCAAATAGCAAGGTTTAATTCCTTTCCTTGTAAATGCATTTCTGAAGTTCCCTTCTCTGCTTTCCTAGAAGGTTGATTTTAGAATTTTGGCTGCAAGTGAGCCTTACAATTTCTGATTCTTTTTTTAAAGATTTTATTTATTTGTCAGAGAGAGAGAATGAGCAGGGGGAGCAGCAGGCAGAGGGAGAAGCAGGCTCCCCGCTGAGCAGGGAACTGGATGCGGGACTCTATCCCAGGACCCTGAGATCATGACCTGAGCCAAAGGCAGACACTTAACGGACTGAGCCACCCAGGCGTCCCACAATTTCGGATTTTAAAAGTGTAAATGAACGTCACCTAGTTTTATAGCTGATCAGATTAAGACCCAAAGATATTAAGCTTTGTTAAGGTATGTAGTTGCAAGACTAGGCTTAGAACTGAAACCCTGGGTTTCCTAATTCCCATTTCAGTGCACTCTTCCTGATAATGCATGTGCTGGTGACTTCTTTTATTGATTCTGTAAAAGCATTAATTTTGTTGAGCCTCGTGTACCAGTTCAAAGATTTATTCATCTTAACTTTTACTGAAAGTTGTGCGTATCTTTTTACTCCAAGTAAGGAATAAAGTTGAATTTTTTTCTTGGGAAGCTTATCCATTGTAAATGCCTTTCTTTCCCCCTCTGTGAGCAATGCCGATATATCGTCTATAAATAGATGACAGTAATGCAACCCAGGTAAAATAATTATTTGTCTGGATTCCCCTAGAGAAACCACGGAGTATATTTGTTTGAGAAAACACTTAAGGACAAAGTGGTTGGGCTAAGAAACGTTACAGAAAATTTCAACATGTTGAATTAAACTGATTTTCAAAACTTCACTTAAGAACAGTTTGCTAACTTGTTACCAATTAACACATAAGAGGCAAATACGGCCTGAGCTCAGTCTGGCATTTTGATGACTAATTATAACTACCCCTGCACCCTTTTTTTTGGTAGGTGGGGAAAAGTGGCAATGTCCCAGCGGGAACTACAGTGGATAGTACCATCACGCATCCATCCGAGTTTGACTTTTACCTCTGTAGTCATGCAGGAATTCAGGTAATTTGGAAACTGGCTCAGATCTTCCACTCGATAGGGAGAGGTTTGCAGATTCGGCAACTGGCTTGACTAGACTTGTTATTCAACACTGTACATTACTTTGTTAATTTAGTGCTTGTATTCTAGAACTGTTACCTTTTGGTCTGGGTATCTGCTGGTAGGTGGGCTAGGCAGGAATACTTCTGAATTTAAGGAGTGGATTTCAATTCTCTGCTCTCACATAGTCAACCCATGTCAGAAACATCCTAATCATAAAAGTCTCTCTGCAGGGAACCAGCCGTCCTTCACATTACCAGGTCTTGTGGGATGACAACTGCTTCACCGCAGATGAGCTCCAGCTCCTAACTTACCAGCTATGTCACACCTACGTGCGCTGCACGCGCTCAGTCTCCATTCCAGCCCCTGCGTATTATGCCCGGCTTGTAGCTTTCAGGGCAAGGTATCATCTGGTGGATAAAGATCATGACAGGCAAGTTTCTCAGGCACAGTGAAATCTCTTTTTGTCTGAATTAGCAACATGTTAAAAAAAAAAAAATGAGCGACTACAGAAAACTTTTTAGAAGAGCTAAACTTAAATTTCAAGAAGCGAATAAAATTGAATGTGCCTTTGAGAGCTTATAATGTGACTTTGGGTCCAAGAAGTGCTCAGGCTTGCTCATACTTGCATGGTGTGTCTATAGTCTGCCCAAGGAAAAAAGTCTAATTTGGAGCTGCCTGTGGTTTTCCCATAGAGCCAAATGCATTCAGTTCTGCTCAGGAGTCCTGAGCATCCTCAAAGGTGGCACACACAGTGCCCTGGCTCCAGTCCAAGCAGTCACGGGCCTGTGGATTCCACTTCATGCGAGGGGAAGTCCTGCACAGCTCACTTTGTTTTCAGTACAATTTGGAAGAATGCATCAGAGTGAATCTGGGGCATGTGTGTGGGAGAGAAGAGGTGCCAGACCATTTTCACCCCCAAATAGGGATCTCAGAAGCATCAGACATTTTGACCTGTTACTGAGCATGATTAAATAGCCGAACAAGCTCTCTGCATTAATTTTCTTTTCCAAATGACCATCTGTGAAGTGTAGCAGTTTCTGGGCTCTTCCCCAAGTCTGAATTCAGCTGCTAAATAGTAGACATTCCATTGCAAGTCTATTTCTGTAAGGGTTGAAAATACGCTATTATGGAAAATGCCCAGCTGTGGCTTTATACCTTCCATTCTATAATATACGTTCATTCATTCGACACATTTATTAGGTATTGATTGTGTGCCCAGCACTGTGCTAGGTACTAAAAGTCCTAAGATGAGGAAGACCTGTTTCCTGGGATTTTCTGTTTCCGCATGGCAGACAATAGAGGCAAACTGAGCACTGACAATTAGCCCAAGGGAGTACAGGCGGAGGTGCAGTGGGACTTCAGAAGAAAGGTTGTTAGAGACGATTGCATTGCTGGTTGGGTGGGATTTGGCTCTAGAAAGAAGAAAAAAGGATTTTCCAGGCAGAGGGGAACAATGGACATAAAGAGAAAGCAAGTGACATGTTGAGACAATACCCAGTTTTCTTTGGCTGGAGTGTATGAAAGGGGAAAGCAGGCACGAAGCTGGCAAAGTATGTTGGAGCAGGTTTTCTTTGTTAAATGTAAAAGGCGACTTGGGGGATAAAATAGACAGCCCTTCACCGTTAGGTGGGTGTGAGTGGGAGAGAAGAGGATGAAGTGAAAGATGACTCAGATTGTGAACTTAGATGGTAAGGGCAATGATAATTTAAGTAATAAAATAATTAAGTAGCAAAAGTAATAATTTAAGTCAGAAGAGGGATGGTGATTTACAGTTTACCAAACCCTTTATATCCTATGGTACCCTTAAGAGGTATGTTCAGAAGTTGTTACTGTTACCGTAAAAGACCAAAGTTTGAAGGAGTTGTTACTTCTTCAGGGTTATGTAGCTAGTGAGGAGAAGATGAGAAGAGACTCCTGGCACAGTAACATTTGCACAGCAACATAGTACGCTCAGCATTAGATGAGGCACAGGAATTCATTCAACAAATGGTTATTGAGACTGTACTATGTGCTGGGCACCAGGGGTTCAGTGGTGAGTAAGATAGACAAAGTCACTGCTTTCTTGGAGTTTACATTTCCTGGGGGGAAGGTATAACTATCCAATTAATAATTTACTTTCAGTCGTGTTTAGTACCATGAAAGAAAAGTAGAGGATTCTGTGAAAGTATGTTTCAGGTGGCTCTGACCTGAACTTCGGAAGCGGAAGATTTCTTTGGGGGAAATGACATTTGACTGAAGCCTAAAGGCCAAATAAGCAGTAACCAGACATAGCAGGCAGTGGAAATCCTAATGTAAGCACTGTTAAGGATTTGGGTCTTTGGAGACATTATTCTATTTAATTATTGTAACAGCCCATTCAATAAATTGTATGCATTTTTCAGTTGAGTGAGCTCATGTTTAGAGAGACCCAACAAATTATTTAAGGAACCACAGCTTGAGCCTAAGATCTTCTTTGATCCAGTAGTCTTTGTGCTGTTTGAAACATGTGAAGTTTGAAGTGGTGTTTGTTACACCTGGTTTTTTGCATTATTGTCTTTACAGCGCGGAAGGCAGTCATGTGTCAGGACAGAGCAATGGCCGGGATCCTCAGGCCTTGGCCAAGGCTGTGCAGATCCACCATGATACCCAGCACACGATGTATTTTGCCTGAGAGTCTCAGAAAAAGAACTCAACCAATTTGGCACCCCATGCAGCCTCAAAACGTTTCAAATGCCTACCGCCTCTAGAGAGAGCCAAGTTGACTTCAGGTGGTCTTCTACCAGCAGCTCGGAATAGTTGCACTGAATCTATACTTTGCAGCACTGTCTGATGCATCAACAAAATTGAGCCATTTTTTAAAAGTAATAGATACTCATAGATTGTCTTTTCTGATGCACTGGACTGAATTTTTACCTCATCATGCAAAGGCTGATCAGCCTGAACTTCCTTAAGGACTTTACAAGAAAGGTTTCTATGGAATATTTTGCTAGCTGTGGTGTTCACCGCATCCCTCTAGTCTTATAAGAGAAGATTATTCCTTGTTTTCTGTACTCATTGAGTGGGGTGTATGCAAAAGTGGGAGAGAAAAACCAAACAATCTACTTCAGTTCAGCGTAACTTTTTAATTATGTGGGTCCATAGACTTTTTAATGGAGATTTCTGACTTCGCCACTGTAAATGCCTTTAACGAGCATTAATTTTTGAAAGTTTTACAGAGCTTTATTAGTTTTCCTACTTTATCTTCTTGATCTCTACAGACTTGAGCTGGTGCAAGTACAGGCTGCCAGGCAATTGCACTGTATTTGGTTGCAAATTCAGACCGGCAGTTCTCTCATTTGGTCGACTTTCGTGAATGTGTAGCAGAAACAGATATAATGCATGTCACGGTGACAGATAACACTGCCATGGTAAAAGTACTCATGTTTCCCCCTCTTTGAAAAAAAAAACTAGCTTTTAGTATTTTTCAAAGTTTTCAAAAGTGCCCATTTTATGCTGCTCTGTGGTTTGTTAGATCTAAATGATTTTTAAACTCTTCTCATAGAAAATTAACTTTGGCAATAAGCATTTTTTTAAGGTCCCCTCTCTTCCTCCCCCAACAATGTAGTTTTCTAGGTGAGATTTCAGTATGATTTTATCAGCTATTTCTTATAGATCATAATCTGGCAATTTCTGAAACTGGTCAGAAAAGACATATATTTCCATGACTTTAAAGAATTATTTTTATCTGTTTTGTAGTCACAGCTGGTGTCCTGTCACTATGTTTTAAAATAAGCTAGGACCACGATGCTTCCTTATCGGATGGGCTTTGCCAATCCTTAAGGTACATTGAGCGATGCTGTGACCTGCACAAATGTACCAGCATTTAAAACTTTTTTTCCCAGGAATCAAGGTTACTCACACAGTCATGTGCAGTGCAAATTTTTTTGCTTCTCTTTCAACCTGAAATGTACTTGGTGGGGTTTCCTTCCTTTCACTAAACTAAAACTGCATAGAAAAGGTTAATCTTTCTTAATAGATTCTAGATCCCACTCGCAAGGAGACGGGTTCCTTTCTTGTCCAAACAAAGGGAGCTGATCTAAAGCAAGCATCAGTGAAAATGTAGGGAAAAAATGTATTTTGTATTTAGTGTAGATAACACTTTGTGAATGGACAACAGTTACATAGAGTCTTGGTAGTTCCAGCCAGTGTTTCCCAGCCCAGATTTTACTGACTTGTGATTCTCTATCCTGGAACCTCAGAAGTGAGAGCTGGAGAAGGGGATAAAAGCCCCAGAGCCACAGTCCGTATGGCTGAGGAAAGTGCTGGTGGAAGAGACAGACACAATGTGGGAAAACGATTTTGCCCCTTCTGTCTGGAAACTGCTGGTGGGGAAACACTGGATCTGATGGTGAAGGGTGTTTGCTTGAACTCATTAGCCGGTCCAAATCTCTTAAACTAGCCTTCTCAAAATCCCAGCAATACAAAGCACTGTTTTTCTTCAGCCTTTCAAAGAAGCTTGTAAATACATTGAAGTTTACATTTCCATGTGCTGTTGATCAGCGGCGCCACCCGTGTTTGCTGAGACTGGTCTCTGAGAGTTCTATAATGTATATTGAGTCCTGTAGCTCATTAAGATGACTGCAGACATCCTTATTCTCCGCGTATAGTGGGATGAAAGCAAGCTCTGTAATTGAGGCACAACACAGGCAGGAGTGAAGAGATGGCAGATGTTAATTTCTTACGATTTTCCTTTTCTGCAAATACCTCACTTGGATACTACAAATCAGGACATGTTGGTTAGCCAGAGCTGCTGCTTTTATTCACACTTGTTCAGGGAGAGCTCAGAAAATACCCTTCAGCATGGCCGCCCTGGACCCAAGAGGAAGAAACAACAGAAGCTTCTTTAGGAGAAGGAGGACTGATTGGCGTCCAGGATGTGAAGAACTCTTGGTGGCTGGCTGGCTGGCCAGCGGGCACCACGCCTGCACTTGAGTGCCTGGGGCTTGCTTGTTCATGCACAGAAGTTCACTTCTCATCATCTTCTGGCACATATGGAGCAGGGAGCAAGGCGGAGTGCCAGGAGGCCCTATTTCGCTTGCCGGCAGTTGGGCTATATGCTTGACCTTGAACTATACAGTTTGTACAACCTCAGTCAGTCCTGTACACTGGGGCAAATCAGCGTGGTGGTGGAGGAAAAGCCGGGAGGCCTATTTTTTATAGGAAACAGTACCTTTAAGGGGGCAAATGCTCTCATTTTGGATGAAAGGAAAGAAATATGGAAGAACTAGGATCATTGGGGGAAAAAAAAAGCCTGCTGAGGGTGTGAATCTTGAAGAGGTAATCACTACAGAATCAGAGTTGCAGCAATACTGTTGCAAGCAAGTCTGAATGCATAATTTCAATTTGGCTTGATGATTTGAATACCATAGCCCCTTGGGACTGACTGAATCATTATGCATGTGTCAATCAATGGGAGGTGTGCATTCTCTAGAAGTAGATTTAGGCTGTTTGGTTTTGTTGTTGTTGTTGTTGTTGTTGTTTTTTAATGCAGCCTGTTCAGGCACTGTCATGTGGTGTGAAAGATTGAAGTATAGCAATGCTACAGAGTAAAAGGGGATGGGAAGCGGGGACATTGGGAGAGTGGTGAAGATCCAAATGTTGAACCAATTATGTTTTCTTATTGTCGTTAGCTGTTGAACCCTGAGTGGTTTCTAAAGTGAACTAGCTGGCCCAGTGCAGCTAGAGTCTGGGCAGGTAGAACATATTCATTCTTACTATAAATTTTATTTGCTGCTTCCAAAGGTGATGATTTACAGGTTCTATATGGTCTGTACTTTAGGATCTGGTGCCCAGCCTACGTCAGAGCTTCTCTACCTGGCTCAGCTATCTACCCTGCCTGTGGGAAAAGGCAACCCACTGTATAGGAAGGCTCACCCTCTCCGCCCTGCCCTAGCGACCCTTTGTGGATGTGCTGTAAGATTTTCTTGCTCAATAGCAAAGTGGGAGCTCTGCTTTCATTTTAAGAAAGTGGAGGCTGAGGGCATTGTATCAATACTGCTTGAACTCCAGGGATTTTTCCTTGTCGAATTAAAGGGAAGATCTTGTTACTGATTAACCATTTTCTTATCCCGTGCTATTGACATTCATGCTCTTTCTATGTCTAGTGGCTGAAAATGTTTGCATTTGTTCATTTGACTAATGGTGTAATTTTGGTTTCTATATTGTTAGACCTGTAATGTTCTAAAAATGTATTTTATTAACTTTGGGCTGGGTGTATTCTCTAGCAATACGAGGTACTTTCTAAACTATTAAAGGAGGGGTGGTATCCCCATGTTGAGATATGATGATGGTTGTTTAAATTTTGCGATTTTTTTTTTTCGCCTGCAGGGATATTTTGTGTTCTTGTGTCCAAAAGAGAATAAATTGGCATTCTTGTGCCAAAAGTTGTTTTTCTTGTCAATTGTCTGATACATATGGAGTATACTGTACTTGTAAAATGCATGGTTGCTTTTAAAAAAGTTTCCTCGATTTTAAGAAATTTGAGAAAAAAACAGAGAGGAAACTTGGTGTTTTTAACTCCTGGGTCTCCTTATCTTTAGAAATTGATATTTGGGAATTTTGGAAGAGCTCCTCAGCAAAATTTCACATATGAAAACTTTTACAAGACTCATCAGGGTTCTGGGTATAGCTCTTAATGGGAAGATCTATTTAAGTGAAGTTTTGAGAAAAATCTGCAGTCTCCAGAGGGCGGTATGGCCCACATACTTTAAGACTGACTTCTCCAGAGGAGGAGCTCCCTAAATTCACCCAACCTGGGGCTATCCAGTCTCAAGTCTTTAAAAAATTCTCACATCAGGGTGAGTCACGGCAGAAATAATGCAGAGATTTACACTGTATAGCACTTATCCTCAGGGAATTTATGGTTTACCAGAGAAGCATGTTCTGCATACAACTAACTTTACTACAGGTAGTTCTTTTTTCCATCAGTACAATATCCCCCTCTCTGTTATCCATTGTCAAACATTTATCACAAACCCACTACATGCCAAGCTCTGCCTAGGTGCTGGGAACATAGAAGAGTAAAATCTTTTTTTTTTTTTTTTTAAGATTTTATTTATTTATTTGACAGAGACACAGCGAGAGAGGGAACACAAGCAGGGGGAGTGGGAGAGGCAGAAGCAGGCTTCCCGCTGAGCAGGGAGCCCGATGCGGAACTCGATCCCAAGACCCTGGGATCATGACCCGAACCAAAGGCAGACGCTTAACCAACTGAGCCACCCAGGGTCCCAGAAGAATAAAATCTTAATCCTTCAAAGAGTTCATTCGAATATGGCATGGGGCAGGGAGGCAGTGAGATTAACATTGCCTGAGTGCCTAGTATAACCAGTCAATTTATATTGACGTCTTTAATCCCAGTGACAGTCCTCTGAGGTTGATAATGGTATCCCCTTTTTAAAGATGAGGAGCCCATTTCAAAGGGGTTAAATAACACAGTTTCTGGATGGCATAGCTGGCATTGAACCCAGGCCTGTCTAGTTATTACCCCTGCGGTTGAGCACAAAATGATGGGAACTTAGAAAGGGAAACAACTTCAGCTATGGGGAGTCAGGAAGGATTTTACAGTGGTGGTGAATTTGGGGATAGGTGAGCAGGAGTTTTCCGGGTGGACAAGGAGAGGATAAGGGGTTGCTAAACACACTATTCCTTTACAGTAGATTGTGGTAACTACAAGTTTTGTTTATCCAAATGCTTTCCCTTCTTCCTCCTTTGGGTGATTGAATATCTCTTACAGGAATCTCATTTTTTTGTGTGTTTCAGGTGAGTCTAAATGACCTTCCCGCCTTGTCCCCCACCATGTGTGTCATGTTCATGTCCATCCTTGAATCAGTCACTGGGGGATGTGCACCAACTAGGAATGACTCGTGTGTCGATGCCTGTGAGTGTGTGTGTGTGTGTGTGTGTGTGTGTGTGTGTTAGGGGGTATGGCCAGCAAGTAAGGGAGACACAGACTGATCAGTACCGTTACAATCCATATGCCTCTCTCTTTCTCCATCTCTTGGCTCCAATTTCCTCTATGTTGACTTTATTCTCCAGAGGCTAGTGGCAAATATTTAAGGAGAAAAGAGACAAAGGCAGATGAGGAAAGTAGCAACTATATTACAAGTTGACTGGAGAAGAAAATAAATTAGTTTAACAAACATTTCTGGAGCTCCTATTATGCCGTAGGAACCATAAAGATGAAAGACACAAGTTCTGGCCATGGAAAGGTTCATTTGTAAACTTGGGGCCACACATGTAACAAGGTAGCTTTGAGAGTTAAGTGCCATGAGAAATATACACATGGAGAGCGCCTGGGTGGCTCAGTTGGTTGAGCGACTGCCTTCGGCTCAGGTCATGATCCTGGAGTCCCTGGATCGAGTCCCACATCGGGCTCCCTGCTCGGCAGGGAGTCTGCTTCTCCCTCTGACCCTCTTCCCTCTCATGCTCTCTGTATCTCATTCTCTCTGTCTCAAATAAATAAATAAAATCTTTAATAAAAAAAAAAAAAGAAATATACACATGGAACCATGGGATCACTTGGAGAGTTTCCTAACCCAGGTGGGGGATAAAGGAAGGCTTCTTTGAGGAAGTGATGACTGAGCTGACCCATAAAGAATAAATACAAGTTTTATAAATGAACAAGGTGAAAGAAGGCATTCTAAGGATTCTTGTCATGGGCAAAGTCACAAGAGAAAAAAGAGATCATGACTTATTTGGATGAATTACAAGTGATTTTAGTACTCTTAGATTATAAAGGGTGAGGGAGGAAGAGGGGATGATAGGTTGGATGATGGAGGCAAGCACTAGTTCCTGACAGAACAGGACTTGAATGGCATGCTAAGGGGGGGCGGGTAGAGTTTATCCACAGGTGCAGGGCTATAGCGCAGTCTGATATGAGTCCGTTATGCCAGCAAGAGTGCTTCAAGTAGGTTGAAGCTGAAGTTTTGCTGAAGGGAAGTTAGAGTTTTATTGTAATAGCCCAAGCAATAGATGATGAGGCTTGTACTTGAGCAGTGATAGTGCAGTTGGAGAGAAGGAATGAACAGAAGAGATATTCGGAAAGTAGAAAAAGTAGAACTTGTTGAAAGTGGACATAGAGAGTGAGAGGAAGAAGGCAGATTCCTTAGGACTCTCAGGTTTCTGGCTGGCGTATCCCGATAGATAATAATGCCACTGAAAGAATGAACACAAAAGAAGCAGCAAATTTGTGATTTTTAGAGAAGGAGGAAGGTTTTAAGTTCAGTTTGGGACAAACTGGATTTGAAAGCAGTGCATGCAGACTGGAGGAAGAGTTTGGGAGCCATCAGTATATAGGTGGTGATGCAAACCACTCATACATGTGTTCAGGGAGATTATTCAGGGCAAGAAGAAATGAGAAATATGGATTCCCAGGAAAGACAAATATTTAAAGGGTAGACACAGGAAGAGGCACATCCGAAGGGGAATAAGAAATGCACAAAGAAATAAAAGAGAACCAGTTGTCCTAGAAATCAAAGGAAAAGAGCATTTCACTAAATATACATAGGATAGGAAGTTGCTGTATGACACTAGACAAGTTACTTAACTTCTTCTAAGCTCAATTTTCTCATTCATAAAGTAGAAAGTACTAGTACTTTCATCCTGAGGTTTTAAGTATTAAATGAGATAATATATGTAAAATCTTGGAAGCACTTAGGTGTAAGCAACAAAGAAGGAAATGATCAACTATCCAATATCACATTGCAAGACAAAATCTGAAAAGTGTCCATTGACATTTATTTGTAGCACAGAGGTCATGGGTGAGCACCATTTGAGGGTGGAGGGAACAGAAGCCCAAGCACAGAGATCTGAAGAATCTATAGAATATACCTTCTAGCTAGCAGATTGGATGTATGGGGGGAAATGAATTCTGATGTTGCCTGGAGTGAGAAGTATGTTCATTTTTCAGAATAGAGATTTGAGCACATTTACACACTAGGCAAAGAGTCAGTGGAGAGGGAAAAATTGGCAATATTGGAAAGAGAAAAGATGCATGTTGAAGGGAGAACTGGAAGGAAGTAGGAGGGAATGAGATCCAATGTACAAGTAGGAAAAACTGGGAGAGGGAGGAAGCCATACTATATAATCTTCTGTAACTTTTGGGAGTATAATATAGTAAAGTATCCAGGTCTTAAGGGTATGTAGCTCAAATTTTCACAAAGCAAACACATTCATGTAACTCTGACCCATATTTAAAAACACAAGTTTACTTGTGCCCCAGAAGCTCCTGAAGACCCCTTCCTAGTTGTTACCTGAGCCCACTCTCCCCAAAGATAATCACTGTCTTGACTTAGATAGTTCTTCTTGTTTTGGAGTTCATATAAATGGGATCATTCAGAGTGTACTCTTTTGTTTCTGGCTTCTTTTTCTCAGTTAGGTGTTTGTGATACCTGTCCGTGTTCTTGCACATAATAGAAATGTGTTCGTTTTTTATTGCTGTGTAATACTCCATTGTAGGAATATACCACCATCCATTAGCCAGGTTGTAGACAGTTGGGTTGCTTCTCCTTTTTGGTTATTGTGAATAATGTTGCTATGAACATGGTTGTACAAATATCTCTTTGAGACCCTGCTTTCAATTATTTTAGGTATATACCCAGAAGTGAAGTTGCTGGATCAGATGGTAATTCTGTGTTTAATTTTTTGAGGAACTACCATACTATTTCCCACAGCACAAGGACCATTTTACATTCCCACTAGCAGTGCACAAGGGTCCCAATCTCTCTACCTCGTTTCTCTATTTCTCACTCCAACTTCTCCATTTCATCCTTATTGGGGACACTTGTTATTTTCTCTTTTTGTTTTCTTTGTTTCTTAAATAACAGCTATCCTAATGAGTATGAAATAGCATCTCATTGTGGTTTTGACTTGTATTTCCTTAATGATTAGTGATTGTTGAGCATCCTCTCATGTGCTTTGTATATTTTCTTTGGATAAATGTCTATTCTAGTCCTTTGCCCATTTTTGAATTGTGCCATTTAATTTTTTTAAAGGATTTTATTTATTTATTTGACAGAGAGACACAGCAAGAGAGGGAACACAAGCAGGGGGAGTGGGAGAGGGAGAAGCAGGCTTCCGGCAGAGCAGGGAGCCCGATGTGGGGCTCAATCCCAGGTCTCTGGGATCATGACCTGAGCCGAAGGCAGACGCTTAATGACTGAGCCACCCAGGCGCCCCTGTGCCATTTAATTTTTGAAGGACAACTTTGATCGGTAATATATAGTTTGATGAGTTTTTTCTTTCAGTTGTGAAGATGTTATTCTATTGTCTTCTAGCTTCCATTGTTCTGTTGGGAATTCAGCTATAAAAGTTGTGATGGTTAATTTTATGTGTCAATTTGGACTAGAGATGCCGAGATAGCTGGTAAAACATTATTTCATGGTGTGTCTTAAGGGTGTTTCTGAAAGAGTCAGCATTTGAATCAGTAGAATGAGTAAATAAATTGTACTCACCAATGTGGGCAGGCATTATCCAATATATTCAGGGTCCAAACAGAACAAAAAGGCAAAGAACAGCAAATTTCCTCTCTTTCTTCTTGAGCTAAGACATTCTTGGACATAGGAGTTCCTGATTCTGGGGACTTACACCAGTGGCCTCTGGTTCTCAAGGCTTTAAGCTCAGACTGGTTCTTCAGCTTGCACAGGGCACATTGTAGGACTTTTGGGCCTCCACAACTGTATGAGCCCTATATTCCTATCATATATACAATTCCTATAATATATATAGTTCCTATTATACATATAATACCTGTATTTATATCTCTCTCTGTATATCTTCCATTAGTTCTATTTCCTGGGAGATTCCTAATATAGTAGGTAACTGCCTTTTTTCCTCTGGCTGCTTTTAGTATCTTCTCTTTCTTTTTTATTTTCAATACTTTTACTATAAAAGGGCCTAGGTATCTTTATATTTAGTCTGCTTGGTACTTTGTCTTATTCATTTTTGTGAAATTGGCACATAGCATCTGACATATAGTAGATGTTCTTTTTTTTTTTTTTTTTAAGATTTTTTTATTTATTTGACAGAGAGAGACAGCGAGAGCAGGAACACAAGCAGGGGGAGTGGGAGAGGGAGAAGCAGGCCTCCTGCCGAGCAGGGAGCCCGATGTGGGACTCGATCCCGGGACCCCAGGATCATGACCTGAGCCGAAGGCAGACGCTTAATGACTGAGCCACCCAGGCGCCCAGTAGATGTTCTTTAATGTATGTTACACACATGAAACCCACAGATTACCACAGATATTTAAGGAAGTAATACTTGAACACCGCTCCACCCTAAATTTTGCTCTCCCAGTGATCCTGTCTTATCTAATTCTGAACTCGAGTCTCTCTGATCTCTTTCCTTGACCCTGCTCCTGGCCCCTAGACTTGGTTGTCATTTGAACTTGGTTTGGTTTCTCTTATGTTTAATCTTGCTTTCTCCAATTGCCTTCACTTGGCTGCCCTCAGAGTCTCAGTGTCCTTTGTGACATTAATCCCCCACCACCAAGCCTGTGTGTCTGTGTGTGTGTGTGTGTGTGTGGCAATTCTGACATTAGGAATAATAGAAAGTTTTAAAATTCTTTTTTTTAAAGATTTTGTTTATTTATTTGACAAAGAGAGAGACACAGCGAGAGAGGGAACACAAGCAGGGGGAGTGGGAGAGGGAGTGGCAGGCTTCCTGCTGAACAGGGAGCCGGATGCGGGGCTCAACCCCAGGACCCTGAGATCACGACCCGAGTGGAAGGCAGACACTTAACGACTGAGCCACCCAGGCGCCCCTAAAATGCTTGTTAAAAAAGATACCACACACCATGGCAATTTATTTCAAATATTACCTTTCAAGGCACACACATTTCTATATAGTTATAATCTTAATGCATATAGGATTTTGTATTCTATTATTTCACTAACTATTACATAACGAATAGCTTTTCTTTTTCAAAACTAAAGTCATGTCATTTTGCAGTCATAATAATTCATTTGGCAAACATTTATTGAATACCTACCGCTTGCCTGACATTGTGTTAAGCACTGGGGCTACAAAGATAAAGTTCGGTTTTTCTTTATGCTTTTGAGAGTTTTGTTTTTCATGCTTTTGAGGCTTCTATATGCTTAGAGGAGGGGGAGGCGGAGGAGGAAAGGGAAGGCTATGTCAAAAAAGGAGAGCAGCTAAGTGTTGCCACATACACCACAGGAAGTGCAACAGGGACACATAGGAGGGAATATCAGAAGTTGTCATGAAGGCAGGAAGCCTTGAGCTGAGTTTTGAAACACAAGTAGGTTTCACCAGTCAGATGGAGGAGACGTTGATGTTTTAGGCGGTTAATATATCATACCCTCTTCCCTATACCAGTTCAGAACCACCTGAAAGATGGACATAGATATCACGTAGTTGGACAGAGAGTAAGATGTCAGCTTTATTGCTGGTAAGACTTAGATAAGAGGCCTTGCTGAGAAGTGAGAACAAATGGGAGTGCTAACATTGCCCTTTATTTAACATGCTTACCTTCACAGCAAGCACAGGACAACCTTGGTTTTCCATACAAGGGAAGAGTCTACTTTTCCAAGTTTAGTGATTATGAACTTCAGAATAAAATTGAAATTTAAAAAAAATCCCATTTAGGGCGCCTGGGTGGCTCAGTCGTTAAGCGTCTGCCTTCGGCTCAGACCATAATCCTAGGATCCTGGGATTGAGCCCCGCATCGGGCTCCCTGCTCCGCGGGAAGCCTGCTTCCCCCTTCCCCACTCCCCCTGCTTGTGTTCTCTCTCTCGCTGTGTCTCTCTCTGTCAAATAAATAAATAAAAAATCTTTTTAAAAAAATCCCATTTGAACATCGTCAAAAATATAAAATGCTTAGGGATAAATTTGAAAAAAAGATGAAAAGATGTGCTAGATCTGTACATTGAAAACTAGAAAATATTGCTGGTGGAAATTAAAGAAGGCCTTCATAAATGAAGAGATATATTATTATCATGGATCAGAAGACTTAAAAGACTCAAGGTGTTATGTGTACTCAAATCGTTTTATAGCTCTAACACTATCCCAGTCAAAACTTGGCAGGCTTTTGGTAGAAATTTACAGCTGATTCTAAAATTTAGATTGAAATGCAAAGGACCTAAAAGAGCCAAAAACAATTTTGAAAAGAAAAACATTGTTGTAGGGGTGCCTGGGTGGCTCAGTCATTAAGTGTCTGCCTTCGGCTCAGGTCATGATCCCGGGGTCCTGGGATCGAGCCCCACATCAGGCTCCCTGCTCAGCGGGGAGTCTGCTTCTCCTTCTCCCACTCCCTGCTTGTGTTCCCTCTCTCGCTGTGTCTCTCTCTGTCAAATAAATAAAAATTTTTTAAAAAATTTAAAAAAAAAAAGAGAAAACATTGTTGGAGAACTTATGCTACCTGTGGAGAATGGATTCTAAGATGGTCCTATGATCCCTAGCTCCTCATGTTCAGGTCTTTGTATAATCCCCTCCCCTTGAGTATGGATAAGACCTATAGCTTGCTTCAAACCAATAAAACATTGCAAAGGTGACGGGATGTCATTTTGTGATTTACATTAAGTTATATAAGACTCTGTTTTGCTAGCAGACTCACTCTAAAATGCTTCTCTCTCTGCCTCTCTCACTACCACCCCCCCACACACACTGCTTTTAAATATGTTAGGAAAGCCCAGGTGGCAAGGAATTGTGAAGGGCCTCTAGGAGCCCATGGTGGCCTCTAGCTGCTAGCCAACAAAAAATGGAAGCTCTTGGTTATACAGCTGCAATGAACTGAATGCGGCTAACAAGCACAGAAGCAGGAAAGTAGCTTTTTTTCCTAGTCGAGCCTCTAGGTGAGAACCCAGCCCTGGCCTGTACTTTGCACCCTGTGAGATGCTGCTTAAGCAGAGGACCTAGCTAAGCTATGCCTGGACTCCTGACCCACAGAGAATTGAGAAAATAAATATATGTTATTTTAAGCCTCCAAATTTGTGACAATTTTTATGCACAATAGAAAACTAGTACAATACCTGATCTTGAGACATTATAAAGGTGCAATAATCAAGACAGTGCAGTATTGGCATCAAGATAGAGAGATAGATCCATGAAACAGAAATAGACCCATACATATATACGGCCAATTGGTTTTCTTTTTTTTGTTTTTTTAATATTTTATTTATTTGACAGAGAGACACACAGCGAGAGAGGGAACACAAGCAGGGGAAGTGGGAGAGGGAGAAGCAGGCTTCCCGCAGAGCAGGGAGCCCGATGCGGGGCTCAATCCCAGGACCCTGGGATCATGACCTGAGCTGAAGGCAGATGCTTAATGATTGAGCCACCCAGGCGCCTTTTTTTTTTTTTTTCCCAATTGGTTTTCAACACAAGTGCCAGGACAATTTAATGGGGGCAATCTTTTCAACAATTGTATAGACTATTGGAAAAAAAAGAAGAAGAAGAAGAAGAAGAACCTTGACCTTTATTTCTCACTATATACAAAAAATAGCTCAAAATGGATCATAGACCTAAATGTAAAAGCTAAAAACTTCTAAAACTATTAAACTTCCGGAAGAAAACATGGAAGAAAACCTTAGTGACCTGGCATTTGACAAAGATTTTTTTTTAAAAGATTTTAAGTAATCTCTACACCCAACATGGGGCTTGAACCAACAACCCTGAGATCAAGAGTTGCATGCTCCACCAACTGAGCCAGCCAGGTAGCCCTTGGCAAAGATTTTTAAAACAAAATATAAGGGTGCCTGGTGGCTCAGTCGTTAAGCGTCTGCCTTCGGCTCAGGTCATGATCCCAGAGTCCTGGGATCGAGTCCCACATCAGGCTCCCTGCTCAGCGGGAAGCCTGCTTCTCCCTCTCCCACTCCCCCTGCTTGTGTTCCCTCTCTTGCTGTCTCTCTCTGTCAAATAAATAAATAAAATCTTAAAAAAAAATAACAAAAAATTAAATAAATTGGATTCCATGGAAATTAAAATTCTTTTGCTCTTCAAAAGACATTGCTATAAAAACGAAGAGGCAAGCCATAACCTAAAGAAAATATTTGCAAAGCATATATCTGCTAAAGGACTTGTATCTAGAATATATGAGGAATTCTTATAGTTTAACAAGACAGATAACCCAATTTAAAAATGGCTAAAAGATTTGAACAGACACTTCACCTAAGAAAATATACAAGTAGCAAATAAGCACTTGAAAAGATGCTAAACATAATTTGTCATTAGGAAAGTGTAAATTGAAACCACAATGAGATACCACCACACTCCCACTAGAATACTAAAATTAGAAAGACTGAGCATACCAAGTGTTTGGGAAGATGTGGAGCACCTAAAATCCTCACACACTTCTGGTGAGAATGTAAAATAATGCAATCATTTGGAAAACAGTTTGGCTGCTTCTTAAAAATTTCTTTATGATTTTCTTTAAAAGTAGGGCACCCGGGTGGCTCAGTCTGTTAAGCATCTGACTCTTGATTTCGGCTCAGGTCATGATCTCAGGGTCATGGGGTCAAGCCCTGTATCAGGCTCTGCTCTCAGCGTGGAGTCTGCTCGTCCCTCTCCCTCTGCTCCTCCTCCTGCTCTCTCTCTCTCAAATAAATAAATAAAAATCTTTAAAAAAAAAAAGATCTTGTTAAAAGTTATGCACCTGCATTAAGATCCAGCCATTCCAGGGTGCCTGGGTGGCTCAGTCGTTAAGCGTCTGCCTTCAGCTCAGGTCATAATCCCAGGGTCCTGGGATCGAGCCCCGCATTGGAATCCCTGCTCAGCAGGAAGCCTGCCTCTCCCTCTCCCACTCCCCCTGCTTGTGTTCCCTCTCTCGCTGTCTCTCTCTGTGTCAAATAAATAAATAAAATCTTAAAAAAAAAAAAAAGATCCAGCCATTCCATTCCTAGGTGTTTACTCAAGCAAATGTCCAAAAGACTTGTAGGCAAATATTCATAGCTTTTTGTTTGTTTGTTGTTGTTGTTTTTAATTCTGGTACAAGTAAGGTACAGTGTTATATTAGTTTCAGGTGTAAATATAGTGATTCAACAGTTCTGTATGTCACTTGGTGCTCATCAAGATAAGTGTACTCCTAATCTCCTTCACCTATTTCACCCACCCACCCTATTTCACCACCAGTTTGTTCTCTATATTTAAGAGTCTGGGTTTTGTTTGTTTGTTTTTCTCTTTTTTCTTTGTTTTGCTTCTTAAATTCCACATATGAATGAAATCTTATGGTATTTTTTCTTTCTCTGACTTACTTCACTTAGCATTATACCCTCCAGATCCATCCATTTTGTTGCAAATGTCAAGATTTCATTCTTTTTTATGGCTGAGTAATATTCCATTGTATAACCACATCCTCTTTATCTATTCTTCTATGGATGAACACTTGGGTTGCTTCCATAATTTGGCTATTGTAAGTAATGTTGCAATAAACATAGGGGTGCATATGTATTTTTGATTTAGTGTTTTCATCATAGCTGTTTTATTTCTAATGACCTAAAACTGAAAACAACCCAAATATCCATCAGTGTGTGAATGAATAAACAAATGGTCATATATCCATGTAACGGAATACTATTCAGCATTAAAAGTGGGGAATATTGATACAAGATGGGTGAATAGCGAAATAATTATGGCAAGTGAAAGAAGCAGCCAAAAAAGGAATTTTTTCTGGTTATATAAAATACTAGAAAATGAAAATGAAAACGTATGGTGACAGGAAGCAGATCAGTGTTGGGGTGGCAGGGAGGCCAGCAGGGATTAGAGGCAGCATTACAAAGGGGCAGGAGGAGACTTTTGAGGGTGGTAAGATAGATTCATTATCTGGATTGTGGTGACAGATTCGCCTGTGTATGCTTACATCAAAACTCATCGGATTGCACACTTCAAATACATGCAGCTTATTGCATATCAATGGCACCTCACTAGAATGGGGTGGGGTGAGGGGGGATGCAAAAAAATCAAGCTTTCACGAGACCGGAGCGGCGGGAATTAGGGAATGGGGTGGAGCTAGGCCGCGCATGCTCAGTCCTTCCTCCTCGCTCACCAATCAGATCCCGGTTGGGCGACCTGGCACAGCTGCGGTGGTGTGCAGACCTGAGAGGGCGCCATGGCGCACGGGAGCTCTGCGAAGCGAGAGGTGCGGGGCTGCTTGAGGCCAGCCCGGAACTCGGTGGTGTTTAATCGTGAGGGCCCAGGGGAGCCATTGAAGGACTCCAACCAGGCAAGTGGTGTAACCTGTGTTCAGTTTGAAATGATATTTGAAGCTGTGTGGAAAATGGGCTCAAGAGTGGGGAACAACTGGTTGTCGGGAGGCTGTGGTAATTTTTTTTTCCTGTTGGTCTCCCCCTTCAACCATGAACTCGAGGGAAAGGACTGTTTCGCACTTGTCACCGAAGTGCCTCTTACGTGCGTCCCAGCCCCGTGGCTGGTGGTCAGTGAATTTCTGGTGAGGGCGTTGAAGATCCTCAGGTCACACACAAATATAGCGCGTTTTGACTCCGGACCCGAGGCCTTTCCTTCTAAGCGCGATGAAAAATCTGGACGATATTTGGGATTCATTTTGGGATTCATCCGTCTAGTCGATGCAACGACTTTGCCAGCTGTGAAATGCCTGCCGTAAATCATGAGGGATTTCCGAGACGGTATGGAGGAGCTGGTGGATTTTGGAAATGACAAAAATTGAGTCAACAATTATTAGGGCCCCTACTCTTTTCCACGCTATGCGTTTGGCGCTGAACGTGTCAGTGAGGAGGGTGGACATTGTCACTGCCCTCATATAAAACAGACAGTGTGAGAGCAAGATCTAAGCTCTCTTTTTTTCCTCTAAAATTTTGAAATTTGTGCTCTTATGCGAGTTTTTGTTTTGTTTTTTTGTTTGTTTTTTTAAGTGGTCTCAGTGTGCTGAGCACAGAATGGCCTCTTTCTGGGCACTCATGCCCTTTACTTATGAGAAAGTTTTTTGTATTAGATCTTTGATGATTTCTTCTCCATTTTTTCCCCTTCTCCTTCCTCAGCTGGATCTTTTATTGTTCAGATGTAGGACCTAATGAATGGCTCTTCTAATTTTCTTTCCTTTTTTTAAAAAAAATTTTAAAGATTTTATTTCTTTATTTGACAGAGAGAGTGTGCACTGGCACAAGAGACCATGAGCAGGAGGCATGGCAGAGGGAGAGAGAAAGGGAGGCGCAGTCTGGCCCCTGAGCAGGGAGCTGGACTTGGGGCTCCATCCCAGGCCCCTGCGATCATGACCTGAGCTGCAGGCAGATGCTTAACCCACTGAGCCACTCAGGCACCCCTTAAACCACTATTCTGTACCGCCTCATGTTTAAGAGTGAGACCTGGCTTCTGGTTAAAGAAGGTGGATTACACACACACATTGACCTGTTGCCTCAACTAACCCCACAAAAACAATAATAAATGGATTTTTAAAAAAAGGTACAAACCCATAAGGACATAGAGTAAAGGAGAGAAGAAAATAGAAACAAATTTTGGGAAGTTAAAAATCCTAGGGACCAGTGGTAACTGACTTCGTTCATCCTAGGAAGAGAAATCCTCAAGTGATTTAAGAGAATCCCAAAAGGCAAACCAATTTAACCTGCATACCATATTCTTTCTGTCTCTCAAGCTCTTTCTTACACAGACATAGACACACAGAGGTTAGGAATTGGAGGCACATGGAACCTCTGGACATGGATATGAAGGTGGGGCTTAAAAAAGGAAGATATGTTGAAAGAATGGTAAAAGTCTGCCCAGATCTTCTTCAACTTTACAGCAGTCAGCTGACTGCCCATTTGGGCTGTATCCAACCTGATAGAAGATTGAAGGTTTATTCTGGGGAGGATAAAACAAAATTTTAGTCTGGGAGATATTAAGTACATTTGAGGTAAGAAGGACCACACTGAAAATAGGCAGTGAGTGAATGTGTACACATTCAGTTGAGCCACTGCTCTAAGCATTTTATATATATTAAACAATTTCTTCTCCCAACTTCTGTATAGAGGTGGGTAATGCTTTTCTAAGATTTACAGATGAGAAAACAGATAAGGGACAGTGAGACTAAATTGGTTGTGTAAGATCACACAAATAATTATAAAAGAATATTTATAATGTATGGTATAAAGAAGAACGCTATAATGAACACCTATTACCATTTAGTTTATCAAAAAAAAAAAAAGGAAAAGAGGGAGAATATACTTTTACCTTGTTTTTTGTTCTGTTTTGTTTTTAACTTACTCTTTCAAAATGTATTTCTTCAAAATCCAGTCCTATTTTTTCCTCTTAGATGTAACTACCATCTTGAAATTTGGGTTTACCATTCCCTTGCTTTTCTGTATTGTTTAAAATATATAATTGTACCCTTAAACCATATAGTTTACTTTTGCATATTTTTATTATGTAGACTCATTTTGTATGCATTCTTCTACAGCTTGTTTTGTCACTAAATATCATGTTTCTGAGATTTATATATATATATATCCTACTTTATTCTATGGATGGAGTTAGTGTTGTTTTAATATTTTGAATATTGAAAATAATAAACAGTGCTACTTAGATTCTTTTTTTTTTAAGATTTTATTATTTGAGAGAGAGAGAGTGAGCAAGAGAGAGAGAGAGCACATGAGTAGGGGCAGAGGGAGAGGGAGAAGCAGGCTACCTTGCTGAGCAAGGAGCCCGATGCAGGGCTTGATCCCAGGACTCTGGGATCATGACCTGAGCTAAAGGCAGACGCTTAACGACTGAGCCACCCAGGCGCCCCTGAAGGCAGGTCCTTAATGGACTGAGCCACCCAGGCGCCTTTGCTACTTAGATTCTTATGCATATCTCCTCTTGGTGAAAGCAGAAGTTTCTCTGGACCCAAACTGCTGGGTTGTAGGTTATACACATTTTCAGCTTTACAAAGGTAGTGTGCTGGTTGTACCAATTCACACTCTCACCAACAGGATCTAGGAGTTCTCATTATTCTACATCCTTATGTTTTACCCACTTTTGTTAGGTGAAATTGATGTCTCACTGTGATCTTACTCGGCATTTGCCTCATAAATAATGGAGATTGAACTTTTTATATGGTTTTTCATTCTGCATGTTTCCTCTTCTGTGAAATGGTTGTGCATGAGTTTTGCCTATAAAAACATACACAGTTTTCTGTTTTTCTTATTGATTTGTAGAATTGTTACCATATGTTGGAAATTTACAATTTGATGGTCATATATATTGTAAATACTTGTTTTTGCCTTGTCTTCACTTTCTTTATAATGCCTTTTGATTAACTAAAGTTCTTAAATTTAATCTAGTTGAACTCATACTCTTTTTTTAAAAAATGGTCAGTATGTTTTTAGTTACTCTTTTATGCTTAAGAAATTCTTCCTCTTCTCAAGTTACTTATATTTTTTCCTACACATTTTTGAAAGCTTGCCTTTCACAGGAGTTGATTTTTGTGTATGGAGTGAGGTAGGTCTCCAATTTTTAATTTTTCCATATAGGTAATCAGTTGTCCAAGTTCCATTATTATTTTTTTTTTTAGATTTTATTTATTTATTTGTCAGAGAGATAGAGAGAGAGCACAGATAGTCAGAATGGCAGGCAGAGGGAGAGGGAGAAGCAGGCCCTCCGCTGTGCAGTGAGCCTGATGCAGGGCTCGATTCCAGGGCCCCGGGATCATGACCTGAGCCAAAGGCAGACGCCCAACCGACTGAGCCACCCAGGCTCCCCGTCCAAGTTCCATTATTGGTTAGTCTTTTGCCTAGTGGTCCAAAATGCCACCTCCGTCAGTACTGCATCCATACATGCATGGGTCTGTTTCCAGACTGCAGAGTTCTCTAACTTTAAGCCAATTTATTGAACCCTAAGCCCTTACCTCACTGTCTTTAATTACCACAGTTGTGTAATAAAACTTGTTATCTGGTAGGACAAATTCCTCCACCTTACTATTTTTCTTCATAAGCGTCTTTGCTATTCTTTGGGATGCTATTCATCTATATAGATTTTAAAATAAGCTTTTCAAGTTATAAAACACAAAGTCACGCAGACTTGATGGAACTTTTATTATGATTCTTCTGAATCTGTAGATGAGTTTGAGAATAAAATAATGAGACTTTCTATGTAGGGGCAGAGTTTTTTTCCTCCATTTTTTAGGTCTTTTAAAATGTTTTTTAATAAAATTTTTATAATTTTTTTTCTATACAGGTCTTGTACAGCTTTTGTCATATTTATTCTTTGGTACCTACTTATTTCTGTTGCTATTGTAAGTTATTATCTTTTTCCTGTAGTGGATTTTTAAGAATATTAATCTCTTACTTATCAGTCTTGCTGAATTCTCCTTTTTTCATATGCAATAGTGTCTATAGATTATTTTTGTTTTTTTATAGACAATTGTATCATCTGTAGATAGTAAGGTTTATTTCTTTCTTTCTAGTCTTCTAACTTTTCCTTTGTTCCCACTGTACTGGCTGGACCTCCAGTACAATGCTGAAATAAGTAAGGGCCTATTTGTCTTGGTCCTGATTTTAAAGAGAATGCTTCTGATGTTTTACTATTAAGAATAAAGTTTGTGGGCGCCTGGGTGGCTCAGTTGGTTAAGCGACTGCCTTCAGCTCAGGTCATGATCCTGGAGTCCCGGGATCGAGTCCCACATCGGGCTCCCCGCTCAGTGGGGAGTCTGCTTCTCCCTCTGACCCTCTCCCCTCTCATGCTCTCTCTCACTCTCTCTCTCTCAAATAAATAAATAAAATCATAAAAAAAATAAAATTAAATTAAAAAAAGAATAAAGTTTGTATTTTGTAATTGTTATATCTGGATGATAGGTATCTGATGGGTACCTGGGAGTTCATTATACTAGTCACTCTCAATTTGTGTATGTTGGAACATTTTCACAATATAATATTAATTTATTTTTTTTAATATTTATTTATTTATTTTAGAGAGAGAGAGCATGAGTGGGAGGGGCAGAGGGAGAGAGAATCTCAAGCAGACTCCATGCCCCGTGTGCAGAGCCCAGCTTGGGGCTCGATCTTAAGAACCTGAGATCACAACCTGAGCTGAAACTAAGAGTCAGATGCTTAACAGACTGAGCCACCCAGGCACCCCTATAATATTAATTTAAACAGTGTTTGTTACAGGGGTTTAGTAGATACCTTAAAAAAAAAAAAGGCTCCACGCCCAGTATGGAGCCCAACATGGGGTTTGAACTCACAATCCTGAGATCAAGACCTGAGCTGAGATCAAGAGTCAGATGCTTAACTGACTAAACCACCCAGGTGCTCCTTGTTAGATACCTTTTAATTGTTTAAGAAACTCCCTTTTTCTTGGTTTGCTGAGATTTTTTAAAGATTTATTTATTTATTAGAGAGAGAGAGAGAATGCAGGGGGAGGGGCAAAAGGAGAGGGAGAGAGAGAATCTTCAAATCGACTCCCTGCCAAGCTTGAAGCCTGATGTGGGGCTCGATCTCAGGACCCTGAGATCATGACCCCAGCCGAAATCCAGAGTTGGTCGCTGAACCAGCTGAGCCACCCAGGCACCCCTAAGATTTTTTTTTAAATCATGAATAGGTGTTGAATTTTATTAAGTGATTTTTCTTTTCTTTTTTTAAGATTTTTTTTTTCTTTTGGGGAGGAGGGGCAAGAGGAAGGAGGAGAGAGAGAATCTCAAGCAGGCTGTATGCCCAGTGTGGAGCCTGACACTGGGCTTGATCTCACGACCCTGAGATCATGACCTGAGCTGAAATCAAGAGTCAGTCATATAGCCTACTGAGCCATCCAGGCACCCCCTTTTTAAGATTTTTAAAAAATTTTTAAATAGTCTCTACATCCAATGTGGGGCTCAAACTCACAACCCTGAGATCAAGAGTCACATGCTCCATCCACTGAGCCAGCCAGGTGCCCCATTAAGTGATTTTTCTGCATCTGTAAGCAGGTCGTATTGGTTTTCTCCTTTATGCAACATTTGCAGATTTTCTAATGTTAAATCACCTTGCATTCTTGGGATAAGTGCAATTTGGTCATGAGATACATATATATAGATATAGATCTGGTTTCCCTTTTTTTTTTTTTAACTTTTACATTCTTGCTCATGACTGAGACTACCCTGTAATAATTCCTTTCCTGTATAGCCTTTGTTGGTTTTGGTATCAAGATTATACTAACTTGGGGAGTATTCCATTTTTTCTTCTCTGGAAAAGTTTGTATAAGTTCAAAGGATCTGTTATTCCTTGACTGTTTGGCAGAACTCTCCTTTAAAACCATTTGATATATTTTTATTTTGTGGGAAGATTTTAAACTACTGACTCCATTTCGTTAATCATTTAGAGGTATTTAGCTAATGGTTTGAATGTTCTCTTTCTATTCTATTCCATTTCTTTTTTTAATAGCTTTTTTGGGACATTTTACTATATATGCTTACCAATGTCTAAAGTGAATCAACACCTGTATCTTTGTCCTAAACAGTAGGGATGCTTTAGAGTGCTTTAATTCTTATCACCCTGTCTCCAAACTTACATGCCAATGACCAATATTTTAGTTCTACCCTGTTAAAGAAATAACTCCATCTTTGTTGACAAGTGATATAAAATAGTCACCATCTTCTTTTATTATTATTGTGCCTTACAGCAACCTATTCTTTTTGTTCAAAGCACTTATTTTGAAATATATATAAACTTTGTTTATTGTCTATGCCACTGTTTTCTTCATGAGAGCAAGGAACCACATGTTTACTTTGTTCACTAACTGGTAAGCATTGAGTAAATATGTGTTGAATGGGTGAATATATATTTGTATTTTGGAAAGATCACCCTGGACGCAATTAGAGAATGAATCTGAGGGTGCAAGACTAGATGCAGGGAGTTAGGAGGCTGCTGCACTTAATCTAGGCAAGGGTAAGTGGTGAGCTGGACTTGGACAATAGTCATAGAGATAGAGAAAAATAAAGAGGATTGAAAGATATTAGGAAGTAGAATCCATAGGATTTTATTACCATTTCAATATGAGGGCATGAATTAAGTGGTGTTTTTTAGGGTTTTGTCTTTGCTTTATTCTCACTCCATGTAACATACTCTGAGAGTCTCATTGATGCCTATGGCTTCAGTTACTATCTGTATGTTTCTAACTCAAATGTGGATTTTTTTTTTTAAGGTTTCAGATTAACTTTATTTGAAACAAATGTGGATCTTTTAAGTGTAACGTCTTTTCTGGATTCCACACCACGTATCCAACCATGTATGAGACATCTGTACTAGGATATCTTGCAGGCACCCAAGCTCAATATGTCAAAAACCACACTAATATTCTTTTTTTTCCTTGTGCTTTTTATATTTTTTTTTATTTTGAGATTTTTTTCTTCAGGAACATTTAACAAGAGATCCACCCTCACTTTTAACAAAATTTTAAGTGCACAGTTACTATTGTTAACTATAAGGATCTATGTTGTACAGCTGTTTTCTAGAACTTATTCCTCTTTCATAACTGAAACTTTATTTTTTTAATTTAAATTCAATTAATTAACATTAATGTATTACTAGCTTCAGAGCCATACTAATTTTCTTGCTAAACCTATTCCTCCTCCAGTGTTTTCAGTCTCAGGGTATGTCACCACCAACCTCCTACTTGCTTAAGCCAGAAACCTATTAGGAGGTGGCTCTTGGAGCCCAGCCTAAGAGGAGATAGGGATATAAGTATCTGCCTTTTAAAGGGTGTGGCTCATTTTCTGTTTTTATTTACTTTCCTCTTCATTTTCTGTTTTTATTTACTATTTTTAAAAGGTTAAGGCAAAGTAAAATCATGAGAAAAGAAAACAAGGACCTGCCCCAGGAATAGAGCAGAGGATCATAGGAATTATCATATATTCAGCACCTATAAATACTAAGCTCTGTGTTTGGTGTTTGCCATTAATTAATTAATAATTTATAATAATAAATTCCCACAACTCTATGAGATTTGGTGTTTGCCATTTATTAAATAAATAAATAAATAAATAAATAAATAATTTATAATAATTCTAAATTAAAATTATATATAAGTATAAAATTATAATAATCTATAATAATAAATTCCCATAACTCTATGAGATTGGTGTTTGCCATTAATTAATTAATTAATAATTTATAATAATAAATTCCCACAACTCTATGAGATTTTTACAGATGAGGAAATTACAATTAATAATGGTACTATGGCTTGCTCAAGGTCACACTTCCACATATGGTAGAGCTGAGATTTGACCGAGGTTTGTCTGATTCCAAGTGTTCAGTATGTAATTGGTGGAATTAGAAGTCAAAGAAACATCATTATGACTTGATAAATATTGCCAGATTGCTTTCCACAGGATCATACTGGCATAAAATGCCACTGTACCAGTTCCATCACAGTATCTTTAAGTAGGTAATAAGATTTTTTAAAATTGGTATATAATTATTATTCTATGTTGACTTTCTTTTGAATGAATGATAATTATATAGTCCTACTTGTACAGACTATCTTTTCCTTGGCCCATTGATATACTGAGGTCATATTTACTGTAAATATTTTTCCATTGAGCCCCCTTATGGATTAATGGAGGTGAAGGAAGATAGTGGGAATTAATTCTGCCCCTATCCTTACCACTAATCAACAGTTTGGTAACATCCACCCAGCTAGATTCTGGGTTGAAAGTCAAATCGTTAGTTTACATTTTCTAAGAGGTAAAGATAGTACACCACAGGCTGACTACCATTTTCGGGGTTCATTTGTTATAATAGATCTACATCTACTTTTATATCGAAGAGGACACCTTTCTTGGTCATACCTGACTTCAATATCCTAGAATTCCCTTCCCCTACTTGGATGTAGTTAAGATTCTCCAACCCCACAGGACTAGCCTGTCCAAAGGGATCTCCTATTCTGCTAGGTGAAGTTTAGGTTTTGGGGACCTCCATCTGGGTCAGTTCACTTCCAACCTGGGTGGAAATGAACTATGAATCTGGGTGGAACTACAGTGTGAGAACGCCTTGGGTGTCAGAACCAGGGACAGCTCCTTTGTCCCTCCCCCTGCTGCCCCTCCCCTGGCTTGGGCTGCAGAGAGAGTGGGCATATTTGAGCGTAGTATATACTTCTCAGAGTTGCATTGAAATGATCATGTGTTGTCCAGTATAATAGCCACTAGCAACATGTATCAAACACTTGAAATGTTGCTAGTCTGAATTGAGATGTGCTACAAATGTAAAATAAACACCAGATTTCAGACTTACATAAAAAGGAATGTAAAATATTAATAATTTTTTATATTGATGGCATGTTGAAATAATATTTTTGGATTAAATAAAATGTATTATTAAAATTAATTTCACTTGCTTCCTTTTTATTTTTTATAATGTGGCTACTAGAAAATCTAAAATTATATATGTATCTCACATATTTCCATTTGATAGCACTGATCTATATATTTATCTCTTCTTAGGGGGTAGGGACTGGCGGAATCCATCCTTATCTCTTTGTATTTCTGGAGTGCAATACATGGGGATGGGTGGGGATTAGTCCTCAGAACTTGGGACTGGAGTAGCAAAGGTCTAAAAGACATTATTACATTATTTGGTTTTTCCATTCAGGAGCTTGGCCTCTCTCTACTTAGGCTTTTATATGTCTCTTTATTGATTCTTATAGAGTTTCTCAATCACAAATATATTATATTATATTTATTTCTAAGTATTTTGTTTTTTTCAAAAAAGAATTTATTTATTTGAGAGAGAGAGCGCGAGAGAGCACGAGCAGGGAGGAAAGTCAGAAGGAGAGGGAGAAGCAGACTCCCCGCTGAGCAGGGAGCCTGATGTGGAACTCGGATCCCAGCACCCTGGGATCATGACCTGAGCCAAAGGCAGACGCTTAACTGACTGAGCCTCCCAGGCGTCCCTTGAATTGGATGTTTTATCATTATATTTTCTAATTGTTATTACTTGTGTGAGCAGTGAATGCTACAGATTTTTGCTTATTTTCTTGAATCTTTCCACTTACTTAGTCTTACTAGTTTTAGTAAGACTGTACATTTTCTTGTTATATAATTGCATCAACTACAATAAAGATATATTCTTATATACTTAAGTTTATCTTTCTCTCTTCACCACCCTGTGCCCCTCCTCTCTCTTTCCTGGCTAGAATATCTAAACCAGTATTAAAATAGTGTTAGTGAGGGGGAACTTGGATGGCTCAGTCGGTTAAATGTCCGACTTCTTGATTTTGGCTCAGGTCATGATCTTAGAGTTGTGAGATCAAGCCCTGCATTGGGCTCTGTGCTGGGCATGGAACCTGCTTAAAATTCTCTCTCTCTCTCCCTTTCCCCTCCCTTCCCTTCTAAACAAAAGAAATAAAATAGTATTAGTGGTATATAGTGACCTTGTTTATGCCTGTTTTAAAAGAAAAATATCTACTGCTTCCCCACTAACTAAAAGTACTATATTGTTAAGGATGAGTGATTTTAGTTATTAAGAATGGGTATTAAAATTTATAAAATATTTTTACCTATTACAATTATCATGTTTATTTTTTATTTTTTTTTTTATTTTTATTTTTTTTTTTTTTTAAAGATTTTATTTATTTATTTGAGACAGAGAATGAGAGACAGAGAGCATGAGAGGGAGGAGGGTCAGAGGGAGAAGCAGACTCCCTGCCGAGCAGGGAGCCCGATGCGGGACTCGATCCTGGGACTCCAGGATCATGACCTGAGCCGAAGGCAGTCGCTTAACCAACTGAGCCACCCAGGCGCCCCCATGTTTATTTTTTATTAATCTACCTTCATGGCATATTAAGGTATTTATTTTTTAACCACCCCTGAATTACCCTTATGTTTGTGTTATGCTTTTCTTTTAATAATGTCATATAGTGTTGTGGTTAAGAGTGTTGACCCTGGAACCCTCCAGCCTGAGTTAAAGTTCTGCTTCTGCTAGTTACAAGTTGTGTGATCTTTAGGCAAATTACTTATCTATGTCTCCATTTTTATTTATTTATTTTTTTATCTTTTTTTTTTAAAGAATTTATTTATTTGAGAGAGAGAGAGAGTGAGAGAGAGAGCCCAAGAGGAGGTAGGGTTAGAGGGAGAAGCAGACTCCCTGCCGAGCAGGGAGCCCGACGTGGGACTCGATCCCGGGACTCCGGGATCATGACCTGAGCCGAAGGCAGTCGCTTAACCAACTGAGCCAACCAGGCGCCCTTATTTTTTTATCTTTAAAGATTTTATTTAGAAAGAGAACATGTGCACAAGTAGGGGGAGGAGCAGAGAGAGAGGGTGAGGGAGAGAGAGAATCTTAAGCAGACTCCATGCCCAGTGTGGAGCCTGACATGGGGCTCTATCTCAGGACTCTGAGATCATGACCCAAGCTTAAATCAAGAATCTTATGCTTAGGGGCACCTGGGTGGCTCAGTCGTTAAGCGTCTGCCTTAGGCTCAGGTCGTGATTCCAGGGTCCTGGGATTGAGCCCCACATCAGGCTCCCTGCTTGGGAGGAAGCCTGCTTCTCCCTCTCCCACTCCCCCTGTTTGTGTTCCCTCTCTTGCTGTCTCTCTCTTTGTCAAATAAATAAATAAAATCTTTAAAAAAAAAAAAGAATCTTATGCTTAATCAACTGAGCCACCTAGGTGCTCCACTGTGTCTCCACTGTTAATAATAGTACCTGCCTATGCTGGTTATTTACCTATTGCTTCTCAGCCCAAACCCACCTATTTGTTCTATGATGCACCAGGATTTTTGTGAGGAGTATGTGAGTTAACATATGTAAAGCATTGGAATCGTACCTGGAACTTAATATTAGGTAAATACCTAGTAATGTTAGTTATTGTTGGGGCACCTGGCTGGCTCAGTTGGTAGAGCATGTGACTCTTGATCTCAGGGTTGTAAGTTCAAGACCCATGATGGGTATAGAGTTTACTTAAAAATAAAATAAAAAAACAAAAAAATAATGTTAGCTGTTATTATCATAATAATTTTAATTAATCTCTTATAGAATTCTATATGCTAATATTTGACTTGTGACATTTGCATCCTCCATATTCTTGAGATCTCTTTTTATAATATCATCATCTGATAAGAGATGAGATCTTTATCTGCAACTGTGAACAAATTAGGAAAATTCCTCTTCCTCGCATGTCCTAGAACCATTCATATAACTGGAACAGAATTCTTTCAGGAATGGTTGGAAGTATTTTCTTTAAAGATTTTATTTTTAAGTAATTTCTATACCCAACATGGCGCTTGAACCCACAACCCCGAGATCAGGAGTCGCATGCTCCACTGACTGAGCCAGCCAGGCGCCCCAGGAATGGTTGGAAGTATTCAACAGTGAACATTTTGGGCCAGATGTTCTTTGGTTGCTTTTGATAACTTTCTCAGTGTCTTCTATAATTGTTGCTCAATTTTTGTTTTTGAACCTTGTTTTTCATTTTTTGAAGAAAAAGTATGTATGTAACTTTAAATTTTACTTAGGGTTTCAAATTCGTTAGTCTGTAGGTATGTAAAAAATTACCTTTTGTTTATTCCTTGTAATAAGTTTTAAAATTTGGGAGTGGTAGATATGTTCAATACCCTGATTGTGGTGATGGTTTCACAGGTTGACACATAAGTTAGAACTGATTAAATTGTACACGTTATGTAGGTGCAATTTATTATATGTCATTTATAACCCAATTTAAAAAGAGTAATTTTGGGAGGTCTTCTCGGGGGGCTCAGTCTGTTAGGTGTTGGACTCTTGATTTCCACTTGGGTCACAATCTCAGGGTCGTGAGATAGAGCCCTGCCTCTGGCTCTGAGTTCTGTGCGGAATCTGCTTGAGACTCTCTCTCCCTATGCCCCTCCCACTGCTTGCGTATGCACACTCTCTCAACTAAATCTTTAAAAAAAAATAATAATTTTTTAAAAGTCTACCAGTTTCATGTCTTTTTAAAGTACCAGTTGACATTTATTAATTCTAATGTTCATGATTTCTGATTTTTAAAATTATCTCCTGAAATATATGAGATATATTTATTATAGATAAAAAGAGATGGTGCATGCAAGAGCAGTTGGTGATTCATTTCCTGATAGTAGGGTATATGATTTGTTTTATGTCTATTACAATACCTTGATCTCATTGTTTTCAGACTGTTTTAAATATAAAAAGAGGAAAATATAGATGGACTTTGATCTCATTGTTCCCAGACTGTATTTTAGATTTAAAAAAAGAAAACTATAGATGGAGATGCAATTTTTTTCCCAGGCCATTCTTGTTTTGTGGCCAGGAAACTCTGGCTGTAGAGAAGGTATATAAGTGGAAAGACCTGGGCTCTGGCCCACACAACAGAGGCCTTTGAGTGTGAGTTAGCGTGGACTGAGATGCAAGGATTGAACTGCAAATAGCCAAGGACCCAATAGCTTTCTGGGAAAAGCACATTAGGAGTTACTGGAAGAAGTTTGTGTGCATAAAAATACCAAAATGCTATGAGGATTTCCCTTAAACTCTACCTCTTTGCCTAGCCTAGAATGAAATCCTTGATGATGGAGATGGTCTGCAGAAACAACAGAAAGGCCAGGGCCAGGCTTGACTCCATTAGCCACTTGGAGAGGAGTCAGAATAGTGACCAGTGCCTTTCCACAAAGTTAAGTGTGAGACTTGGTATTTAGAACAGGGGATTCCAACTCTTCTAATGGAATGCTGAGCTTCTAGCTTAGTTATGCCAAGGCAGAGGTCCTGCTATTTCTGAGGATGTTTTGATGCCATCTGTTTGATTCAGATCAACCCATATTTACTGATCATTCTAGGCACAGCTTATGCCAGGCACTAAAGGGGGACGGAGATGCATCTGATTTGGTCTCTTTTCTTCGGGAACTTAGAATACAGTGCAATAGGCAGATAGTGATTACGGTAGTGACTAATATTTTGTCTGCATTCTTCTAGGTACTGTTCTAAGGTCTTTATGTGTATTAACAGCAGACCAATGAGGTAGGTGCTATTTCTACCTCCTAAGATGGGGGAGGAGGAAATTGAGATACAGAGAAAGTAAGTAATTTGCCCGGTGTTACACAGCTAGTAAATGGCAGCACCAGGATTAAAGCCAAAACAGGCTGGCTCTGGAGTCTTTGTTCTTAACCCTATGCTTTAGAGCAGTAGTTCTCAAAGTGTGTTCCCTAGATCAGCAGCATCAGCCTCATCTAGCAACTTATTAGAAATGCACCCTGAAGGAAAAAAAAAAAAAAGAAATGAACATCCTTGGGTTCTACCCAAGACCTACTGAATCACAAACTCTGGAGGTGGGGCTCGGCAATCTGTTTTAACAAGCTCTCCAGGTGATTCTGATGCTTGCTATTTGAGAACCTCTGCTAGAGAGAAGCAAGGCACACTATGGTAAGTGTCAGAAATTAATATCCCTGTGGGTAGGGACTGGGTATGATCTTTCTCTTAAGTTTCTAGCCCTCTGCACAGCATCTAGTGTAAAGTAGGCATCAAAAAATATATGTGGTTGAATACATATAAATATATGGGAAAGTGATGTTTGAGCTGGGTCTCTTACCACCTCTCAACTGCAGCAAACTGAATGAGAGAAATGTTCCCAGAAACTGTGAGACTAGCAAGGAAGTGGCTATGTTTACTTTTGGCAAGGTATGCACCAGCATCAAGGATCTGCACTAGCACAAGGAGCCTGCAGAATGGTGGAGGGTCATGTGGGAGCAAGTCAGGAGGTAAACATGTCAAGACTTGGTGAACAGCTGAATGGGGGCAAGAAGCAAGGGAGAGAAATTGTCATTTCTGGAAACTGTCTCCATTTGCAGAGAAAGGAGGCATAGAACAAGTACATTTGTGGGGGAAAGATAAAGAGTTTGATTTTGGACTCCAAATTTGAAGTGCTGGAGATCCAGGTGGAGCTGTCCAGCATACACTTGGAAACACGAGTCTAAGACGTGGCTGGAGATAGAGACTTGGAGGGATAGTTGAGCTACAAGAATGGATGAGACCTTCATGGAAAAAGTAGAGGGTGGAATGAGAAGAGAGGTGGATTTGAAACCACAGTGAACAGTTATTTAATGGGGCAAAAAAGCAACACGGGACCCTTGAAAGAAGACTGAAAAAGATTTAGGCAATAGGAGAGCTTAGGAAATTCTGAAGCCAAGTAAGGCTCAAAAAGGAAGGAGAGGTCAGTGCCAGATGCTGCGGAGAAATAAGAATCGAAAATTATCCTTTGAATTTTGACACAAAAAGTATTTTAAGTGACGTGGTGAGGACAGAAGCAGATTGACAGAGTTCAGGGGTGAGCTCTGGATGAAAAAATGCAGGCAGGTGCTTCCCAGGTCCCGCAGATAGAACTCTGTAGCCGCACTTAAGTTGAGACTGTGACATCTTCCAGGGTAGACAGGGTCTCTTTCGTTTGTGGTCCCAGCGCCCAGCAATCGGCCTGGAAGAGGGTGGCGTCAGTGAGTTCAGTGACTAGGGACGGAGAAAGGCTTCGCGGAGGCAGTCGCTTTGCAGCCGAGGCTTGAAGGATGAGGGTGATTGGGAGGAGAGGTGGGAGGCAGGGCCCCTGGGTGATGGGGCGCTCGGAGTGTGTGAGGGGGGTCTGGGAATGAGGTGGGGTTCCTGTAATGTGCGTGTGGCTGTGCAAAGGGGGAAGGCTGTATGTAGGTTTGGAGAGACCTGTTTGGGGAAAAGACACACGGCCAAAGGCTGCTGCGGGGGGGGTGGGGGCAGACACCCCCCCCCTCCCCGCCCCACCCCACTTACGCCGCTGCGCCGTTCCGCGGCGCCTCTACCGGAGCCCTCCCGCCGGGCTGCATGGCGACGGGTGACCGCCAGGGGCCGCTGCCTCGGGTCCCCGGTGCTCCCGCCCCTCTCCATTGGCCTTTGTTGCCGTCGGAGCGCCCCGCTTGACTCGTTCCCGTCCGCCCCCTGGGCCTGGCGGTCGCGCCTGCGCACTGGCAGCTGGCCGGGCGCTAGCAGGGGGAGCTGCTGCAGGCTCCGCGGCGGCGGCGGCAACGGAGGCTGCGGGGGCAGCGGCGCGAGCGGCCGGGCTTGGGGGGGGGTGCCGAGCCCGGCCCGGAAGCCCGAGCAGCTAGAGTGCGGGGTACCTAGGCCCCTCACTCTGGACTCCACAGTCTCCGGGCCGCCTGACCTCCGCACGGGTATATGGGATGGAAGCGGGACCCTCGGGAGCAGGTAAGGGCCCCCGGGAGTGGGGGACGGTGCGTGCTCCAAGGACCGGGGGACTCCCGCGTGAAGAACAGGATTTCCGAGTGAGGAAAGGTTTCCTCAGTGAGGAGAGGGGTTCTTATGGGATGGGGGGCCCAGTTTAAAGGGGGCTGTATGCAGTTCCGGGGGAAACCTTGTGAAGGAAGCCCTAAGAAGGGGGCTGTTTATGAAAGGAGACTGTATGCACTCCTGGAGGTGGGAAGTAATCTGGGAGAAGGGCCTGAACGCACGTAAGGACTCCCGGAGATCCCGGGAGGCCTAGGGAGAGGCCCGGCAGGTGGCAGGGGGCGGGCTCCAGGTGTCCAGGAGAGGAGGGGGTCGACACAGATGGGCCCAGTGCTGCTGCTTGCCGGGGGGCGGGGGTAGGCTAATGTCTCTTGGGAGAAGGCGCCAGAGCTGGGCTGTGAGCTCCGCCCCAGCCGGGCCTGACGCGGGGGCGAGGGTCAGGGGGCGGTGGGTGGGGATCCAGTCCTGGGATTCCCCCCCGTGAGTCTGGGGAGCTGGAGCGGAGGCGCCCGAGCATGCGCGGAGGTGGCAGCTGGAAGTGGCAGCCCGAAGTGGTGGGGGCGTGGCTGCCCGAATCCCCCCACCCCGCCCGATTTGGCTTGGAAAAAGGAGCCCGCTGATGGGGCGCATTCTCTCTTAAGGTTAAGTTGGCAGAGTGCAAATAGAAATGGGCCCCCTTCCCCATCTTTGGGGCTCTTACACTTGATCCTGGAAACCCTCAGTCACAATTTGCCAAGAAGGGGTTGAGAGAAACTGCCAAAATGCCGCCTTATGTCCCTGGGATGAGTAAAGACTGGGACCAAGGCAATGTCCTCCCCCTGAAGAGAGGAGTTAGAAAAGGTGTTGGTTACTGAGGGAGCAAGGCCAGGACCAGGTTTACCTGGAAGGGGTTGTCTGCCTGGTTTCCTCATTTCTGGTCCAATACTTTGTAGAGATGGGATATTTTAACCCAAAGATAATGATTTTTCCATTGAAATGTCTCCTCAGGTGACAGCCTAGTCTCTTTCTATTCTTTAGTATTTTTTGTGGGTCTATCCCCCACTAGGTATCTTTTCTTTTTCTTCTGTCTGCTCCCCAGAAACTGTCAGGGCCATGTTATTAGACCCAAGGTTGCCAAGTTAGCCTTTTGTCACAAGTAAGTTGTTTAGGGAAGGGGGAGCTTATAGCTTTCACGCTGATGAATCCCAGGTGATAGCCTTAACTTCTTATTCACAGGCAATCAGAGAGAGGCTGGGAAAGATGAGAACAGAGGAGAGACTGGGGTAGGGCTACCTCAAGATCAGAGTCTCCAGGATGGGCTGTGGGATGGTGGCACCTCCTGTGTCCTAGGTCTCTTACCCTTTGATCAGAGGAGCATTCTGGACCTGGGAATCCTTTAGGTCTTGTCTCACTACCTCCTTCCATTTGCTCTAGGGGTGGAAATAGGATTTCTTTTTTTTTTTTTTTAAGATTTTTATTTATTTATTTGACAGAGACAGAGAGAGACAGACACAGCGAGAGAGGGAACACAAGCAGGGGGAGTGGGAGAGGGAGAAGCAGCCTTCCTTCCCGCTGAGCAGGGAGTCCGATGCAGGGCTCCATCCCAGGACCCTGGGATCATGACCTGAGCTGAAGGCAGACGCTTGACGACTGAGCCACCTAGGCGCCCGGAAATAGGATTTCTGTTCAGGACATGAATTCCATTTCATTTGGGACATGAATTTCATTGCCGGTAGAAGAATCATTCTTTTTATGCCAGATCTTACCCCACCCCCCCAAGGAGATAGTTCCTACCAATTTACTCAGCTCATCCTTTTAGTGATCTATAAGTACTTAGTGACTACTTTTCCCCCAAACAAAAACGACTTTGTAAAGGCTGTGTAGGTCTTCATGAAGAGCACAGGGAGCAACTGACTTCAGAAAACCATTTCTCTTTCCCTTAGGATTCTTTCTCCATTCTAGGAACTCTCCTGGTTTTCTAGGCTGGAGACTATTTGAGCAACCTGTGTTCTAGATAGAGTAGGAGTAGGTCACAGAGGTCCAGATGGATTGCTAGGAGCCGGCACCCATATTAGACTGCTAATGATTTCATTCTGATGAATTCCTAATGGACTGGAGGGATGAATAAACTGACTTTTTTGCTTGTTACAAGAGATAAGCTTCTAGGGAAGGGACTAGAGCCTGGTATCTGGAGTTGGCTGTAGCCTAATGGGACAGGCTTTGCCTCGTCAAAAGGTGTAATTGGAATTCAGTCTGGAAGCTGTGAATGGAGGGACCCTATAACTGCCTCCTTCCTAGGCCCAGACTATTCTCTTGGAAGTTGGAGGACACAGTACACAAAATTAAAGGTACTGGTGGTGGCTTCACTGGGCTATGTCCTGATGTGCTTTCTGTGCTCAGGTGTGTTCTAAGCACATATACTGGATTGGGAACTCCAGGAGGGTAGAGGTAATATCTAATTTATCTGTGGAAACAGTGAATGTCTAGGCCCTGACACAAAGTACACATTTAGTAATTGAATTGAATCACATTCCAGTGTAAACATAAATGGTTAAGCATATATATGGATATTTAGTAATTTTTGTATACTCACGTGTGGACACTTTTTTTTTTTTAAGAGAGGTTGGCTTCTTAGTCTCTCCTTACTGGACAGCTAACCCAGCCTTGAGTTTGTGTTTTGAATAGGCAGTCTGGCTCCCAAGGAGGTATGTGGGCCTCAAAACTGCAGGGAAGGAATCCCTGAGCCAGGCCTTTCAGCTCTGTTACTTTTCCTTCTCAGGGCTGGTTGGGGATGGGGGAGGGGGAGTGTCCTTTTCATGGCCCCTCCCTCCTTGCTTTTGTCTGCAAGGAAGGGCCCCGCCCCTTTCCCCCAAGGCCCAAGCTTTGTCCTCAGTGCTGGGGCCCTCATCTGCATCACAAAGTGGCCGTCTGTCCCTGTCTGGGTTTGAAGGGAAGTGTCTCCCTTTCTCAGACTAAAAGCTGGGGGCAGGGTGGAGTAACGAGGTGGGGGAACTTTGTACAGCTCTAAGGCTTGCAGGGGGATGGGTTGTGAGAGAGGTTCTCCCTTTTGCCTTCCCTAGTTTGGGGATGAAGGGGAAGGTGGGGGTTCCCCTGTTTTCCCAAAGCCTCCTTGGAGTGGAGGGTGCCTAAGGCTGAATTTGATGTGTGGTCCTATTTCTGGGGAAGGGAAGCCTTTGAGGTTAGAGTGTTTGTCCCATCCCCCATCATTTCTACCCACCCCCGAGCTCTAGGGGATGTCTTTTTCCCAAGAATTCAAACGATTATTCAGCCTGGAAGGCTAAGGAGGTGAATGGAATGTAAAAACTTGGGGAGGGGAAGGGTATCTCTTATATCCACCAGGTTGTTTATCTTGTGCAGGGTTTATAACTGTGTTTGAGCAGTTTGCAGGTGTTTGTGTGCTGTGTATGCATGTGTGTTCTTTGTGATGTATCTGTGGATCTTTTTGTTCATTCATTTAATATCTGTATGTTGAACACCTCCTATATGCTAGGAGGCAAGATACAGTCCCTGCTCTTGAAGAACTCACCATCTAGGGCAGTGAGGGGTATGTATATAAAGGTAAACTATCTAGGTCTAAGTGTGTGTTTGGGTGTGTATGACAGGAATGTGTCTCCCTATGTGTTTGCATCTATCTGTTGCTTGTGTGCAATTTCTGTCCAGCTCTTTCTGGGGTAGGTACCCAGGTGCTAGTAGTTAGGCTTTCACTTCCCCATGTAGCTGAGTCCTTGAAGGCCTTTTCCGCCCAGGCTGAGCCTCCATTTCTGTCTGCGTTTCCCTGTCTGCAGAGTGGGGCTGGGCTTGACAGGTGGTTAGAAGGAGATGTAGCAGCTTAGCTCTGGGAAGCATGCCCCTCCCGTGAATGGTTCTGACCTCTTCCTGACCCCCCAGCTGAGGATATGCCCCATCCCCCAGCCTGGCGGACTGTGAAAGCAGAGCTACTGATGGGAGGTTCTGGGCTGGTTTATCCCTCTCTCCTCCCACCTGGGCTGGTCCTCTACTGGCAAGGACAATAGTAGCTATGGACAAAGGCTTCTCTTAGTGTCCCTTTTTCCTCCCTTTCCCCTCAAGCTAGAAAATAAAACTAGGGGCAGCAAGCTAGCTGGTGGCAAGAGAGGAGAAAGTAGTAGAAGCTGGCTCTGCCCTAGCCTTTTCCCAGGGGCCTGCTCTATCTTGAAATTGATCCCTTCTTTTACTATCTGTGCTTTCTGTGTGGAAGGAAATGTGGCTGTGCAGAGTACCTTATTCTCCTTCTCAGAGCCAGTATCTCATTCTTCTCCAGCATGCTAATGGCTGCCTCTCCTTCCCAAGTCCTCTACTCTAGCCTATTCATGGCTCATTCTCCTGTCTTCTTCCTGTCTTCATTCCCTAGCTTTTTCTTCTTCTGAACTTTTTCTTGTCTCCCCAATTGCAGCCTTGCTTCTTGCTCAAGCTCCCAATTCTAACCTATATGTTGCCCAGTCCTTAACTCCAGCCTTCCCTCCTTCCTCGATCAAGCCTCTTTCTGCTGTGATTTCCAGTTGTGGTGTCTTTGTCAGCTCCCTGTTTCAGCCTCTCTCCTTTCTTTTGTCTCCAAACTTTACTTTTTAAGCCTTTTCTACTTTTCTGTCTCTCCAACCTCAGCCATTCAGTTGCCTTAATCCTTTCTAAAACATTTTCTCTCTCACATCCCCCTAGCCTGACCTTTGGATCTTCCTCCTGCCTACATTGTATAGGAGCATTAAGATGTTGCTATTTCATGTTCAGGATGGTGATGAGTGAAGTGAGCATCTGGCTGGCAGAGAAGAGAAGCATACTTGGTCTGCTAGATACCTGGTGGAGGCAGGTGTCTTAATCTAGTACAAGAAAGAAAGTTTTATTATTGGGAGCCAGATTTAGTTCCTCTACTTAACATGTAATAGAAATGTATTAAGTATTCACTTGATGAATTGAAGAGAGACAAGAAGGATAATTTTCCTAACTGGAGAGAGGTTTGAAAAAAATGAATGTGGGTTGTCTGAGCCAGTGGAACCCCTCATTTGGGTTGGGTAGGCAGGAAAGAGCCTTCCCCTATACTCTGCTGTTCCTGTTCTGGGAGGCCTTGTGCCTTCTCTGATCAGAATGATAAGGAGATTGCTAGACTCTGCCCTCACCAGCCTCTTTATCTTGTAGCTGCGGGCGCCTACCTGCCCCCCCTGCAGCAGGTGTTCCAGGCACCTCGCCGGCCTGGCATTGGCACTGTGGGGAAACCAATCAAGCTCCTGGCCAATTACTTTGAGGTGGACATCCCTAAGATTGACGTCTACCACTACGAGGTGGATATCAAGCCGGATAAGTGTCCTCGCAGAGTCAACCGGTAAGTGATGGACATCTAAGCTACGATGTCCAGGAGTCTTTACTTTCCTGAGTCTCAGAATCTTCAAAGAGTATCCAGAGAAAACTGGTAGAGGGTGGTATCACCAGATTCAAGGAAGTTTTTGAGGAGGAGATTCCAGGTAAGGTAAACACTGAAAAATATCATTGAATTTGGCTACTAGGAGAGAATTGGTGCCTTTTGCAAAGCAGTTTCAGCAGAGTAGTTGGGCTAGTAATCTAACTACAGTGAGTTGAGGAATAAGTAGAAGGTAAAGTGGTAGGGATAGTGAGATCAGTTAGCCTTTTCTAAATAGCTTGACAGTGAAGCATGAGGAGAGAGAGAATATGTTGGTTAGAGAGGATTTATAGGGGTCAAGTACAATGCATTGCACATTGCAATATTTGTTAAAATGAATGAATGGAAAGTTTTTAAGAATGAGACATGGATATGCTTATAAACAGGAGAAGAAGCTAGTTAAAGGTACAGGACAGAAAGAAGAGGAATGCGTTCCCACTCATTGCTAAGGCAGGAAGACATTACAGGACACATAGTTGGAGGAATTAGCCTTAGAGGAAACAATATTTCTTTCTTTTTGTTTTTTTAAAGATTTTATTTTTAAGTAATCTCTATACCCAACATGGACCTCAGACTCACAACCCCAAGAACAAGAGTCACATTCTCTTGCGACTAAGCCATCTGGGTGCCCCGAAGCAATATTTCTTTTCAAAATTAATTTATTTCATTATTACTTGAAAACTACATATGCACAAAATAAAAATAAATAAATAAAATATTACAAAAAGAGCAGCAGTGAAAAATATCTCCTGTTACCCTGGTCTCCAGTCCCCTAGTCCCTTTCCCTAGAGGCATTCATTGTTACCATTCTTGAGTATGTTTCCATATATTTTTGTTTGCATATGCAAGCATATGTGTATATAAAACATTTTTAAAACGCACAAAATAGGGGCGCTGGGGTGGCTCAATTGGTTAAGTGTCTGCCTTCGGCTCATGTCATGATCTCAGGGTCCTGGGATTGAGCCCCGCATTGGGCTCCTTGCTCAGTGGGGAGCCTGCTTCTCCGTCTCCTTCTGCCGCTCCCCCTGCTTGTGTTCTCTCACTCTCTCTCTCTAAATAAATAAATAAAATCTTTAAAAAAAAAAACAACTCACAAAATATAGAATTCTATATGCCTTGTTCTGTACCTTTTTTCCACTGAACAGTATATATCAGATCATGCATATCTGCCTCAGTCTTTTGCATTGCTCGATAGATATGCCATTGAATGGATGTATTATAACTTATTTAATAAATCTATTGAGGAACACTTAGCTTTAACCTAACCTTTTGCTACAAAAAGTGAAACTGTTGAATATTATTAAATGTAGATACATTTTTGCACTCAAATATGAGTGTATCTATAGGATAAATTCCTAGGAGTAGAATTGCTGACATAATACATTGAAAAATTTGGAGATATTACCAGTTGTTTTTTTTTTTTTTAAGGTAAGTTGTACCAATTTATACTCCCATCATCAGAGTATCAGTGCCTCTTCCCCTGTCTGTACCAGTCCAGTGTATTGGATTTTTTGACCTTTGGAATTCTGATAAGTAGAAAATTATATCTTGGGCTAATTTTACTTACTTATTTTTTAATTTTTTTAAAGTAAGCTCTGTGCCCAGCGTGGGGCTTGAACTCACAACCCTGAGATCAAGAGTTGCTTGCTGTACCAATTGAGCCAGCCAGGTGCCCCAATCTTGGTTTAATTTTAAATTCTGTTTCTCTATTGAGTGAAGTTGAACAAATTTTCATTTATTTATTTATTTATTTTAAAGATTTTATTTATTTGACAGAGAAATAGAGAGCACAATTAGGCAGAGCAGCAGGCAGAGAGAGAAGGAGAAGCAGGCTCTCTGCTGAGCAGGGAGCCCGATGCGGGGCTCCATCCCAGGACCCTGGGATCATGACCTGAGCCAAAGGCAGATGCTTAACCGACTGAGCTACCCAGGCGCCCCAAATTTTCATATATTTAAAAATTAAATATGAAAGGGACATTTCAAGTGTGAGGGGAAAAGAAAAGAGGTGTACATATATAAATATGTTTATTCGTATGTCTGGGAACTTGAAGGTGGCCTTGCCTATCTTGTGCTCTCTTTTTAGAGTCATTAGAGTTGATTTTTGATTGGAGGTAGGAATGGGTTCTGCAGTTAGAGGGTAGAGGAGAAAGTTTGACACAGTCTATGAGGGATGGAACTGATCAGGGATATGGAAAAGATTGCTTGGTAGGACTAAAGCCTAGTTGGGATTGAAACCATGTGTTTACAGTTATTTACAATGTATAATTTGAGTTTTTTAAATCCAGTAGTATTCAAGAGCTTTGAAAGTGAAGAAATCAGATAGTTGGATGGAATGGTATTTTGAAGGATAAATGGACATTCTGGGATCTTAGTGGCAGAGGAGAGGAAGTGAAATCAAGAAAGAGATGATAACGGAGTGATAATGGGGTGGTGGGACTAAGGGCTTCAGAGAGATGGAAGAGATGGGGTTCTTCTTCCACAGTTTACTCCTATTCCAATTCATATCTTTTCCTCATCTACCTTCTTTATGTCTCAGCTTGGGGATTGGAGCAGCCTGGATTTTGTTCCTGATTCTAGATAGACCCTGGGAATGAGTGCTTTTCCTCTCTGTGCTGTCCCCCCTCCCCCCACCCCCGCTCAGAAGGCACATGTACCTACTCTTTCAGATCCTTTAGAGCCTTGGTGATCTGAGAACCAGAAGCATCACTTGATAGCTTGTTAGAACTGTAGAATTTCAGGCTTTGCTCTAGACCTGAATTAGAATCTGCATTTTAATAAAATATCCAGGTGATTCATATGAATGTTGACGTTTGAGAAGCACTACCATAGAGTAGATGAGATTAGAGTAGCTGCTAGGAGGGGATGGACATTACCTGAACATCGAATTGCTTCCAAAAGCTTGAAGTAGTAGTCTCTCAGCTCCTATAGGCTGCTCCTATCCCCCACAGGGAAGTGGTGGAATACATGGTCCAGCATTTCAAGCCTCAGATCTTTGGTGATCGCAAGCCCGTGTATGATGGAAAGAAGAACATTTACACTGTCACAGCACTGCCCATTGGCAATGAACGGGTAAGCTGGGAGTCAGGCTAGACCTGTGTCAGGTGTCTGGGGTGGTACAGAACTCATATAAGCCTATTTGGAGTCTGGCAGTCCAGAAATTCCTTTCATCTTTTATGATGAGCAAGTGTGTTTTAGGGTGAGGGATGGGTAGATGCTGATGTTTATTTAGCCTAGTGTATGTCCCTGTCCCAAACAGACTGAGATAAGACTTAAAACAGACCTAAAGGACTTCTGCTAAGTTGAGAAGGATAGAAGTACTGAGCTAAGGTACCTAGAGACTAAATGTCTGGATTTCATCTGAAATCTTCTTTGTGAGCCCCTGTCAGTTTAAGGAGCAGGTGCTTGGCAAATCTGTGTGGTGCGGGACAGCTGGGACAGGGCAAGGAATGTTGGACTGTGGGAAGGCATTGGCAATCTTTCACTCCTTTCCTCTGAAGGTTGACTTTGAGGTGACAATCCCTGGGGAAGGGAAGGATCGAATCTTCAAGGTCTCCATCAAGTGGCTGGCTATTGTTAGCTGGCGCATGCTGCATGAGGCCCTGGTCAGTGGCCAGATCCCTGTTCCCTTGGAGTCCGTGCAAGCCCTGGATGTGGCCATGAGGCACCTGGCATCCATGAGGTACTGGGTTTAGTTAGTATCTGGGCAACTAGTGGTGGCAGAATTGCTATGCAGGGAGGTGGGGAATGAGCACATACTAAGGTCCCACAGTATGCCTTTCAAATAAAGCATTCATTGAAGCCCTACCATATGCCAAGCAGTGTGCATATACATTTAGGTGGTTTAAAGCCTTGGCCCTGGCCCTTATAGATATCTTTGGACCTTCACCCCATCTGTCCCTGCAGGACAGAGAAAAGATAGACTTGCACAAGGTCAGTCATACAACTAGTAAAGGATCAGAGCTGGAATTAAAGCCCTGGTGTCCTGCCTTCCAGGCCAGGGCTCCTCCGTGCCCAGGATGCCTCACAGGGTGGGGGCCTGTGCCCGAGGGACCAGTTCTCTGCCTGTCCCTGCCAGGTACACCCCCGTGGGCCGCTCCTTCTTCTCACCGCCTGAGGGCTACTACCACCCGCTGGGGGGTGGGCGCGAGGTCTGGTTCGGCTTTCACCAGTCTGTGCGCCCTGCCATGTGGAAGATGATGCTCAACATTGATGGTGAGTGGGGAGAGCTATGGAGCCAGGGGCACCCTGAGTCCAGTGACCACACTCCCAGCCTCATCCCTCCCAGCTCTGCAACCATACTCCTAGTCTAATCCCTATAGCCCTGGGACCCCTCTCCCATCCCAATACCCTATAAGGAAGAGGGTGTGAAGAGCAGTGCCTCCATTTATTCTGGAAGACCAAACCTGAGCTGAGCTATACCTGCCCTGTCCCCACAGTCTCAGCCACTGCCTTCTACAAGGCACAGCCGGTGATTGAGTTCATGTGTGAGGTGCTGGACATCAGGAACATAGATGAGCAGCCCAAGTCCCTCACAGACTCTCAGCGTGTGCGTTTCACCAAGGAGATCAAAGGTGAGGACCCAACCAAGTGGGGAAGGGAAACAGCACCATTTTGTCTTTAGTCCTACTTGGGATATGTCCAGGGGAGAGGCCAAGCCTGGGCGCATGAGCAGCCTTTTCCAACCCTGACAAGCAGTGTGTGTATCCCAGGCCTAAAGGTGGAAGTGACCCACTGTGGACAGATGAAGAGGAAATACCGTGTGTGTAATGTTACCCGCCGCCCTGCCAGCCATCAGACGTGAGTTGACAGGCTGCTAAGCCATACCTTGATAGAAGAGGGCTGATATTTCAACATACTTCTTTCACTCCCCTCTCTCTCCCCAAGTCCTACCAGCCCTGAGGATGAGCCCTGTTTTCAAAAATAAGCTGTGGGAGTTTGGTATCCCTCCTCCAGACTTTCCAGATCCTTAATACTCTCCTTAATGTTTTTACCTTCTTGGTCTCCACCTTTCCTCCTTGGGCCTTTACTGTAGAACAGGAGTCTTCTCCGGACTGCTGTCTCAGTTCTGTAAATGTTAGGATCTCTCACAACTTATTCTTCCTCCTGAAAAAGAAAGCAGGGCTCCTGGGCTAGACCTTGGGGAAACTGTCATTGATTCCATCTATTTTCTTGACCTCAGACTACTGGACTATGAGTACCTGCTGTGTGTTGGACTTTATGCTCAGCCTTAGAAATGCATATGTCAGATATGGTCTTGAATGTTGTGGAACTTGCCTCTCAAATCTTTTGTCTTCACTCTGGGAGCTGTGTATTGCCTGCTTTCCCATGAGTGGCAGTGCTCAAAGAGGCTGGATAGGGATGAAGCCAAGTCTGGGGCTTCCCATGGTTGTAAGCCTAAAGAGTTGGGATTAAATGCTGGGCTCTGACACTTCTTTCCCTTTCCCCAAACAGGTTTCCCTTGCAGCTGGAGAGTGGACAGACTGTGGAGTGCACAGTGGCACAGTATTTCAAGCAGAAATATAACCTTCAGCTCAAGTATCCCCATCTGCCCTGCCTGCAAGTTGGCCAGGAACAAAAGCATACCTACCTGCCCTTAGAGGTGAGGCTGCCAAGTAATGGCTGGGTTGGAGAACAAACATTGTACCTGCACACTGATATGAGAGGTCTGTTCTTCCATTCGTAGTCTCTCGTTCTCATTTTGAAGTTTGGAAAATTGACGTTCTGAGAGGTATGAGGTCATTCTGTGAATTGTAGGCCTCATTCTTACCTGCTAATTTCTTTCGTTATTCCCCATCCTGCTCTCATGTTCTTTTAGGACTGCCAGGCAAAGGTGAAAGCTGTATTTATGTTTAATAAATAAGTAGTTTGTTCGTGACAGATTTCAGATATCCACATTCATTTTAATTTTTATTTCTCTTACCCTGTCTTAACTTTTAATTTTTTTTACCTGCAGCTGGGGATCCTAAATGACCTAGAGATACAAGTATACTTATTTTCCAGAAAATGGGAGATACCTGTTAGCTATAATGTGAATCCTATTCATGTTATCAATGTGATGATCAATGTGTTCCTTTTGAAAAGGTTTTAGGCCCAAGATTTATCATAGTTTTATGCTTTAGCAGACCTTTAAAATCCTGCAGTTAAAGAACAGAAATGCTGTTTAAGTCATAGAATATAAATGCAGAACCATTGGGGTATATTTGATTTGGTATACACTAGCCAAAATGTCTAATGAGAGACTACTGCTGACTTCTTCATTGTTTAGTCCAGTACTATTCCAGGTGTGGTCAGTAAGAGCAACAAGTATTACTTGAGTGGGACTTGTTTGAAATGCGGCATCTCAGGTTCCACCTAGAACTATTGAATCAAAATCGTCTTTTAACAGAATCCAAAGAGGATTCATATGAACATTACAGTTGGAGAAGCACTAACCTAGACTAACATCTTGCTCTGTTTCCACAGCAGGAGTCAGATAGCTGGGACCAAAGCTCAAGCCTTCCGTGAGCTTCTGGGATTTCAGAACTAACCAGGGGGAATTAGGCTGAGGGGAGATAAGATCCCAATACCTAAGAACTCTGATTTTGGTTAATAGCTGTTGATGCATGGAAAGTGGGATGAAGACAGTATGTTCTCTTGAAGTGTAAAAAGGAGTCTTCAGGGACAATCCCAGCTAAGTAGATAGGCTTTAGTTAATATCTACTGCAAGCTAAGATTTTTAGCAAATTAACATTACTTCTGTTCAAGCATTAGTTTCCAAGGGGAATAATTTACATAATGACATATTTTTATTCTTATTATCATTTGTTTATTTAACAAATATTAATTGAGCTCATGCTGTGTGTCATATGCTCTTTTAGGTGCTGGAAATGCAGAGATTAACAAGACAGAGAAGGTCCCTGCTGTCGTGGAGCTTACATTCTAGAAGGGGGAGATAGACAATAAATAAATAAGATAGTTTCAGATAGTTGTAAGTGGTATAAGAATAATAAAACAGATTAAGGGGACAGAAGTAAGGGAGGAGGGGTTTGAAGAGCCACTTTAGTTATTATGGTCAGGGAGGGTCTCTTTTAGGAGACATTTGAGTCCTAAATTATGATAGAAACAACCTTTAATAACTTGAGGGAAGATCCTTCCAGGCAGGAAGTAAATAGTAAGTACAAAGTCTCTAAAGCAGCAAGGAGCTTGGATTTCTTAAGAGATAAGAAGGCCATAGTGGCTGGTGTGTAGTGTATGAGGGGAAAAGCAATAGGGGATGATTTCAGAGAGAAGTGCAGGGTCTAATCATGTAGGCTATTATAGCCAGGTGGGACTTTTTTTTGTTTTGTTTTGCTTTTTAGAATAACTTTATCAAGATATAATTCACATACCATAAAATTTACCGTCTTAAAATGTACAATTCAGTGGTTTTTAGTATGTTCAGAGTTGTATAACCATTACCATTATCTAATTCTAAAACATTTCGTCATCTCCAGAAGAAAACCTATACCCATTAGTAGTCACTTACACTCCGCCTCGCCACGAATCAGCCCTTAGTAATCACTAATCTATTTCTGTCTTTGTGCATTTGTCTATTCTGGACATTTCATATGAATAGAATTATATAATATGTGGCTTTTTTTGACTGGCATATTCCACTTAGCGTAATGTCTTCAAGGTTCATTATATTGTAGCATGTGTCAGAATTTTCTTCCTTTTTAAGACTAAATACTATTTTCTTGTACATATATACCACATTTTTTTATCCATTCATTCATTCATTGATGGATACACTTAGGTTGCTTCCACTTTTTTAGCTATAATGAATAATGCTATGAATATAGGTGTACAGATATTTGTTCTAGTCCCTGCTTTCATTTCTTTTGAGTACATACTCAGATATGGATTCACTGAATCATATCGTAATTATGTGTTTAATTTTTTGAGGAATCACCATACTGTTTTCCACAGTGGCTGTACCATTTCACATTCTCATCAGTAATGCACAGGGTTCCAATTTCTCCACATGCCTGCTTTAGTTTTTTCCTAATGTTGATTCTGTAGCTGAAATTATCTGTCAAGAGTGCTACAACTTTAAGGTGCTTTTAGGAGGGCAACCTCCTAAATTAACAATTCTGGATTTTTATTAATTGAATCAACTAATTTGTATATTCTTTGGGATATGGAATTTAAGAGCAGATGACCTTGTTCTGGTTTTACCTACCATTTTTCAAAATAGAATTTGGAAATTAGGAGGAAAACCAGTACTTACATAGTGTTGGCCCTGTGGGAACAAATTATGTATTTCATTTTGTCTACCTCCTCACAACAACCTCATAGACAGCTAGTGTTTTATCCCATGACTGAAATTAAAGAAGCAGGGTCTCAGAGTAGTTAAGGGACCTGCCCAAGGTAATATCACCTAGAAATGGCAAAGCTGGACTTCAAACTCAAGCCTTCCCAACCTACTGGCTTTCTCTATACTCTGCCAACAGACTTCCTGTTCATAGCATCCTGAATGTAGTATATTGGGGAATGGAAGTCTTGTATTTTACTAGAAAGTCTTTTCTGATTTCCACTGTGTTCTCTTGGGCCTAAAACAGGAATGCATGGCAGGATGTCCCTCACACCAATAGAGGACGCTGTCAGACAACACAGACTGATTTTAGGGCTTAGTGATCATCTGTAGGCTGGGGCTCAAGAGTTAAGAGCCATCTCCAGTTCTCCTGGTGGGTTGCAGAGGAGCAACTGACTGCTTGTCACCATTTAAGAGGGCTATCTACTACCTTAGGAATCCAGTTTGTGTGTATTGAGTTTTTTAGTATCCAGAAGAGCTCTATACTGGGTCCTTTGGTAAATAATAATTTATGCTAGAGTTTACTGAGTGTTTACTGTGTTCCAGAACTGTACACAGTCCTTTAAGTGCTTTATTTTATTTAGTCTCTGAACAACCCTATGAGATTGTTACTGTTCTTCCCAGTTAACATGAGACCTGAGCCCAGATCTGGCTCTGGATCCCAATCTGTTAATGACAAAGTGGCTATATTGCCTTTTGTATTGCACATGGATATTTTCTAACTTACCTGTCTCTGCACAAGAGATTTTGCAGTCCCCTTCCCAGGGCTGACAGCCAAGGTCTCTTCCCTTATTGTGGGGCTCTGGGTACAGGGTGGACTGTACTCAAGCCAGAGCTACCTGTCCTTCTCGTTTCCTCAGGTCTGTAACATTGTGGCTGGGCAGCGCTGCATTAAGAAGTTGACCGACAACCAGACTTCGACCATGATAAAGGCTACAGCTAGGTCGGCCCCAGACAGACAGGAGGAGATTAGCCGCCTGGTCAGTAGGGCTGCAGAGAAATGTATGCTTGGTTGCTCAGTCATTGGGGCCCCTGGTAGCATAGATGCTTTTCTGCCTTGGCAGGATCCTCAGGAGAACACAAGTCTGGATTTGTTGCCTGGGATTCCATAGGACTGCTCTTGCTCTTGACCCTGTAGCTACTTGGCTTCCTATTTCTTTTTCCCTCCTGTATTACTTCCCTGTGTTATCCACTCCCGCTTACTTCACTTTCCACTTTCCCACCTTTTTTTAGGGCTATTACTTGCCAGCCCCAGCTGCTCTTCAGGGCTTTCTCCTTGGGACCCAGAGGGTGAGCAGTATTGCCAAGCTGCTACTCTCCTGAGATCCCCTTCTTTTGTCTTGCAGATGAAGAATGCCAGCTATAATCTAGATCCCTACATCCAGGAATTTGGGATCAAAGTGAAGGATGACATGACGGAGGTGACGGGGCGAGTGCTGCCGGCCCCCATCTTGCAGTACGGCGGCCGGGTGAGCAGGGTCAGGGCCAGACAACATCTCTAGGGCATATGGGAGGGGGGAATTGGGTTTATATAACCAGGGGCTTTTGCTCCCCTACTCACCTGGCTCTGCTGAGGCTCACCTGGGCAACCCCTCTGCCTATCCCCAGAACCGGGCCATTGCCACACCTAATCAGGGTGTCTGGGACATGCGGGGGAAACAGTTCTACAATGGGATTGAGATCAAAGTCTGGGCCATCGCCTGCTTCGCACCCCAAAAACAGTGTCGAGAAGAGGTGCTCAAGTAAGGAGGGTTGGGTGTATGGGTGGAAGGGTGGGAAGGACCCTAGCTGCCTACCTTCCCCTACCCACAAGGGACCAAGATTTGATCTGTGGTCTCTTCTTTCTGACTCTTGACCCTGCTTCCCTGTGCTTCCTGGCTCAAACTTCTGCCTGTTCCTTTTCTGTCCATCTGTGGTCAGAAGTCTTGATAAGAAGCTGTATTTGTGTCAGAAATGATGATTTCAGGACATGAATCTCCTAAGGGAGGCCTGAATTATTTTATTGTTATAATTACTAACATTGGTAGTAAATAGTATAGTGATGACTATAATGTTGCACCAACACTCTATCTAATTTTATGTTCTCTCATTTCATCTTCACAGTGAGTAGGTGGTGGTATTTCCATTTTCAGGAGACTGAGACTCAAAGAGTACCTTGTACAAGGTTTACATATCAGGAAAGTGTCAGAGTTGGGATCAAATCAGATCTGAGGCTTCAAAGCTTATATTCCTCATTGGAAACAAAAGCTCAGCTGGTTCTCTGCACTGTCTTCTCCTGTATTATATACAGAATTTGTTCATTCAGGTCCAAGTGACCTGAATTAGATGAACATGAGTTGTAAGGGCCTCTTAGCTTACTTAGTGGCTGAGGGGCTAGGAACATATGACAGCAATGAAGAAAATGATATAGCCAGATGGTTTAAAGGAACACATTAGGGGAGTAATGGTCTTGAGCAAATGAATGAATAGTAAAGTAACTGACCCTTCCCCTGCAGTCTTTTTTTTATTGAGATATTTCAAATACCACAAAATTAACCCATTTAAAGTGTATGGTTAAGTAGTTCCTGTAGTCTTTTGATGTGGTCACTTCTTATTCTCTTTGGATCTAGAGTAGGGTCAAAGGATCAATGCCCACCTAGGCTGAGGAAGAGTTGGTGGAGCTGACCACTTTAGGTATTGACAAGGATAATAAAGCTGTGTGTTCTGGCAGGTTCAACTGGCCTTAGATTTTCATAAGAATTAGTTACAGCAGCACCTGATGAATGTAGGGACTCCGGCTGCCCTGCCTGTCCTTCTCCCCTCTCCCCTCATAGATACACAACTACCACCATCACACTTAATAGTTTCTTTTAAATGAGTTCCTCTTGTCCCCTTTCCTGGGTTTTGGGGATTTTAGCGCCATTTAGATTAGGCCACTCCTAGCCTTGGCCTAGCATTGGAGAGCTGGCCTTTAGCAATATTGGAAAGGCTCCCAGCTCTCTGCCTTTGTGTCAGCTTATTGGCTAGCTCTGTTCTCTGTATGCGTCTCTCATTCCCATGTTCTTTCCCTGTTCAGTTCTTTTGAGAAAATCCATTGTTTTTGATATTTTGGGGTACAGAAACTGATAAACCTAGAATCTCTGCATTGGGAGTCTATTCATCAGACATCCCCTTCTCCCAGTGATCCCCAGATGCAAGGGGTAAGAATATGACTTGTACACCTGGGTCAGTGGTACCCAGTTGGATGTTTGGTTCTGGGCTAAGGATTAAAATCGGAGTCTTCGGGTATGGCAGTGGATGAGATTGTCCAGGGAGAATGTACATGGTGAACAGAGGCTGAATATAAGAACTCTGAGAAACTGGAAAGGAAATAGAGCAAAGTTCCTAAGTGTGTGTGAGGGGATGGGATCCAGAGCACAGGAAAAGAGATAGAAGAGAGAAGTGAAGGTGGCTGTGGAGGTTGAGAAATTGGTAATTGGGCATGGATGAGGGAGTCCTATGGTCAACCCTCAGGATTTTTCTTCTGGCTAAAGAAGTTCTGTTACCTCCACCATATCACTTTTAGGAGAGTATTTCAAGATCTTCCCCATTCTAGACTTCTTTCAACACGTGGCCCCCAGCACAGAACACAGTATGCTAAGTATGATCTGGTGGTAGAGAAAAGATTGGGAATACCACTTTCTTTGAAGTAGAGACCCACTTAATTTGACTTACTAAATTTGATGTTCCTTTATATCCTCCATACTAGTTCAGTTCCTCCCTCTAATGTAGCCACTGTCATGAACTACTATGACCTTCCATCTAATTTATATGTTTTATACACCTATATACAAATGATTTAAATTTTATTTTTAAGATTTAGTTATTTATTTTAGAGAGACAGCACAGGGGTGGGGGGGGCGGGGAGGCGGGAAGGGGCAGAGGGAGAGGGAGAGAGAAGCCCAAGCAGACTCCAAGCTGAGTGTGGAGCCCAACATGGGGCTCAGTCTCACGACCCTGAGATCACAATCCAGCCAAAACCAAGAGTCAGAGTTCAACGGCCTGTGCCACCGAGGCACCCCTCAAGTGATTTTGTATTTTACATAATAGTATCATACTGTATTTATCTTGTGTTTACTTTTTGTTTCTTTACTAAATATGTGAAAAAATACTTATTTTCTCATAATATAGACTTTTGAATCTATCATACTGGTATTTATATGCTATAGAATGTCCCCTAAATAATTGCTTTTATTCCCTATTTGTATATTGCTTTTAATCTAAATGTAGGATTTTCACAAGTTAAATTTTCTGCTATTTATTTCAGTCTGTCATTGTACTCAGGTAGCTGGATTTTTTAAATCTACTGCATATGTATCATTTCTTCCAACTTTCTCTTCCTTTCCTAGGGTAAAGCCCTAAAGCCAAAGGAAAGAAGCTTGTTTAATTATCTGCTCTTAGGCTTCAAAGAATCAGTAGGGGACGAGGGAGCTCATTTTTACTGAGCACCTCCTGTGCTCTGATCACTGTTGGAGCTTATTTTAATATGAGCAGAGGCCTTTCTCTTGGGCATTTGCCTGCTGCTACAGACTTAGTGCACAGAAATCAGCTACTTGAGTGGGACAAAGTGGGGACTCAGAATTCCCAGAGGTCCCTTCTCTGGGCTCCCTTGGCTCTCTGCTTATACCATTGAATACTTAGCAAGTGTGATTTTGTCCTACTCAGTTATAAATGTGTTTTTTTTTATACTGGCTGTGATCATGTCTCATTTATCTCCGAATGTCTCAGTGGCTGTCCTAGAGCTAGGTACCTAAGATGGAGGCATTTGTTCAGAGGTATTAAAGTGGGACTCACTGCCTCCTGTCATGACCATACTTGTGCTGCAGGAACTTCACAGACCAGCTGCGGAAGATTTCCAAGGATGCAGGGATGCCCATCCAGGGCCAGCCTTGCTTCTGCAAATATGCGCAGGGGGCAGACAGCGTGGAGCCCATGTTCCGGCATCTCAAGAACACCTACTCAGGGCTGCAGCTCATTATCGTCATCCTGCCAGGGAAGACGCCAGTGTATGGTACAGTTCTCTGGGGACAGTGATAATGAAGATAGGACTCTTCTCAGGGTAGCTCCCTGGAGGCTCCTAGGGAGGACTCTGTGGGTTCTTTGCTCTAGCCAGAGTTCTTCCTTAATATCAGTATTCCTTTTGAAGGAGAAATATTAGCCTGTATGAGCCATTGAGTTATCCTAGGTCCTGCTTACCTGCTCACACTCCATCCCAGTAATATTTACTGGGGTCCTCTGCATGCTGGTCTTTATGCCAGGCTAAGCTGAGCCAGATACACATATGTGTCAGTCCAGATTCCTTGGACTATCCCTAGGAGTGTGTTGACTGTCAGGACATTATGCAGCACACTCAAGCAGAATTTGTGGTGGTTCAGTAAGTGGTTTGTTGCCTGGGAATGACTTGGACTTTCTGAGAAGTTTTCTCTCTCTCCCACTTCTAAGAATAGGGATGATTATATATATCTCTGGCTTAATTCTTTTACTCTGTTTTCCCAGCACCTCTCCTGTTTCAAAAGAAGAGGTGTCCCTCCTCTTACCTTGTTCAACCCACGTATGCTCTTGTTCCCATCTCATCCTGCCACTTTTGGGACTTCATACCCCTTGACCCTCAAACTTGTTCAGATTCCCCATCCAAGAGTACATTACCACAATCATGCCATCTCCTTTAGCTTTTGTCTTCCTGTTTCTTGTTTTTCTTCATCATACTTTTTGAATGAGTTCTCCACATTTTCTAGACCCACTTCCTCACCAGCTGCTTACTACTTTGCCTCTTTCATCTGTCTTACCTCTAACTTTCTCCAAAACTTTCCCTGCAGAGAGCCATCTGTGACCTTTCTCACTTCTCTTCGCTTGACTTTCTCCTGTCTCTCTTTAATTATTTTTGTTATTACCAGATATGCCTGGTATTTTCCAGATTTCTATACCCTGCCTTCTCTATCTTTACATTCTAATGAAATTTTCATTTATTTCAGTTGCTTAAATCATCACCTCTTACTAATATATGTTATAATGTATTGTTAAATCTTGGTCCAACCCTTGACCTCTCCACTGTTCCCATCTGTCCCTTTGACCTTTCTCCCTTCTATAAGCATTTATTAATCACCTACTATGTGTAAAACACTGTGCTAGGTCATAAATACATTGGTGAATAAAACAGATGTAGTCTCTGCTCTTATAATGTGTTTTGATGGACATCTCTTTAGTAGCTTATCTTCTCTCTTTATCAGTAAGCTCTTCTCTTTACATCTTCTGTGTTTGGCATTGTAATTGCTTCTGGGTACCTTCATCCAAACTCTGGAGGCAGTGTTAACTTTGCTTCATCTCCATCATCATCTTTTTTACAGTCATAAGATCTGTTCTCTGCTCTCTACCCACACTTCTCAACTTAATTCTAACATTTTTTCTTAAATCTTTCTTGTATAAGAAAGGTTTTTCATTTACTGGATGAGACCTTTTGTAACTCTACTCCCAAAAAAACTTTCATTGGTATGAATTCACAAAATAAAAATTTTTCAGGGCCCTGATCTTAGTTTAATGTTTTCAGCTTTATCTTGTACTGTTCCCTTTGCCACACATACTGGGAAGATCACTTGTTCTGGAATTAGATAGAAATGGATTTTAATCCTGGCTATGCCAGTTTACTGATTTAGGCAAATTACCTAACCTTTCTGAGCCTCATGAATTAGTTATATAAAAAGCAACATCTAGCACAGTGCCTGGCACATAGTAGATACTCTAAATCTCATTTTTTCTTCTTTTTTTTTTTAAGATTTTATTTATTTATTCATGAGAGACAGAGAGGCAGAGGCAGAGGGAGAAGCAGGCTCCCGCAGAGCAGGGAGCCCAATGTGGGCCTCGATCCCAGGACCCTGGGATCATGACCTGAGCCAAAAGCAGATGCTTAATGGACTGAGCCACCCAGGCATCCTAAATGCTCATTTCTTGCCTGTGCTTTCTAATCTTTGGCTTTGTTTACATCATCTGCCTTTTTCTAGAATATCTACATACTCTTCTTTTTATCCCCCCATGTTGCCCTTAAAATTCTATCTGTCAAGTCTCAATTTAAGTGTACTTATTTCTGGAAGCCATCTCTTATCATCCTACCTAGAGGATAAATCTTTCTGGATACCTCTGGAAATTTTATCAGGCTGCTGATCAGTTACAACCTTCCTTGATATTATTTTGAGCATGGAGTAGATCTTATTTTGCTCTGAAACCTTCTTCCCCTCTGCACATACAAACTTAAAGTAAAGCCTTCCACTGACATGATACTCAGTAATTGCTTGTGGAAGGAAGTTGGTTGATCTCCAGTCCATGTCTCTGGGCCTTTATTGATAGCCCTTGGATGCAAAATAAGGATACATATTAGGAGAACTGCCTTGAGTAATTATCCACATTTCTGGTTCTCTCCATTAAGGGGAGAATCCAGTATTGGTTTACTTGGGGAATAGTATAGTACAGCATGCTGGGGGAAGGCAGTGCTTACTCAGAGAATTTCCCCCCATCCTGGGCTCAGTAATGCTATCCCTCTCTCCAGCCTTGATTAGGACCTTGGGTTTCTTCTACTTACGTTCTGTTCCTTGATTATATGCCACTTGGACAATGAAAACAATTGCCTAGGAATTAAGCCAGCAGATAAGAGGAGCAGTTAGATTCTTCTAAAGACCCTCACCTTGGGTGCCTGGGTGGCTCGGACGGTTAAGCGTCTGCCTTCGGCTCAGGTCATGATCCCAGGGTCCTGGGATCGAGTCCCGCATCGGGCTCTCTGCTCCTTGGGAGCCTGCTTCTCCCTCTGCTTCTCTCTCTCTCTGTCTCTCATGAATAAATAAATAAAATCTTTAAAAAAATAAATAAATAAAATAAAGACCCTCACCTTCCCTCCTTGGAGACCAAAGCAAGATCCAGTTGCATTGTGGTTGCCCTTAGAGTATAGAAGGACAGTGTCACATTTGTCCAGTTCTGATCTGGTACCACATCTCATCCTGTCCTTAGTATTTTTAATTCCTTCCTCTCCACTAAATTGATACAATTATCCTTTTTTTTTTTTTAATGTAAACTTTTTATTGTAGTATACATATAGAAATCTTAAGAGTTCAGGGGCGCCTGGGTGGTTAAGTGTCTGCCTTCGGCTCAGGTCATGATCCTGGGGTCCTGGGATCGAGCCCCACGTCGGGCTCCCTGCTCAGCGGGGAGCCTGCTTCTCCCTCTCCTCCCCACTCGTGCTCTCTGTCACTGTCTCTGTCTCTCTCTCTCAAAAAAAAAAAAAGCTTAAGAGTTCAGTTCAATGAATTTTTACAGAATGTCACAATAGGATAACCAGTACCCAGTTTTAGGAGCAAAACATTACCACAACCTCAGGCTGCCAGTCACTACAGCTCCCCATCAATGGTAATCACTATTTTGGCTTCTAATGCCATAGATTCGTTTTGACAGTCTTTGAACTTTATGTAAATGAATCATTTATTAGGTACTTTTTTTGTGTCTGGCTTTTACTCAACATTATGCTTATGAGATTCAACCATGTTTATTTAGTCGTAGTCTGTTACAGTTTTTCCATTAGATGAATATAACACAATTTACATGTATTTATCCATTCTACCATCGGTGGGCATATTTGTGTTGTTCCCAGTTTTACTGTTATAAATAAAGCCTCAGTGTACATTCTTGTACATATCCTTTGAACATATATACCCATTTCCACTGGGTGTGTATTTAGGAGGAATTTTATTTATTTATTTATTTATTTATTTTTAAAGATTTTATTTATTTGTCAGAGAGCTCAGGCAGAGGGTGAAGCAGGCTCCCAGCTGAGCAGGGAGCCTGATGCAGGGCTGGATCCCAGGACCCCTGGGATCATGACCTGAGTTGGAGGCAGACGCTTAACCTAGTGAGCCACCCAGGCGCCCCTCTAGGAGGAACTTTAGTGTATAGTTTATACTTCCACCAGCAGTGTATGAGAGTTCTAGATATTTTATATCCTTACCAAACTTGATATTGTCTCTTCCATTTTAACTGTTTTTGTGGTGTCTGGTGATATTGTGTCGTGCTTTTAATTTGATTTCTCTGAAGATTGATAAAGTTGGGTATCTTTTTATATGTCTGTTGGCTATTTCACTAGGCTCTTTTGTAAAGTATCTACTCATGTCTTTCCCTTTTCTTTTTATTGCCTTAACTACCTTTTTCTTATTGATTAATTTATAGGTGATTTCTTACTGATTTATAATTCCTTCATTTAATATGTATGTGTATTATACATATATTCTCTGCTTTGTGACTTGCCTTTTTACTTTCTTAATGGAGTCTTTTGTTGAACAGAAATTCAAAATGTTAATGTAGTCCAATTTGTGTAACATTTTTTCTTTATGGCTAGTAAGTTCTGTGTCCTATTTAAGAAATCCGAAGATCGTAAGATGCTAGCTATGTTTTCTTTTTTTTTTTTTTTAAAGATTTTATTTATTTATTTGAGAGAGAATGAGAGAGAGCGAGCATGAGAGGGGGGAGGGTCAGAGGGAGAAGCAGACTCCCCACTGAGCAGGGAGCCTGATGCGGGGCTCCATCCCGGGACTCCAGGATCATGACCTGAGGCAAAGGCATTTGCTTAACCAACTGAGCCACCCAGGCACCCCTATGTTTTTTTTTTAAATGTGTGGTTTTTTTGTTTGTTTGTTTTTAACCTTTCACATTTAGAATTAGTCTGTCTCCTCCAGAAACTCTTGCTTTCTCCGTCCCCTGGCAGTGGTTCCTCTGCTGGTGCAAAGCCTAGAATCTCAGCCTCCTGCCCACACCTAGAATCAGCAAATGTACCCAGGGTAAAAGCAGCTGCAGAAGATAGCTCACCTTGGTGAGATTCTCTTCCTCTCTGGTGTTTTTGCCCCTTCAGTTCTCGTCTCAGCACCTCTCTTTTGCCTTCAAAAGATGATTTCTGTATTTTGTCTGGCTTTTCTGAATGTTATCTGCAGAAGCATTGGTTGGTCACTAACTACTCCATCTCTCTTGATAGTGGAAATGATCCTTTTAGCTTTTTCAACATGTTCAGGTCTCTCTCACTGAAAACATACTAAATCCTTCATTGATCTCACATCTCCTTTTTGGCACTTTATATCACCAAAATAGTTTTTGCCTCTATACATTAGTTTTTTGCCTTGATATCGATTCAAAGGACATTTCTGGGGGCGCTTGGGTGGCTCAGACGGTTAAGTGTCTGACTCTCTTTTTTTTTTTTAAGATTTTTATTTATTTATTTGTCAGAGAAAGACAGAGCACAAGCAGGGAGAGCGGCAGGCGGAGGGAGAAGCAGGCTCCCCGCTGAGCAGGGAGCCTGATGCGGGACTAGATCCCAGGACTCTGGGATCATGACCTGAGCCGAAGGCAGCCACTTAACCGACTGAGCCACCCAGGCATCCCGTGTCTGACTCTTGATCTCAGCTCAGCTCTTGATCTCACAGTCATGAGTTTAAGCCCCACACTGGGCTTCACACTGGGCGTAGAGCCTACTTAAAAAAACAACAGAAAAACAAAGGACATTTCTGGTCCTTATTTTACTAGATCTCTTAGCATTTGATTTTGTTGAACACTTGCTCCTTCTTGAAACCCTCTCTTCCCTTGGTATTCATGATACAACACTGTCTTCCTCCTAGTTTTCTGGGTATTTCTCCTTTGCAGACTCATCTTCTTAGCTGTTCATCTTCTTAGGAGTTCCTCAAGACTCAGGCCTAAGCCCTACTCCTTTCACCTGTTCTCTTCCTTGATGATCTCATCAAGATCATGCCTTTAATTACTATCTGTACAAAATATCTAACAAATTTGTATCCCCTTTCAGACTGCTTTTGAGCTTTCAACTACTATTTTCATTGCTGAATTGACATCCTCACTGGAATTACCAAAAAGCACTTCAAATTCAAAAGGTTTCAAGAACAGTTTATGACCTATCTTTTATTACAAAAGCTAGAAACTTGAAGTTAACTATAAAAATTCTTTTCCCTTACATATATCATCTCTGAGTCCCTTAAATATCTCTTGAATCTGTTTGTTTCTTTCCATCTAAGCAACTGTCTTCTTAGTACAAGCTACCTTCACTTCTTGCAGGATCAGTCCGATGACCACATTCTTTCTCTCACACCATGGTTCCTTTGCTCTCCTTTTAGTTACTTTGGCCTTTCAGTTTCTCAAACATATTTCCTATCAGAGTGCATTTTTGATGCTGTTCCCTCTGTCTGGAATGCTCTCTCCCAACTCCGCCTCTCTTCTAATGAAAGCTTTGGGTTTCATTTCTATCATTATTTAGTCCATTCCTGGCTGGGTTATTACCCCCTATTAAAAGCTCTCATATCTTCATGAAGTTTTCTGTTGTAGCATTTATCATTGTTGTACTTTTCATGACTTTTAAGATTAGTCACTAGACGGTAACCACTATGATTAGGGACCCTATGTTTCTAGTTACCATTGTGTTCTTACCACCTCGTATCCTGCCTGACATCTAATCAGCATTCAGTAAATATTCGTTGAATGCACTAATTACATCTCTCCCTGCTTATAGCTGAAGTGAAACGTGTTGGAGATACGCTCTTGGGAATGGCTACACAGTGTGTGCAAGTGAAGAATGTGGTCAAGACCTCGCCTCAGACTCTGTCCAATCTCTGCCTGAAGATCAATGTCAAACTTGGTGGCATTAACAACATCCTAGTTCCACACCAGCGGTATGAACTCTATTGCCCACTTGCCCTGTCAAGCAAGGTACCATGTCGGGGATTGACAAAACGACAGGACTCTGGCCAGGCAGAGTGAATCAGACACAAGGGGAGAGATGACCAGAATGGGTACTAGATGGTGCCAGGAAGAGAAGACCCAACTCCTCACCATTTGTTTTCTCTTCTTTGTTTAGCTCTGCCGTCTTTCAACAGCCAGTGATATTCCTGGGAGCAGATGTTACACACCCCCCAGCAGGGGATGGGAAAAAACCTTCTATCACAGCAGTGAGTGATACTCTCCAGCTTCTTCTTAAGGTTCTCATTTTAGCTCTGAGCACCGAAGACTACATATAATCTCCTTTTCTCAGCTCTGACGCTTGACCCTTCGTAAGAACTTTTTTTTTCAGCTGATCATCCCCATTAACCACTCCCTTGATATCTTCATAAAACTAACTCTGTATGGTATCTATTTTTCAGAGAGAGCAGTGAGAGTGTAGGTGGTGGCCAGAGACTTTGCCCAGTCTCCATCACTCTTGCTCTGTGTTCAAATTTCTCTCTCTCTCTCCATGCCCACTTTTGGGATATGGGAAAGACCATGTCTCTTCTCTGAAATCCTTTTGAAGGTGGTTACTTAGTTGCTGGGACTGTCCTTTCCTCTTCCCCATCCCTACCCCTGATCCGTCTAGTAGATTAAATGTCTTTCCAGTCCCTCTCCTGACTTCTCTGCTCCCTGTCCCTAGAGGCTTCCGAATTGCTAGAAGGATCAGGCCTTCTTCCCACTTCTCTTTCCTCAACCCTCACATTTCTCTAGGCAGACTGGGCTAAGCACAGTAAATGTGGGGAAATGCTTACGCTTGTTTTCCTTGTGGCCATCCGTCCTAGGCTCTGGCCACTGTGCCCTTTGAAAATGATGTTACTCCTACCTCCTGCAGGAACACTCTTCACTATGGTTTCTGGATAGATTAGTACTTGAATTGAGAAAAGGACTAACCTGTGGCTCTTTGAGCTAGTAGTGCCAAACCTTCACATGCCTTCCTGCAAGGGGTAAGAAAATTGAACTTACCAAGCACTTACTGTGAGCTAGGTCCTATGCAAGGTGTTTTATATGTATCCGAGCAGCACTGCAAGCAGGTGGCATTCTTACCTATTTGAGAGGAGGAAAAAGATCAGATGGATTAAATAACTTCTGCATGCATGATAGAGATTGAAACCAGGACACATTGAATCCCAAACCCTACTAACTCGTTTGCATAGTTTTCTTGCTAAGAAGCTTCCCCAAATCTACGTCCTAACAGTGTTGGGAGGGTGGAGATTCTGGAGGCTGATCCTGCCTCTTTGACTGTTAGGTAGTAGGCAGTATGGATGCCCACCCCAGCCGTTACTGTGCTACTGTGCGAGTGCAGCGACCCCGGCAGGAGATCATTGAAGACTTATCCTACATGGTGCGTGAGCTGCTCATCCAGTTCTACAAGTCTACCCGCTTCAAGCCTACCCGCATCATCTTCTACCGAGATGGGGTTCCTGAAGGCCAGCTCCCCCAGGTAGGGTCCAAAGTAGGTGGAGAAAACCTTCACATTGGGGCCAGAGGGCCTAATGGGTACAGAGAGTACTGCTCCCTTTTTTAAAGCTATTGGCATTGGGAGGTGGCACTTCTTTGAGAGCTTTGCTATAAATGGCGGTAGGCTTAGGAGCAGAGATCTCAACTGAGGATGGTGTGCACAGCATCTATAGACCTTTCTTGTGACAGAAGAGCCTCAGTGCATATTTACTAGTTGGTTCATGTTGAAGACTGATTCTTTAGACTAGTAGTTCGCAAAACTTTAGCATGCATCAAGATCACCTGAAGGGCTTGTTACAGCAGTTTACAGGGCTCTAAGAAGTGCTGATTCATCTAGTCTAGGATGGTCCCTAGAATTTGTAGTTCTTTTTTTTTTTCTTTTTTAAGATTTTATTTATTAATTTGAGAGAGACAGACAGAGAGACAGCATGAGTGGGGGGAGGGACAAAGGGAGAGGGAGAAGCAGGCCCCCGCCGAGCAGGGAGCCTGACGTGGGACTCGATCCCAGGGCCTGGGGTCATGACCTGAGCCAAAGGCAGATGCTTAGCTGACTCAGCAGCCCAGGTGCCCCTAGAGTTTGTAGTTGACAAGTTCCTAGGTAGGTGATGGTCTGGAGGCCACACTTTGAGAACTGCTGTTGACCTTCCTTCAGAAATGTTCCTCCTATTCTTTGTCCCTGCCAAGCCTTCATATTTCTGTTGTTTAGAATATATAATGAACTGGTTTCCTTGACTACCATTTAATATTAATATAAGTGTCATTTATTGGGTATTTCTTATGTACTATGAATTGTGGTAAGCACTTCATATATGTTCTATTTAATGCTTAGAATAACCCTATGAAATAATAATTATCGCATTTGACAGATGAGGAGGCTTGGAAATGTTAAATGATTTCTTCAGTGTCAACCAAGCTAAGCAGTCATGGAACTGGGATTCAGACAAATTGGTCTGATTCGAGTTTATGGTCAGTTTTCTCTAAGTCATCCAGTGTTCCCTAAAACAGCAGACAAATTTATCCTATCATTTCTCTGTTCAGGAATGTCTAGTGGCTTCACATAGTCTTGGGTTAAAATTCAAACTGCTTATTAGCAAAGCAATCAGCAGTTATTAAGCCCCTACTAGGTTTTCTGTGCTTTTACTTAATCTGTTAAACTTTTCACAACAGTTTTGTGAGGCTGGTCTTACTAGTAACTTTAGTAGATGTGGAGAAAATGAGACTTAGAAGGGCTAAGTAGCTTGCTTACAGGAATACAACTAGATAAAGCTTGGGTTTAAATCTAGTTCTAGGAGCACCTGGGTGGCTCAGTTGGTTAAGCGTCTGCCTTCAGCTCAGGTCATGATCCCAGGGTACTGGGATCGAGCCCCACATCGAGCTCCCTGCTCAGCGGGGAGTCTGCTTCTCCTTTCTGCCTGCCACTCTCCCTACTTGTGTGCTCTCTCTCTCTGACAAATAAATGAAATCTTTATAAATAAATAAATAAACTAGTTCTAATTGATTTCCATTCTATGTATTTCTACCATACAGTTTTGATTCCTTATATCTGACTTCTAAGACCACAAGGCAACCATTGCATATGGTTACTTGTGGGTCCTTCATTAGCTAGTCCATATTCTTATAATCCTACTTCTTTGTAGGACTGAATTCATCTACTCCCACTGTACCAATTCCTGAACTGTGTGCTCTTCTCTGGTGGTCTCAACACTCTCTGCTTTTGGAGCTCACAGGGGAATTCCTGTTATCCTCCTGATCCTGAGATTGACCTTACTTTGGGCATTGTGATTTTAGTGAAGTCTATGTGCTTTGGTTCTGTGTCTTGATATTAGGTCTCTTTATGCATAGGAACCAGGTGAGTGCTCTCTGCTGATGCCAAGCCTCCTGGCCAAGGTTTTATAGCAACATATGTGAACTGAGTATAAGGCTGATTTGGACAGAAAGGCTGTGTCATCTGTAATGGTTGGGTGTCTGTTTATAAAGGGAGACTGAGCAAAAAGCCGTATTACAAACAGCAACCTCTTAGTTGACAAAGATGTGACTCAAGAGGAGCTATTTCTCTTTGTCTCCCTCCTCACCCTGTGCCTAGATCCTCCACTATGAGCTGTTGGCCATCCGTGATGCCTGCATCAAACTGGAAAAGGACTACCAGCCTGGGATCACTTATATTGTGGTGCAGAAACGCCATCATACCCGCCTTTTTTGTGCTGACAAGAATGAGCGAGTGAGTGAGAGATTGAGGAAGCCACCCTTATCCTCATCCTATCTCCCTTCTCTTGATATGGAAGAAGCCCTTGAGATAAATCTGGGGATTTAGTCCTTGGTTTGTCTGTCCTCCCTAACCCCTTCCCCCAGCTCTTGTACTTCCTCTCCCTCCTCCTAGCTCCCTGGCCTATAGGCCCCCATATAGACCAGCTCCAGAGAAGGGAAAGGGAACAACTACTTATTGAACTTCTCTTATATGTCAGGCACTGTACAAGGTGTCTTCCTCACAGCAGCCCTGTGAGGTAGGTACTATTATTACCTCCAGTTTAACCTCAGAAATCTTAAACGACTCACTAAGGTCACACAGCTAATGAATAGTGAAATCAGCACTTAACCACAGGTTTGTGTGACAGTAGAAGCGCATTATTTCAAGATCTGGTACCCTCTGGGAACAGCAACTTCTGCTTTACTTTTGAGATTCTGGTGGAGTCAGAGTAGAATTGAGTTGGGGCCCTACTTAGGGCCAGGCAGATCTTGGGATCTTGTTTGTCTTTGTCTCTATACAGATTGGGAAGAGTGGTAACATCCCAGCTGGGACAACTGTGGACACCAACATCACCCACCCATTTGAGTTCGACTTCTATCTGTGCAGCCACGCAGGCATCCAGGTAGCTGGGCTATGTCCAGGGCTTTCCAATGGGTCAAAGATGAGTTGATTATTCCCACTGCCTTTAAAATATATCAGTTGTCACTGAGGGCATTCAGAAAAGAATTTTTCTCTTAATAAGCCCTTAGCATACTTGAACAGAAGTACATTTTGAACATCTTAGGCAGGATTGCCCATAACAAGGGTGTTTTATGGCATAGGTGGCTTTGTGTTTGCCTTTTCGTGGGTGGGTCTTCCAACCCAACCACACTTTTTTTTTATTTAAGATTTTATTTATTTGAGAGAGAGAGTGAAAGAGCACAAGCAGGGGGCAGCAGAGGGAGATGGAGAAGAAGCAGCACTCGATCCCAGGACCCTGAGATCATGACCTGAACTGAAGGCAGACGCTTAACTGAGCAACCCAGGCACCCCAAACGACATTTTTTTTTTTTTAAGATTTTATTTATTTGCCAGAGAGAGACAGCACAAGCAGGGGGAGTAGCAAGCAGAGGGAGAAGCAGACTCCCCCACTGAGCAGGGAGCCCGATGTGGGACTTGATCCCAGAACCCTGGGATCATGACCCGAGCCGAAGGCAGACGCTTAACCGACTGAGCCACCCAGGAGTCCCCCCAACCACACTCTTAACAGTGATCCTGTTCCTTAGCAATGGCCATCCCTTCTGCCCAGCTTGGGGCCCCCTCATCTTCCTATCTTCCCAGGGCACCAGCCGACCATCCCATTACTATGTCCTTTGGGATGACAACCGTTTCACAGCGGATGAGCTCCAGATCTTGACGTACCAGCTGTGCCACACTTATGTACGATGCACACGCTCCGTCTCTATCCCAGCACCTGCCTACTATGCCCGCCTGGTGGCTTTCCGGGCACGATACCACCTAGTGGACAAGGAGCATGACAGGTGAGGCCTGGGATCAAGCTGGCTTCCCTTTTGCTTCAGCTTCTGGTACAGATCCTCTCAACTTTCCTTGGGCGGAAGGAAATGAATATTGTACAGTATGATATCCTTGGGCTCATCTGCCCAAATCTGGGTTGGGACTTTCTCTTAAGTTGGTATGGGAATTGGTACTCTGGATGGGGGAATGAATTAGCAGCAGCTCAGTGCACCAGGAAGGACTTCTTTCATTTTTGCTTTTCAGTGGAGAGGGGAGCCACATATCGGGGCAGAGCAATGGGCGGGACCCCCAGGCCCTGGCCAAAGCCGTGCAGGTTCACCAGGATACTCTGCGCACCATGTACTTCGCTTGAAGGCAGAACGCTGTTACCTCACTGGATAGAAGAAAGCTTTCCAAGCCCCAAGAGCTGTGCCGCCCAAATCCAGAGGAAGCAAGGAGGAGGGAGGGTAGGGAGGAGTTCAGAAGGCCTTGTTTCCTTCTACAAAGGGGGCTTTAAAAGGGTGGGGAACAGGGCCAGTAAGCCAGACCACCAGCCAGAAGTCTCTGATGTCCACCTCATGACCCCCACCCCTCACCCCATCTTGTCACATCTGGCCCTGACCCCACTGGACCAAGAGGGGCAGCACTGGTGCCCACCATACACACAGGTGTCTCATGTGACTTGCAGTGCTAAAGACTCATGCCTGACAGCTTGGTAAGGTTGGCTCTGCAGCCCCACGGACAAAAGCTGGTAGGTTTGGGTTTGATAATTTAGATGGGAGAGTGAGGGGCTTGAGAAGGTGGGTGGGAGGAAGGAAGGATTTTTTAGGAGCCTTAATCAGAAAAGGTCTAGATTTGTTTAAGAGGAAAAACGAAACCAGACCCAGATCAATATTTTAGAATACTAGATGTTTTAATGGGTTGAAAATCCAGTTTGTAGGAAGATTTTTAATGCTAATGATTTTGGTTGCTCCTCCCCCAGCTGCCACCTCCCTTTCCCTTATTCCTTTCTCTCCACCTTTTCTACCCCACCTTACACCTCCTCCCTGACAGACATCCAGCCCCTAGTAAGACTTAAGGCACTATGGCACTTAGCTCTGAAGTGACACGACCCTGTCTTCCTTCCGCCTACTGGTGGGTAACCAGTGCCTTCCCTGTAACGGTAATGCTGCAGAACTGCAACCTTTTGTACCTTTCTTTGGGGGGGATGGGGTGGGGGTGGGAGAGGAGGTAGGTGGGGAAGAAATACCCCTAACCCAACAAGCCTCCAGCCAGAGCGCCAGCTATTTTGCATTCAAAGGAATTGACTTCCATATTCATTGAGCTTTTAAAAAAGATCACAACCTCAAGATGGTTAAAGTCCATTGACATTTGCACTTTCAGACATGATGTCTTGGAGCTGCTGAGATGACTGGCCCCTGGCCTTTCCACTTAACGCCTCCTTTTCTCCCTGTCCCCCCAAGCCTCCCCACCTGCCTGGGTCTGGAGTTACTTTCATAGCATTTCTCATTCTTGGCTTCTTTTTTCCCCTGATGGTCAAGTCGCTTATGTTTCAATATTTCTTAACTGGGGTGTCTTATAACAAATGATCTTAAGTCTAAAATAAGAAAAAAGAGCAAAAACTAAATGTTATTTTTATACCATAACTTGAGTCTATTGCCAAAATCTGGAAATCCCTCCCATGCCCACTAAGTTTACATCCCAGAAACATTGAGCCATCAGAAGGAACTATGTACCGGACTTGTTCTTTGGCCTGGCTCGGTAGAGGGTGGTTATCCCCTCACGGTGGAGCTCAGGCTCCATCCTTCCCCTGTGCAGATAATATCTTTTTCTTGCTATAGGCTCCCTCCTCTGCACTGCCCTGCACTCTTTCCTGCAAGTGCATCTTCCCTTTCTCTGGACTGTCCTCTGATACTTTGGCTCATCCCAGATTCCAGTGTGTCCTGTGGACAGGCTGGGGGATTTTGCTGCTCCCTATTGCTTCTGTTTACACAAATGAATTTTTCCCAGTTTCCCACTAGGGCATGTGAGTGGGTGGCATGGGCCTTTGTTTTGTTTTGTTTTTTGTCTCCCGAGATAAAGATGGGGTTTGGCTGTCTTGCAGAACTGGAAAAGTAGGGGGTTTCTAGCTTGGTGCCTGCTGGCCTTGAGGCAAGGCCCCCTCTTTCCTTAACTGTTCATTTTTTTCCTATCCCACTGCTTGGGATGAGGAGTTGCAGCTTCCGTGTGGATGTTCCTCTTTTTGAGGAGCCTGGGCTTGGGTTTGCCCCAATCTGGTGATGAAGCCATGACACTTTAGACCTAGCTCAGGCTTGGAGGCCGGTCTGAATCCTGGCCTGTGTGCTTAGAGCTACCATTTCCCCTCCCCAGCAGCCCTTGTACAGACCCAGATTTGCTATGCAAAACAGTCTATCCCAGGTTCTGTTCTGGTTGGCTACTTTGTTCAGCGACTTCACAAAACATAGCACAAACATTGATTATGGAGAAGGCATCAGGACTGTTGAGTAACTCCTCCTCTACTTCTTTCCTACTGGCTATAGCATGGGATGCCCCATGGGTACAGCCCAGCTGAAGAACGGAATGGAGGGCTCTGGGAGGAGGCAGCTCACTGGAGAGCCTACATTCCTTACACAAGTGCCTAAAGAGAGTGATGCCAACACTCCATCTGCCCTGTCCATCGCCTTCATATACTGTCTACTTCGTGTTCAGTCACCCTTTGGGGAGGGGAGCTCTCTTGGGACAACGGGCTCTGCATGTTCTCTTCTTGGGTGCATTTAGGGGCTGGGATCAGGGCACTGTTCCTGGAGGGTCCAGTCATTCACCAGCATTTGCAAATATCCATAGGGAGCTGGTGGTAGCCACCTACTCTCAGCAACAAGTTTATGTTCTCTCCTTTTTCTCTCTTTGCCTCACTCTCTCCATTTGGGTTTTGAGCTGGGGCCTGAAATGCATTTTTTAGCTCTTTGGCATTGTACATGCCATTCAAGAAATAAAAAGCAAGAGAAGCGGTTTGGGCAATGGCAAGAAAATGACTTCTTGCTCTGATTTTTTTTTTTTTTTTTTTTAAATCTTTGAGACTTGAAAAATACCCTTGACCTTGAGGATTATTCTTATTTGAAAGATGGTGCATGTAGATTGAGAAGTGGTATTCGCAACAAGCTTTGGCTTTCTTGGATTTGATTTAAGTGGTGCTTCTTACTTGTGCTCTGAGGAAGTGTTGGGGGGATCCCAGCCTCATCCTCTTGGACAGGTCTCTTGCTCCCTTCGTTCTATTCCCTTGCCTCTCTTTTCTACTTCTCTCTTTCCCTGGCTCCTTTTCCTTTTTTCTTTCACTAAGCTTGTTTGCTGGCCTGCCTGCCTATGTGATGATGAATTCTCTGCATGGCTTTGATAATCCCACTGTTAGCTAGCAAGGTCAGGCTTAGCTCCTTGGCTGCAGAAGACCAAGAATCTGTTCCCGAAGCCTGGTGATGTTCTCTCTGGGCTGGACTGCCATCAACGTTACACAAGGACAGAGCAGCAGGGCTGCCTACCTGGCATGAAATCAGGAGGGCTTCTGACAACTTGCACACCTGTCCACTCCTTGGAGTTGTTTTTTCTCATTGCTTTTTCTAGATCTGGTTCCATTTCTCTACCTGCCTCCCTTTTCTGAGGCTGTCCTAGGGTTGAGCTACTTGGTTTCCAGGGTTGGAGGGTTAGGGGATGGACTTGGGGGAAGAAGAGAGTGATGGGAAGAGAATGGAGAGAATTTGGATAAAAGATGGGAAAGAGCACTGTTCATTGATCATTTTTCCAGTCCAGTCTGACCCATTGGGGGTTGAGGTGCTACTGTTGAACTCGGGATAAACCTGGGGCTATTGTTGATGGGAACTTAGGTTTAGAATAATGTTGACAAGGAAGATACCTAAAAGCATGAAACCTCCCTTAAAAGCTCCTGGTTCCCACCTACTAGATAGCTCTACTGCAGCCTCCTCTTTGGCTAAGCAACAATGTTCTTGGATGGTGGTTTTGTTTTGTTTTGTTTTGGTTTGGTTTTTTTTGGGGGGGGGTCCTAGAATTCAGTAAATGAGGCTAGCACTCAGGATGGGCGGCCAAGGGGACATTTTGAATTCTTAGCTGGCCCATGGGGTATCTATCTGCAAGGCTGGTGGGTAGTGTTTTAGACCTGGCATCATGTTTAACAAAGAATGGAAGTTCCTTCCCCTTCAGGGTGGAAAGTTATCTCAAACTAGCCAAAATGCAGTTTTGGAAACTACATTGGGGGAAGTTATTTTTTATATTTACTGGGCCTAGGCCAATCCAGGATGGTAGCTGGGATGCCTTCCTTCTTAAAGTCTGATCATGGCAGGGATATGCAGGGCACTCTTTCCTATTTAGCCTTCTAAGCAGATTGGGGAGAAGGGATTCTCTGGTTTTCTCTTTTCCCCCCTTTTATTAGGACTTGCCTTCTCCCTAGGTAGGGAGAGAGGCTAGGTTGGTGCTCTCCCCTTACTCTATTCCTACTGACTTAGAACCTCTGGCTGCTGTTTGGGAGCCTAAGAATGGGAGTGGAGGGAATGGGCTCAAAACAAAACAGAATAAGGTGGGGAAGGCAGATGTCCTTCTTTAAAAAGGAAAATAGGAAACTCTCCAAGGATTGTGCAAGTAAAGACAATGTGTCAAATGCACTGAGTCCCCTGGTGTAGTAGCAATAAGGAAAAATGAAATGACTTTCCTGTGCACACAGTCCAACCTGATTGGTGTGTGATGTTGCACTTAGCAGCCATCTGGTGGGCATGTGTGACTACTCTGGGTTTCACTTTAGTTTCTAAACTTTTTATCCCTCTCAAGTCCAGCATGGATGGGGAAGTGTCCCTGGAGCCCCACAGCTGTGTACTTGTTTGCATTTGTTTCCCTTTGAGACTTGTGTTTGTGTCCTGCTTTGAGCTGTACCTTGTCCAGTCCATTGTAAAATTATCCCAGCAGCTGTAATGTACAGTTCCTTCTAAAGCAAGCAACAGCAGCAGCACAATTCTGTGTTTTATAAAGACAACAGTGGCTTCTATTTCTAAAGTGCGGTCTCTCTCTCTCTTTTCCCCCACTCCCATTAGCAAAGAAAACTGTTGGGATTAATTATATCTCTGATATATTTTAGGTTAGAGTATTAGATTGTTATAACAGCAGAACTATCACCTCTATAGGAAAGTGGATAAAAAACCACCAGAGTGTTGAAGCTACAGATTATATGTAACCATACTTCACAAGGCCTCCATTTATTCTTCATTCAACAAACCATACAAAGCACTGTGTCCAGCAGTATTGTTGGGGGAGAAAGGAAGCACAATTCAGAAAGGAGAAAAACTGTGTCTCTCTCCTTAAGGAGCTTAAAGTTTAGTGGGGGATATGAGTGGCCAAATGGTTCCCTAGCCAAATGATGAGGGACTGAAACAAGGCTGTAAAGCTATAGCAGTGAAGATAGGAAAGGGAAGATTTTTGAGAGACACTCAGAAGATAGTACTCAATAGATGATGGAAGGGAGAGAGGAGTAGAGGCTAATAATGCTCAGGCTCCTACTTGAGCAATGAGTATATTGGGACATTCTTCTAACCAAGGCTGGGGGAGAAGGGAGACGATAGAAGAAAGGTGGTGAATTTTGTGAAGACAGCCTTGTATAGACTGAGTGTGGAGGTTCCCATGAGGCAACAAGTTTAAGGTTTCCAGTAAACACTTATATTTTGGTGCTCAGGGAAGACTGCAAAACTGCAATTGTAGATAATGGGATTCATACTCCTATAGATGGTAGGTAAAGCCATAGGAATGAACAAGATGGCTGAGAAAAAGAGTAGAGCAAGAAAACATAGGGTCCCACTCCAGACAATTTAAAGGAAAGGAAGCTGAACCTAAGAAGACTGTTAAATCACTAGTAGATACCTTGTATATTTTTTACTTAATGAAGTGGGAGAAAAGTCAGGAGAATGGAATAGGATCCAAGAAGGGCGTAATTAACAAGATGAACTGCTGCCTTGAGGAGGTATTTTTTTCTTCTGTTTACCATCCTCCACCCCATCTTCTTTGGCATCTGGTAACTATATGGTCATTCTCCACTATTTCTTGAAAATGAGCATTGAAAAAACCTAATTTAAATAAGGCTAAGACTAGGATTTCCAAGTTGTTCACCACAACCACCACCTCCACCTCCAGCTTCCTCCTGTCCTCAGGAGATACTTGTAAAAGAATAAAATAAACAAACCTACTAATTTTGTTCCTAACCAGTGTCCTAGATGGTGTTCCAGTGCACTTGATAGCACTTAGCAGCTGGCTTTATTTTCATGACTTGTTTTCCCCAGAGCCTGTGAACTCCTATGAGCAGAAACTACATTCTGTTCATTTTTTGTCATCTCAGGGCTGTAGCTTATATCAGGGGATCAATATTTGTGAATAGACTTGAAATTATCTAGAAATTGTGGTTCATGAATACAGAGGGGGAGTCAAGAAGTGATACTGAGTGCACAGGATGGACTCAGCATTCCTGACTCTTCAGGTAAGTAGAAACTTAACCAAATTACCATCATCTTTTCTTACTCTCACCAAAACTTGGAGGTTCTATGGTTTTGTACCTTAAGCTGATGGTACAGTTGTCAAGCATGCAAGTTCTGGCATTCCTCCCTGGTATTGCTAGAGCACTGTTATTTCTGTGTACTGGGGGAAGATGGCTCAGAGATGGATTCTGGCCCAGGGCCCAGTAAGAAATTTTCAGTGGCAGCTAGTGTGTACATAAAAGGGCCTAGCATTCCTCTGGAGGCCCAGTGTTGTGACTTTCAAATTGCAAAGCTAACCTGTGTCTACCACCTGTCAGATTCCCTTGGAAGCAAGCTAGCCGTACCCAGCTCCTTTTCAGCAGCAAGGGTTAGTTAGGTTGATCAAACTTGAGCAAATTGGAACATAGAGGAGATTTTTCCCACTTGAAATAAAACTTAAATAAATCTATAACCCTTAATGAAGCAGAAATAAAGTATTTAGCAGAGTAAGTGGGAGGGTGATCATTATGACACATCTTGCCATAAATTTCAGTTTTAGAAATGATTGATGTTCAGAAGGTTTCAGAATTTGGCTGTTGGTTGCTACTCAAGAGAAAAAGATAGTGGGCTCCCACTATTCTGATTTGTCTGGTCCTGGAGCTCAAGGTTTTGAGCCAAGGCTTGTCTTAACACCCCTGGCCATTCCTCTTTAGTTCTGGTTGAGCAGCCTTTCCTTTGCCCTGTCAATTGGCAACATATACCGTAGCACATTCTTGTCTAGGAAGTGCCTTGGAGCAAAGTGAGGCTGGGTATTTGTTGGTATCTTTTGGCTTAGCAAACCCCAGAATCTCATGGCAATTAGGGTTTGGTGGCTAAATGAAATGGTTATAGTGCAAAGAGAAGACTATTTCAAGTTCTGAGCCTGGGCCATCCCTAGACTGCCATCTGTACTGCTTGAATGGAAAGTAGCATTGAATTGTAGCAAATAGCTCTTCCTATTTGTTTCTAGCTTTCAAGCCCGTTTATTCCCCTGGCTACAGGCTGAGGAAACCTGGCAAGCTTAGAAGTTACAGAGTATGACAGAAGCAATCCTTTAAACTGGAAAAGTGGACTTTCTGGGGATGAGGTACATTTAAAAGTTCTCCACTTAAGCACCACAACCTCCTTCCCCAGGATATCCTATCAAGGTTTTTAGACCACCGTGGTTTACCTTGCAGTAATACACTGTCCCTTTGTTCTAGACTGCAGGAGCTTCAGCACTATCCACTTGGCAGTCTTTTTTGGACAAAGAAGTCTTGAGGGATCTTTCTAGGGAGCCCTCCATTCCTCTTCCTCACCTTCTGAAGGCAAGGAACTTTCTCTTAAAAGAGACAGTGGGAGTTCCTAGCCATGTTTTTGGAAAAGGCCAATGGCTTGTTAAGGGAAGTGATCTGAAAAGGAGCAGCAGCTTTGAATACTTGGAAGTATATGAGTAGGTGTTTTGTACAGTCTCTGTTATCTTATTTAATTGCATCTTCACAGCATTCATGTGAAGTAGTTTATCTGTTCCTTTCAATTGCACATAACAAACCACCAATTAAATTGGCTTAAATAAGAAACCTGTAACATGACAAAGAAGTCTTGATTTAGTATGGCTCCAAGGTTGGTTAATTCAGTGGCTCAGTGATAATACCAACAAAGCAGGTTCTTGCAGTGACTTTCCTCTGCTATTCTTTGTTGGTTTATCCTCATGCTGGTTTGCCTCAGGGTCCCAAGGTGGCTACTGCAATTCCAGGAAGGAAATGCTGACAGAATAATGTGTAACAGAAAAGGGACTAATTTTTCCTTACATTTCATTTTAAAGTAAGAAAATCCTTGGAAGCCCCAGCAGATCTGGCCTATCTTATTCACTAAAAATGGGTCATCTTCTCACTCCTGTCATTGGCAGAGCAAATGAGATCATTCATCATGAGTGGCTTAGATTAATTAGGAGTTACCCTCTGAGCAGTTACCGTGCTTCATCAGTCTGTGGATTAGAAAGACAAGTCTGGTCTGCTAGGCAAGAAAGAAGGGGATTAGGGCTCCTGGGTAGGTATCCAGCAGTGTCTTCTCTACTTGGGTACTCTGGCTTTTAGAGATGAGGAATGTAAGGTTCAGAGTGACTTTTTGGAATCACATACATTAGCAGAGAGCCTTCAGTCTCAGCTTTGTCCCTAAGGCCAGTATGTTTTATAATGTGTTCTCCTACAGTATAAAATAACTTGCTGCTATGTAAAAACTGATGGTCTGGGAGAAGAAATTTAAATTTGAGTCAAATTGAGTAACTTCAACCCCCATGTAAGAGAGGATTCTATCCAGTTGCTCTCATCATCCAGTGGTGATGTTTATCTAACACAGGAAGCCTAGGAATGCAGCTTTCCGAGGGCACTGGTTTCCTTGTCCCTCAGATGTCTGTACTATTTTATAGTTCTCCCTTCTGAAAGCAACCAGTGCCAGAAGGGATGAGGGCAGAGTTTTAGCCTGCTTCCTGAGCCCCATTCTTGAAGCCCACTCATTCATCCATCCATCCCATAAATCCTGGAATGTTGCTGTGTGCCAGGCACTGGCACTGTTCTAGGCAGTGGGGCTATGGCAGTTAAGATACACAAAGATCCTGCTCAATGGCCTTAAGAGCCAACTTGTTTGGGAATGAGGTTATCCAAAAATAGGGTGTGCATGTGGTCGGGGGAGAGCCTCATACAATTTGCTTTTGGCAGAATCATTAGACCTTTTGCCTTCCTACTTCTTGATATTACACTTAATGTACTTTTCACATAGGCTCACTCTAAAGAGGTGGTGGGGTCCCTGAATAGCAGAAATAGATGGGATACTAAGTCAAACTGAGTTAGGAGGTCCAAATCCTGCTTAATCAAGGTCAACAAAGAAGACAGTGGCCTACCTCAAGGGTTCATCACCCATCACCATGTCTATTCTGGGAGAGGATAAGCCTGTAATCACTTAGGGAATCAGTTCCAGAATGGGGGGTTGAGGGTGTGATAGACCCTTGCACAAGAGTTGGTATTTACCCTGTGGGGATGATGCTACTGACTTGCATTCTGTATAGTCAGGTATTGAAAATAATTTTTAGGATACAGTGTTTCATCTGGTGACATTTAATTTGATACTTTGAAATTGAAATTCTGTAAAAGGGTTAAGGGTGGGAAGTAGTGAGGCCGAACTGAAGTCAGATGAGGGTTTGAATCCCATCCATTTATGAAATGTTCACTTTAAGGTAGGTGCATCTAATAAGTGCTTTAAAATGTTAATGATAGTAAACTTTATTCACTAACAGTTAGGGAGGGTTTGTTCTGGTTTATGTGCATTCCCTAACCTCACAACAATTGTGTAAGGTAAGTTAGTCTCTCCATTTCTCAGTTAAGAGGCTCAAGCGACTGATCCAAAGTCCCACAGTGATTGGGAGGAACTGAAGACGAGATACTTTTGTTCTATATCCCAAACTTTAAAAAACAAAATACTTTGATTTTTTAAAAGTCTAAATGACATTATTGATGTTTAGGGACATAGGTAAAAATCATGAATCTTCAGTCAAGGCAACATATTAAGGACCTACTATTTCCTAGTGAGTGTGCTGGCCACGGTAAGCTTATAAAGCTTACAAGCTAGTCCAGGAGGGGGCACACAAACTAGTAAGTAAAACAAATTACAGATTGGGAGGATTATTAGGGAAATGCTGTAATAGAAAAATGGGCCTCCACGGTAGATCAGTGGTCCGGGAAAAGACCTCTCTTGAAATAAGGTTGAGAGAGAAAAAGAAGCGGCGGGCAGGGGAGGGAAGAAGACAACGTGAGGGTGGAGGGAAAGGAGAGGCTCTGTTCCTGGCCAAGAGAACCAAAAGCAGAGGGGCGCCGAGTCGGAAAGGGATGCGTTTTGCCCATAGTGGGAATCAGAAGCAGACCAGTATAGCTGTAGCATAGTGGTGAGGGAAAGTCTTACTTGAGGAGAAAGGAAGTGTCCGTTTACTCGGTGCGTTTTGGTCCTGGAAGAGTTTGACTTCAGTGTGACAAGACGCTATTAAAGCGTTTTAAACAAGGAAATTATCCGATGTGATGATTGTGTAATGTCTTGTTTCTCAATACTCTTTTCCCAAGCTAAATTGTACATATCCCCGCCTCCCTCCCTCCATGGTCGTCAAAGCAACAGACTCGGAATGATCAATTGTGGTGGTCACTTGACCGCTTACTGAGGAGGAGGCGCGAGGTGCCGCCCAAGCTGGGCGGGGCGGGAGGGCTCCGTAAGGAGGGCGGCTCTGCCCTAGACGTGTTCGGCCCCGGTCACTCCGCTGCGGGTCGGGGCCCTGCACCACAGACCGGCCACGCTCCAGGTAGGCTCCTCCCCAGGTAAGCTACACCACCCTCTGCGACGTCGCCTCCGGCAGGCACCGCCCCACGCTGGGGTGGTGCTATGAGTCCAGCTCCTCCGAGTTGTCTCCGGCAGGCACGGCCCTGCAGAAGACCGTGGGAGGGCCCGCCCGCCGCGCGTGCCCCAAGCTCCGCCCAGGCTCGGCCCCCGCTCCCCGACACCTCCCCCGCGTCCTCCGCGCCGGCCGCGCTCGCACCGACGTCGCGCCCGCACGGCTTGGGGCGGAGAGGCGAGGCTTGGACGTCGGGCGAGCCCGGGCAGCGGAACTGACGCCAGCGGGTTTCCGGGGGCGGCCCCGGGGGAGGTCGGCGGCGGCGCCGCAGTCGTGGAGGGGAGGTGGGAGCGTAAGCGGCCGCGGGCGACGCAAGTTCCGCACGGGGCACTCCTTTTCTCGTCTCACGCTTCTCCTTCCTCTCGCATAGTCGCGTGCTGCCTCCCCACGGCGGCTCTTCCCGACAAGAGCTTTCGGAGTGCGGTTGCTGAGGAGAAGCCATCGCCAGCTCGTCTTAGGGCCGAGTGAGGGTGCCTGTCGCACCGCGTCGCCCCCTGCGCTGCCTCCTTGCCCCCAGTGGTGGGCGCCCTTCTCGTTCGAAGCACTCCCCCCAGCTCCATGAATGGAAATCGGCTCCGCAGGTGAGCAAGTCCGAGCGGCTGGCCCAGTGGGCGGGGGTTATCCCCAGAGCATCGTCGCTCCCTCCCAACCCAGGTGCGCGTGGTGAGCGCCGTCCGGGCGGCTTCTCCTCCCGTCCCCCGCCCGGCCCCTCCTCCGCCTCCCCGCAGACCCGCCGCAGTTCCCCGGGGCCACTGAGTAGGCGAAACTGTGGGGAGGGGACACTGCTTAAAGGATTGAAGTTTGGGGTTCTCCAGGCGATATTACTCTTTCTTTTCTCGAGTCTAGAAGGGTTTGTCGTCGCTTTTGTTATTCCGATTGAAGGTGTAACGGTGTGCGCTTCCTTTAACCGGGTTGTGTGTCCCAAGGAGGCACTGGGCGGTCGGCTCTCTCTCACCTCTTAGGGTAGTTGTGAAGCTACATGGAGATAACGGTGGGAATTAAGTTTTAAATAGGTGTAAGCACAACGTCAAATGCAAGATGGCATTTCCTCCATCCCCGAGTTCTCTTCTGATGTTTGTGGCAGCATGGTATGTAGTTCCCGAGGATTTCGGAAATGTCATATTGGCCCGGATTACTGCTTACGTGAGGAGGTGGATCTTAAAATTGCTGACAATATTTTTTTTCATTCCCTATTCCCTAGAGAAGCGGTTATCATATTCCTGGAAATTTGGAATTTAAAAAAAACTGCTTTCTCTCCTTAGGAAAACGGCAGTCTTGAGAAAAATTGCAACATGGGCAGTACTTACCTTAAAAAAGAAAAAGCACTCTTTATGATTCGGAAGTAATTAATTGAGAGATATAAAGTAGGTGTTACATAATGGTTTGCTTTCCAAAAGATCATACTTAATATGTTAAATTTCATGGTATGTTTTATCCAGACAGTAACACATTTATAAGTTAATTTTCAAAACATTGAGGTGGGGGGTGTCTTGTTACTGATGGGATCACAAGTTCCTGAATTTCACATCTCGTTTTGCCAGTTTGGGAGGTACTTGAATATGAGAGAAACTTAAATAATAAAAGAAACCAGTGACCTAATGATAGTAAAGGATCTGTTAATTAGGTTAAGACGTATAATTGTCAATAGATGCAAACAGCACAAATTTGTAGAGATGGGATGGGGAGAGGGGATTATTGCAAGTTTTATTATATGAAATTTTCTCTAATCCTTTTCTCCCATTTCTCTTTTGCATGCTTCATTTTTGTCATCATATTTTCTTAAAAAGGGATACTTTGTCTATAGATTGTGAAGAGTTTTATACTTTCATTTGTTTATCATTGATTTGTATATTTCTGAAACTGTGCCTGGCTTTGTTTTTTAATTTTGTATCATATTGTTTAGTGAATATAATGATCTAGGGCTATGGGTGACTTTTACATAACTGTCCTCTTGTCAAGCCTGGAAAACAAAGCATGAAAGTTAAATACTTTATTAATCACCCTGAGTTTTAAAGATAGTTTTTGTTTTTGTTTTTTAGTTTTTTTCTCTTTTGGGTTTTTCATATGAAATTATGCCCCAGTGTATGGACAACGTCTTAGAAAATACTTCTGAAGTCCAATCACCTAGCCAACTGGTCCAGCTAGCCAAGTATGATTCAGTAAATGCTCCTGTGAATTCTTGAGCTATAGATAAGTTTTACATCTTCTTTTTGCATATGCCATTACTGAAATATATACCCGTTTAACTATCTTCACATCTGAGGAGGTAGAATTAGATAATATCAGCCATATGCTTGACCATCTTGAAACTCAAAGTTTGCTCTTCATTGCAGTTTATACATGATTAACTGTAGTCTAATAATGAAGATGAAGTATTATATGGCTCAGAATTGTCATCATCAAAAACAAAATTTTCATTCTTCCTGAGACTTATGTAATTGTTATGCTGCATTGTGAAATTGAAAGCATAGTTGGGCAAAACATGCAACTGAGTTTTAAATCAAGTATTTGACAGGTACCGGGGTGCCCGCCTGGCTTAGTTGGTGGAGCATGAGACTCTTGATCTCAGGGTTGTGAGTTCGAGCCGCACATTGGATGTGGAGATTACTTAAAAATAAAACTAAAAAAAAAAAAAAAAAAAAAAGAATTTGACAGGTACATATTTTGGTTTAAAATGTTTTAGACATCTGCGTGCCTTGTTGGCTCAGTTGGTAGAACATGTGACACTTGATCTCATTTGTGAGTTTGAGCCCCACCTTGGGTGTAGAGATTACTTAAAAACACTTTTTTAGACATAAATGTTCTCTGGTAGTTTGTTGAGTAAATGTTGGATCTTTGCTCCAATTTTGTTCTAAGGGTTTTTTTTGTGTGTGTGTGTAGATTCTTAGGTATTACCTTCTGATAGGATGTTTTAAATTCTAGTTGTTGAGAAGATACATAGAAAACTTAAATTACATTGGAGGACTTGGACTTAGGATACAAATGCTATATAATTGTTTCTTGGTGAATCATTCCTCACTAAAAGTTAGTATTTGTCCTCCTTTTTTGCATATAATATTTTAAGTTATTTTTTAGGGTGTCCTGTACATTGTTCTGATTTAGAACTTTGTGAACTTTGATTTAACCAGAGTAGCTGGCACAGTTGGTTTTTAAATATAACAATAGTTTTGTTTCTGTGCCTGTGACTCCTTGGCTAGAGGAACTTCTGATGAAACCCTGTTTTTTAGAGTTTAGTTACATTTGGACTAAAAGTATATGTTTTAATTCTAAGTAAGTGTCAATAGAAGCAGCAGAAATGTTCATTGAGATATCGGTTCTCCTGAGTAGCAGTGTTTTAGAACCTTACTACTCTAGTCTGTATGTTTAGGTGATGTCAGACTATTGTTGAGGGCAGAAGGAATTGTACTCACCTGCCAATGGAAGAAAAACGTTTACTGTTACTTTAAATTAATGATATGCAAAGTGATTTGATATGTTTGGTAGTTGTCTTATACAGTGTTGCAAGAGTGAATAGACCATGTTTCTTAGTGATACTTTTAAGTTCATGTTTGGATCTGCAAAGTGGTTTTAAGGCTCTGCATTTCTTTACTAATAAAAATCTAGGGTCGCCTGGGTAGCTCAGTCCATTGTCTTAAGTCTTTCCCAGCTCAGTCTTGGTCTTAGGGTCATGAGTTAAAGCCCCACGTTGGGCTCCACACGTGGAGCCTACTTAAAAATAATAATAAAATAATCTAGAAAAATCATTTGAGAACAAGTTCCAAAGGAACAGAAGTTGCATATATGGAAACTAAGTTTGAATGAGATGAATAAAAGTTGTGGATTCAAAATACTAAAATATATAATGCCATTAGGTTCTCAGTTTAATATTTAAAATAATCTTTTTTAATCACTGTGGGATATGCTTTCTCATTTGTAGATTTTTGTCTTGAAGAAAAATTGTCAAAATGCTGCTCTGTCTGGAGGGCATGAATTTTGAACATGCAAAAGGTTTTTCTACTTGGTTGCCACTTAAATTTAAGTTTGTGCTGTTCTTGAGTGGCCACCATAACTTTTTCCTACTATTTGCTGCTCTTGACTGGCAGTGGGACTTAACAAAAATATGCAAGATTATTTTGATTTTTGTTTTAGAATTGAATTTCTCTTACAGTGATGGATTTTTTTTCCCCTGAGGGAAAATTGAAAAGGAGGCAAGAAACAACTTTGTTCTTTTAAACAAAGACTTAAAGGAGAAAAAGAACATATAAGTAACCCTCAAACGTGATTTGCTTAATGTGATGAAAACTTTTAAACATTATCCATGATTCCATCACCCTGATCACTCTTTAAATTTCTTTTTTTTTTTTTTTTAAGATTTTATTTATGTATTTGACAGAGAGAGAGCGCGCACGAGAGAGTAGGGGGAGTGGGAGAGGGAGAAGCAGGCTTCTGCCAAGCGTGGAGCCCGATGCGGGGCTCGATCCCAGGACCCTGGGATCAAGACCTGAGCCAAAGGCAGCCGCTTAACTGACTGAGCCACCCAGGCGCCCCACTCTTTAAATTTCTAAGCCAGATTTCAAACTAGTAAATCTCTATTCAAAAGAGGAAAAAAAAATTAAGGAATTAAGTAATTTAGGAAAGCTGCTAGAATGAATGAAATCATTTCAAGATGCTACTCCCTTTTGCTCTTTTGGAAAATTTTATGTACCAAGTTGTGAGTTTAAATTTAGTTTATATTCAATAATGTTTTCCAGTGGGGACATTGTGTTCGTTTGGTTCTATAAGCCTGGCCTGATAGCATGCAGAGAGGCCTGGGGCCCTGTAAAGGGGACATTTCCTGGAAAAGGTCTCTGTTGTATATGGAAAAACCGTAGTTCAGAATAGAATTCTTGCAAAACTGTCATAAAACTATTGTATTCTAGTTGAAGACTGTGTTTCTTCATATTATAGCCATCTTTTTTCACATAGGTTCTTCTAGTCTTAAAATATTTGAGGATCTATCTGAAAGATGAAGTAATTAAATATTTTGTTAATCTAACGGAACATTTTCTCTAATAATACTTAAAACTAAGATCTAAAGGGCACCTGGGTGGCTCAGTCGTTAAGCGTCTGCCTTCAGCTCAGGTCATGATCCCAGGGTCCTGGGATCGAGTCCCACATTGGGCTCCCTGCTCCGCGGGAAGCCTGCTTCTCCCTCTCCCACTCCCCCTGCTTGTGTTCCCTCTCTCGCTGTCTCTCTCTCTGTTGGAAAAAAATAAATAAAAATATTTAAAAAAAAAAAAACACCTAAGATCTAAAGTAATTTATAAGTTTTTTGTGTTTTTTTTGATAGATGGGAGAATAAGGCAAGTGATAGTTCATTTTGGGAGAAGGTAAAACTAAAAATATAATTTAAGAATAGTATTCTTTCTAAACCTATGTAGTGTCAGTTTGTTGGGATAAACAGCATTCACCAGACATTCCTACTTCTAATTCAGTTGTCTAGGATACCCAATAGACCCCCATCCTTGGCTCATTAACAAAACAGATGTGAGAAAGAATATTGTGTGGTTTTTCAACCATAATGGTTATGCTGTTAGGATACATGAACGGCCTTTCTGTATTTGGAGTTTCTGTAGTTTTCTGCCATTATCTGTGTTAATATTAATAACTTTCTTTGGCTATCCATTGCTTTAAAAAAAAAGTCTGTTGAGATTTAGCAAAACCATGTCACACAACTGATGTTTTCTCTTAATTTGAGCTTATTGTCATTTGATTACAATACAAAATTATTTACATTATTCTGAAATAATAGTGAAATAATTTGGAAGAATTCTTTGTTTTGAATCAGCCAGTTTTTTCCTACATTGTTTCTAAGTTGTCAGGTTCTTGAGAAGTCAGAAGGTATCTAGAATATAAACATGGGATATTTTTATGTTTTTCATTTGTGGAAGAAATTTTTCAAGAAAATGTTCTCAATTGTAGGCTTATATAATACTATTTTTGAGTCATTACCAATACTTGATATTTTAACTGATTTCTAAATCATCTAATAAAAGAAGTTCATTAGTGTATCTGAATTTTTAAAAAAGGTTAAAGAATAGATTGCAAAATGGGCTTATACCTTAGCAATGAAGTCTTCTTTTTTTTTTCTTTTCTTAAAAGAAATTTCTGGTTTCTAAATTAAGACTTGATTTCTATCCGTATATTTAACATAAAAGTGGCATTCCTCTAAAATTACTCAAAAATTTTCTAAAATTTTTGCTTGGCTGATCACAGTTTTTCAGAAGCTACCCAACCTTTAATTATGAAATAAATCTCAAGGCATTTCCATTCTGCAAGACATACTTGGGTAATGTGCTCTCTTGTTTTCAAGGGGCAAAATGCCTTTTTAACAGTTCTTCAGTACTGCCATCTGAGAAATTTTACCCTCAGCAGGCTGAATTTCTGCAAGTGATTATTTAGCTCTAGTGAAATAATAAATGTAATATGGTAATAAGTGCACTGTTTGTAGAGGTTCATTGAATGAATTGGTAGAATTAGTAGGTGGGGGGTTACTAAAATCTCATGCTAATGTTTACTGCTTAGCCTTGTGGGTTTATGTAGTAAACAGGCATTTTATTATGTCAAAATTTGAAGCCAACACAATACATTTTTCCAAAACAAATCAAAATTTTTCCTGGGTCTAAAAATACTTATTTATTATTTTAAAGAAGCAAACAATATAGGAAAGTCTAAAATAGAAATTGAAGGGGCACCTGGGAGGTACAGTGGGTTGAGCCTCTGACTCTTGGTTTCGGCTCAGGTCATGATCTCAAGGTTATGAGATTGAACCCTGCGATGGGCTCCTCACTCAGTGGAGCCTGCTTGTGACTTTCTCTCCCTCTCTGCCCTTCCCCTTGTGCTCTCTCACTCTCTCTCAAATAAATGGATAAATCTTCAAAAAAAAAAAAAAAGTGAAAATAATATCCCATCCTCTGGATAAAACCATTGCACTGGGAGCACTGGGTGTTATATGCAAACAATGAATCATGGAACACTGCATCAAAAACTAATGATGTAATATATGGTGATTAACATAACATAATAAAATTTGGGGGGGGGGGAAACCATTGCTAGTATTTTTCTTGTATAGCTTCCGAGACATCCATCCATTATATTGTTTTTAACCTGTTTTTTCTACTCCGTAATGTGTCCTGGACATTTTTTCCATAATAATACTTACATTTTTACAGCAATGTGATAGTCTATACTCAGTACATATTTAATCAATCTCATTGATGGTGGGTTAGGTTTCTTTCTTTTTTGTTTTTCATTATAAATAAGACTTTGGTAAGTATCCTAATATATATGTTTGTATTGTGGTCCAGTGATTGCTTTAGGATAAATTCCTAGAAGTAGAATTGTTGAAACAAGATGTATTATTCCATGAACACTGAAGCAGAAGTTACCAGTGAAAATCCATTATTTTCATAATAGGCTATAGTATATAAGCTGTGGTTGATTTATTCACTGTTTTTCATCATTCACATTTGCTGTAGGCTGTCATTTAGCTTTGGACTCAAAACTAGTACATGTTTATCCTTAACTAAAGTTCCTGATTTATTTATTTATTATTTATTAAGAAAAAAACTAGTACATGTAGACTGTTAGGTCAGTGAACAACATATACACAAATATCCTTTGAACATGTATTGTTTTATGTTTGAGGTTTAATGTGGTGAGTTGATATTAGCCAGTACTTCCTATAACTACTAAAACATCTGAAGTGGAGAGAAGTCCCAGATAGTGCTTTGTATTTCTGTAATTCTATCTCCAAATCTAGTGGGCAATATATGTATTTGTTAAAAAAACTGAAATGTGGGGCGCCTGGGTGGCTCAGTCGGTTAAGTGACTGCCTTCGGCTCAGGTCGTGATCCTGGAGTCCCGGGATCGAGTCCCGCATCGGGCTCCCTCCTCAGCGGGGGGTCTGCTTCTCCCTCTGACCCTCCCCCTTCTCATGCTCTCTCTATCTCATTCTCTTTCTCAAATAAATAAATAAAACCTTTAAAAAAAAAAAAAAACTGAAATGTGTTTCACTGGAAGTATAATTTGTTGTAAGCAAATATATTGCTTCATTAATTTACATTAAAATATTTTTTGGATACTTAATGATGATGATGATTTTATAATAACTGTAGAGTTTGTTACATTGCTTATTCATGAAACAATTTTGGTTTTTTGCCAGTTTGTATAAATAGCACCCGGCAAAATAATGGGGGAAAAATTGGCAGTGTGATATAGTATACAAAGCATGGGTTTTAGAGACAAATCCTGGCTCTCAAATTAACTGACTTGATAATGATGTGTCATTGTAGATTCAGTGATTGTAACAAACTTACCACTCTGATGTGGGGATGTTGATTGGGAGGCTTATGGGTATGTGTGGGCAGGAGGCATATGGGCAATCTACCATCTGCTTGATTTTGATGTGAACCTAAAATTGCTGTAAAAAATAAAGTCTAGGGGTGCCTGGGTGGCACAGTTGGTTGGGCATTGGATTCTTGATTTTGGCTCAGGTCGTGAGATCGAGCCCCACGTGAGGCTCTGCTCCTCTCCCTGCTCGTGTACACACATGTGCATGCTCTCTCTCTCTCTCAAATATAAACAAATATATTTTTTTAATAGTCTATTAAAAAAGTTAACTGTGACTTTGGGCTGTACCTTTAATCTTCCTTAACCTTAATTTCCTTGTTTGTACAATGGGATGGTAAAAAGAGTTTAAGTATGCAAAGGAAATGGCACTTCTTTTCTTCTATTTTTGGAGACTTATTTTATAGAGAATTGAGGATGTATAAAAATAGGTAGAATTATGTAATAAACTACCATGTATCCATCACCCAAACCCAGCAATCATCAACCCACATCCAATTGTGTCCCTTCTAATTTCCCATCCCTTGTATTTTTTTGAAGCATATTCTACCCATAATACTATTTCATTCATAAATATCTACTAAGTATTTACGGAAGATACAGGCTTTTAAAATAAACCATAGTACCATTATCACAGCAAAATAATAGTCTGTATCAAATATCTAGTCAGTGTTCAAATTCCTACTTGTCTCAGCTATACTTTTTTTTAGTCTGCCTTTTATTTATTTTTTCATTTTTGAGTTCGGATCCAAGTAAGTTTCACAGATTGTGATTGATTGTCTTTTTTAAATTCAGTATAATTAATGTACAGTGTAATATTAGTTTCATGTGTACAATATAGTGGTTGAACAATTCTATACATTACTCAGTGCTCATCATGGTAAGTATACTCCTAATCCCCTTCATCTATTTCACCCATCCCCCACCTTCCTCCCCTCTAGTAACCACCAGTTTGTTTCCTATATTTAGGAGTCTGGTTTTTTTTTCTCTTTTTTTCTTTTGTTTTGTTTCTTAAATTCCATGTATGTGTGAAATACGGCATTTGTCTTTCTCTGACTAACCTGTTTCACTTAGCATTATACTCTCTAGATCCATCCATGTTGTTGCAAATGGCAAGATTTCATTCTTTTTTATGTCTTAGTAATATTCAATTGCAATGGCGTGTGTGTGTGTGTACACATACCACCTCTTTTTTATCCATTCGTGATTGATATGTCTTTTAAGTGTCTTTTAATCTGTAAGTTTTCTATCCTTCCCTCCCCATCCCCCCATGTAGTTTATGGATTGTTTGTCCTTTTAGACTTACCACAGTCTGGATTTTGCTGGTTCCATCTTCATTGTGTAATTTAACATGTTCCTTTCAATTTACTGTTAATTGCTAGGACCTAAAGTCTTGATCATGTTCAGGGCATTCTTTTTGAACTTAACTCCGGTGAATTTTTGGTTCCCATCACTTTGCTGAAATTGCTCTTATCAAGGTCAACACAGAGTTTGCTAAACCCAGTAGTCAATTCCCAGATCTTCATTTTATTTGACTTCATTTGATTAAATTGCTTACTTCTTGAAACACTTTTTTTTTTTAGATTTATTTATTTAATTTTTAGAGAGAGAGAGAGAAAGCACAAGCAGGAGGGGCAGAGGGAGAGGGAGAGAAAATCTCAAGTAGACTCTGCACTGAGTGTGTAGCCCGACACAGGACTCAGTCTCATGACCCTGAGATCACAACCTGAGCTGAAACCAAGATTTGCATACTTAACTGACTGTGCCACCCAGGTGCCCTGAAACACTTTTTTCCGTTTCTTCCTGGGTACCGCTCTCTCCAGGTTCTCCTCAACCTTACTGGATATCACTTTTCTGCCTTCTTTGCTATGCCCTCTTCATTTCCCCAATCTCTAAACATTGGGAGTATTCCAGGGCTTAGTGTTCTTCTGTATCTTACCACAGTTCGGGTAATCTCTAGTCCAGTGGTTTCAAATACCATTACTATGCCGAGGACACACATTTATTTCTCTAGCCTGGACCTCTCCCTTGAACTTTACACCAGCTAACTGCTTACTAGACACCTCATTGTATAAACACATCAAACTTAGCATGTCCTAAAAATTCTCTTGATTTCCTCTCCAAACTTGCTCCAATCACTGAGTCTTTCTTAACTCAGTAAAGGACAGTTCCATTCTTTTAGTTGCTTAGACCAAAAAACAACACAAAACCAAAACAATCCTTGAGAGCTCTTTTCTCTCAAACCACACGCCTAATCCATTAGCCGTTCCCATCAGGTCTACCTTGTAAATATTTTCCACATCAACATTATTCCCCAGCTGGTACCACCTCACCCCCAGCCGTCATTATCCTTTGCTTGGACAATCAACTAGCCTACTAACTGGTCTCTTTGCTTGTACCTTTACGTATAGTTTCTTCACGCAGCTGCCAGAGTGATTGTTTTAAAAATAAATTCAAGTCAGATCATAATGCTTCTTGACCCTTTGTTGACTTCTTATGTCTCAGAATACAATCCAAAGACCTCCTCATGGTTTTCAAATCCTGTATGATCTGATCTCCCATTCACTCTCTGACCTCATCTCTTATTCTCTTCTTGCTCACTGTGCTTCAGGCATAGTGATTTCTTTGCTGTTCCCCAAGCAAGCTTCTGCTTTTTCCTTTATACTTCGGTGTATATACTTGAGTGTGTCGGGCTACACACTCAGTGCAGAGTCTGCTGGAATGTTCTTCCAGATGTCCACATGACTCTTTTTCTCACTTCCTCTGTTTTCTGCCAACTTGTCACCCTTTTAAAGAGGCCTTCTTTGACAAACCCATCAAATAATTAACTACCTATTCTGTTCCAACCCCCACTTTCTATCCCCTTAACATATTTTATTTATTTGGGGGGGAGGCTGTGAGGGGCAGAGGGAAAGAGAGGATCTTAAGTAGGTTCCATGTCCAGCGCAGAGCTTGATGCAGGGCTCTGTCTCAAACCCTGAGATTACCTGAGCCGAAATCAAGAGTCAGATGCTTAAGTGACTGAGCCACCTAGGCGGTATCCCTAGGTGTTAAGGTATCCCTATCCGGATACCTTAACGTATTTTATTTTTCTTTATAGCACTTACTCCTACCTGACTAGCAAAAAAGAAGTGCAATCTAATCTGCCTATCCAACCCTTCCATAAAGCTTCATGAAGACCAGCTCTCTGTTAATATTATTAAAATTATTGTTCACCTGAACCTGAACAGTGCTTGACAGTTGGAGGCAATGATTTGTTGAACAAATTAATGAGTCAATGAATGAATGACTTAATGAATGATAGACTATCAGCAGATGTTAATTTGTAGTAGTGTAGTGGTATAATGGTGTAGTGTAATGGTAGGCTCTGAATCAGATCGACTATTTGCAAATCCTGGCTTTGCCACTTTCTAACTGTGATAATGGTTTTTAATCTCCCTATGCCTCAGTTTCCTCATTGTAATATAGTACCTGCCTCAAAAGTTATGTTGCAAGAAATCGCATAATATATTTCAAGTATTTAATAATAAAGGTAGGGGTGCCTGGGTGGCTCAGTCAGTTAAGTGCCAGACTCTTGATTTCGGCTCAGGTTGTGATCTCAGGGTCATGGGATTGAGCCCCACCTGGGGCTCTTGCTCAGCAGGGAGTCTGCTTGAGATTCTTTCCCTCTCCCTCTTCTCTGCCTCCCGCTCATGCACATGTGCTCTCTCTCTTCTGAAATAAATAAATAAATCTTTAAAAAAATATTTAACAGTAAAGGTAGCTATTGTTAATGTTAACTTTCCTTAAGTATTAAGATGGAATATCCCTCCAAATATATTAGGAACTACTTAAAGCAAATAACTGTGACTTATTAATTAATCTATGTATCTATAAAAACTTGAACACAGTAATTGTTCAATAAATATTTAAAGTAGATAAATGACCTTTTATGTTTTTTTATTTTCTTCTAAGTTTTATTTATTTAAACGATCTCTACACCCAACATGGGGCTCAAACTTATGACCCTGAGATCAAGAGCTATGTGCTCCTCCAACTGAGCCAGCCAGGTGTCCCTATGTTTTGTTTTTGTTTTTTGTTTTTTTTTATTTTTTTAATTTTTATTTATTTATTTATTTATTTGAGAGAGCGAGAATGAGAGAGAGTACATGAGAGGGGGGAGGGTCGGAGGGAGAAGCAGGCTCCTCGCTGAGCAGGGAGCCCGATGCGGGACTCGATCCCGGGACTCCAGGATCATAACCTGAGCTGAAGGCAGTTGCTTAACCAACTGAGCCACCCAGGCGCCCTGTTTTTGTTTTTTTTTT
>NC_138372.1:25284669-25300598 GCF_054177405.1 Leptonychotes weddellii
CCCTTCCTACTATCTTCTTTTTCTTTTCTTTTTTTTTTTCTTTTTTAACATATAATGTATTATTTGTTTCAGAGGTACAGGTCTGTGATTCATCGGTCTTACACAATTCACAGCACTCATCATAGCATATACCCTCCCCAATGTCTGTCACCCAGCCACCCCATCCCTCCCACCCCTCACCAGACATTCTTAAATGTGTAAAGGCTTGGAAAATCTATCCCTATCCCCCATGCCTTTTTGCATAACACTATTTAAAGACATGCATTAGAATAACAAAAGATGAATTTGAAACCTGAAGAAGGGAGACTTGGAGTTGGAAAGGATTGGTAGTGAGCAAAGAAACTATATAAACTTAAATACATTAGTGTATTATGCCATTGTTTTTCTTATAATGAGATATTTTCTCCATATTTTTCTACAATGATGAATGTTTTAGTTATCCATTACTGTATTAGTGAAGTTAAAACAAACAGAGGTTTATTATTTCTCAGGATTTTGTGGCTAGAAGATCAACTGGTACCATCGGCTGGAAGTGGGAGAGAAGGGGGAAGAGTCTGGGGAGTCTGGGCTCTTCTATAGTTTGGTCTTTCCATGTGGCACATTGGGCTTCCTTACAGCATGGAGGCTGGGTTCTAAGAAGTCACATTCCAAAAGACAGAGGCAGAAGCTGCAGATCTTTTTAAGTCTCAGAAGTTATGCAGTGTAACTATTTCTGCATTCTGGAAGTCCAGGGACAACCCAGACTCAAGGGGAAAGGAAAGCCACCACTTCTTGATGGAAAGAGTGGTAGAGATTTACAGCTGTCTTTTATTGTCACATGAGATATTCAACTATTGATTATAATCTCTTTCCCAGAATGTAATTTGGAAAGAGATGGTGAAACAGACTAAACAAAACTCTTATGTCCCATTGAGTGGATACCTCCATTAAGTTTACCTTCATTAGCAAGGTAAACTTTGTCTTGATTTAAAAAAAATAGGCAATAATAGCATATAATTCAAAATTCAAAAAGATATAAAGGGATACACAGGCGTTTCTGCTATCAGGTGATATATGCAATCATATTAAGCCTTAATGGGGGCAGGGGTGGGAATAGACTCGAACCTAAGCAGCTATGGGGCTATGCAGCTTTGGGGCTCCTGGCTGGCTCATTTGGTAGATAGAGCATGTGACTCTTGATCTCAGTGTTGTAAGTTTGAGCCCACATTGGGTGTGGAGATTACTTAAAAATGAAATCTTAAGAAAAAAAAATCTATGCAACTTTGTAACTAGAATATAATAGAAACTGAAAATTCTAATAAAAATACTGTAACAGTTAAACATATTAAATTCATAATGATTGGAAAACATTCCAGCAGTTCCTGAAAAGGCAATTCCATCCCTAGGAATCTACTCAAGAGAAGAGAAAACTTATGTCCATATAAGGACATGATATGAGTGTTCATAGCAGCATTATTTATTATAAAAGCCAAAAAGTGGAAACAATCAAAATGTCCATCAAATGGTGAATGGATAAATAAATGTGGTATATCCAAACAATGAAAAATTATTGGTGAATAAAAAGGAATGAAGTTTGATATATGCCACAAGGTGGATGAACCTTGAAAACATGCTAAATGAAAGGAGTTAGTTATAAAGGAGCACATATTATATGATTCCATTTATGTGAAATGTCCAGAATAGGCAAATCTATAGAGACAAAGTAGATTAATGATTGCCTTTGGTTGGGGGGAATGGGGAGGTGATGGTGAAGGGATGCAGGATTTCTTTCTGGGGTGAGGAAGATGTTCTAAAATTGATTATGATGGTTGCACAATTCTGTGAATATGCTAAAAGCCATTTAATTGTATACTTTAAATGGGTGAATTGTATAGTGTGAATATCTCTTTAAAAATACACTAGTAGAAGCAAAAAAAAAGTTCTAATGAATGAGTACTTTAAGCATAGGACTTTAAGATGTTGAAAAAGATGATGGTAGCTTGATGAAATGGGATGTGAGGAAGGTCTGAGAGTGCCAAATTACTGAGATAAAGGCAAATAGCACAAATTTCAGAGGAAATCATGCCAAAGCTATTCTGAGTCCAAGCATGTGGCCAAACTGAACCAGAGGGAAGACCTTACATGTAATGAGTATCACGGACAATACTGTATTCCTCTGTTGTTTGTTGTATTCATTGTTAGTGTACTCTGTATTCAACTGCTATCACTTGGTAATGCAAAAGCATTAACAAGCTGAAGAAAATCACATATGAACCAAAGTAACATCTGTGCTAAAGTGACATAATTTCCCTACTTACAATCGCATATATGCTGATTTGTATTACAGAAACAAGTATTAGGTATCAGAATAGACTATACAGGGAAAAAAAAATTAATCTTCTTTCTTAGGCCCCCCAGCCATCTAGTTCCCTATCTGAAGACAATCATTGCTCCCACTACTTTGGTGGACATTAATGTGTACACTGTATAATATGACTGTATGTTATATATGTATAATAAGAATGTATATTCTGTTTCTTCATGCAAATGAACATGTGTTATATACCCTATTCTGCATTGTTTTTTTCATATTTTTTCATATTACTATCTATTGATACTAAGGAGCTTCTCTATTCTTTTTCTTTTCTATTCTTTTTAATGTTAGTAGTTACATATTCCATTGCATAGTTGTAACATTAATTGGGCTCTGATTTATTCATCTCATTTATTTAACACATTTTATTTTTTTACTGTATGCCAGGAATGGTTCTGGACATTATAGATCAGTGAAGGAAACAGACAAAACTCCCACCCTCATTGGGCTCACATTTCATTGTTTTTTGTTATTCCAAGTAATGCTGCAGACAAGGATATCCTTGTACAAATGTCATTTTTTGCATGTGGAAGTATATGTGTAGATAAATACTTAGAAATGGAATTACTAGGTCAAAGTGCACATGCATTTTTAAAAATTAATAGATTTTTTTAGTAGTTTGAGTTTATAGAAAAATTGGAAAGTAACAGGCATTCCCATATACCCCCTTACTCCCCTTCCAACCAGTTCCCCCTATTATTGCTTTAGTTTGTTACATTTATTACAATTAGGGATCCAGTATTGATACATTATTCATATCTAAAGTCTGTGGTCTGCATTAGGGTTCACTCTTTGTGTTATGCATTCTGTGGATTTTGACAAATGTGTGGTGACATGTATCCATCATTACAGTACCATACAGAGTAGAATTAAAATCCCCTGTGCTCCACCTATTCCTTGCTTCTACCCCATAAAACTTTGGAATCTTCCTTCCACCCCATGAAGCCCTGGAAACCATTGATCTTACTGTTTTCATAATTTTACCTTTTCCAAAATGTCATATAATTGGATCAGACAGTACATAGCCTTTTTAGATTGGTTTCTTTCACTTAGTAGTATGGATTTAAGGTTTCTCTATGTATTTTCATGCTCAATAATACATTTCTTTTTAGAGATGAATGGTGGAGATGAATAATATCCTGCTGTCTGGGCGTACCACAGTTATCCATTACCTACTGAAGGACAAGTTTTGGCAATTATGACTGTAAACATTCATGTGCAGGTTTTTGTTGGGTATAAGTTTTCAACTAATTGGGTAAATATCAAGGAGCATTATTTCTGAATAGTATGGTAAGAGTATGTTTAGTTTTATAAGAAACTGCTAAACTGTCGTCCCAAGTGGCTGTACCACTTTGCAATCCCTCCAGCAGTGAATGAGAGTTCTTCACATTCTTATCAGCATTTGGTGTTAGTATTTTGGATTTTGGCCATTCGTATAGGTGTGTAGTGGTATCTTATTTTTTAAAAATTTGCAATTCCCGGGCGCCTGGGTGGCTCAGTTGGTTAAGCGACTGCCTTCGGCTCAGGTCATGATCCTGGAGCCCCAGGATCGAGTCCCGCATCGGGCTCCCTGCTCGGCAGGGAGTCTGCTTCTCCCTCTGACCCTCCTCCCTCTCATGCTCTCTGTCTCTCATTCTCTCTGTCTCAAATAAATAAATAAATAAAATCTTTAAAAAAAAAAAAATTTGCAATTCCCTAATGACATGATGTTGAGCATCTTTTTATATGCTTATTTGCTATCTGTATATCTTGGTGAAGTATCTGTTCAGATCTTCTATTTTTAATTGCTTTTATTGATGAGTTTAAAGATCTTTGTGTATTTTGGATACCACTTCTTTATCAGTTAAGTGTTTTGCAGATATTTTCTCTCATTCTGTGGCTTGTGTTTTATTCTCTTTCGCAGATTAGAAGTTTAATTTTAATGAAAGCTTACCAGTTTTTTATCTCATGGATTGTGCTTTTGGTGTCATCACCAAACACAAAGTCACCTAGGGTTTCAAATGTGTTCTCTTCTAGGAGTTTTATAGTTTTGCATTTTACATTTATGTCTATGAGCCATTTTGAGGTTTTTTATTTGGTTGGTGTTTTAGAGAGTGCGTGCAAGAGAGCAGGTGTAGGGTGGGGGGAGAGAATCCTAAGCAGGCTTCTTGTTCAGCACAGTCTGACGAGGGGCTCGATTCCATGACCCTGAGATCATGACCTGAGCAGAAATCGGGAGTCAGATGCTTAACCAACTGAGCCACCCAGGTGCCCCATTGAGTTAACTTTTGAAAAAGATGTTAGGGCTGTGTCTAGATGCTTTTTTTTCTTTGTTGTTTTTGTTTTGCATGTGTTTATCCCCTTATTCAGCACCATTTGTTGAAAAAGGCTATCCTTTTTCCATTGAATTGCCTTTGTTCCTTTGTCAAAGATCAGTTGATTTTATTTGTGTGGATCAATTTTGGGACTTTCTGTTCTGCTTATCTTTTGGTTTTTGACTAATACCACACTGTCTTGATTAATTGTAACCTTATAGTGAAGCAATGAACAATTGGAATTTGGAATTAAAGGCACAATACTATTTATATTAGCACCCCTGCCCAACATACTTAGGTATAAATCTAACAAAGTATGTGCGAGATATTAGGAAAACTACAAAATTCTGATGAAAGAAATCAAAGAATACCTAAATGTATAAGGAGATGATATTCCATGTACATGGATAGGAAGATTCAATATTGTAAAGATGTCAGTTTTTCCGAACTTGGTTTATATATTTAGCATAATCCCAATCAAAATCTCAATAAGTTATTTTGTAGGTATCAACTGACTCTAAAGTCTGTATGGAAAGGTAAAATAACCAGAATAGCTACATAGTATTGAAGGAGAATAATGTCAGAAGACTGACACTACCTGACTTCAAAACTGTACTTACTATAAAACTATAGTAATCAGGACAGTGTGTTACTGGAGAAAGGATAGACAGATAAATCAATGGAACAAAATAGCTCAACAGGGTGGTTCCAATCCCAGTTCTCCTACTTGCCTGCCATGATGTTTTAGGCAAATCACTTCAGTTTTCCTCATCTATAAATCACTGTAGGGTTTGTATGAAGATTAAATGAGATAATGCATATAAAGCATACAGCGCATTGCCTGAGATATGGTAAGAGCTTGATACATTTTAGCTATTGTGCATTTTCTTTCTTTTTAAAAATATATTTTTTAAAGATTTTATTTATTTCAGAGAGAGCACACAAGCATGAGCAGGGGAAGGGGCAGAACAAACACTCTGCTGAGCAGGGAGCCCGATGCAGTGCTCCATCCCAGGACCCTGGGATCATGACCTGAGCCAAAGGCAGATGCCCAACCAGCTGAGCCAGCGAGGTGCCGCACTGTTGTACATTTTCTAATTTGATCCTGATAAGATTCACAAGAAAGGGGCAGATCAGGTATTATTCCCATGTTATAGATCAGAAAATAGGAGTTTCAGGGCTACTAATACTTGACAGAGGTCAAGTGGTTAGGTAAATGGCAGAGCCACAACTATGACCTAGTCTAGAATTACTCCATGTTACCTAGGATATTATCAATATTATCTAGGTTAACAGGAAAGGTAATGTCCTCAAAAGAGGTTTTACAAATATATGAAAACAAAACTAAAAAAATATATATATATATAGGCAGCACTTTAATGTACTTTTATCCAAAGTGGAAAAAAAGAGTTGTTGTTAACCCAACTTTTAATTCCTGATAATAAATTCATCTTGGTCAAGATGCATTATCCTGGGGCGCCTGGGTGGCTCAGTGGTTAAGCGTCTGCCTTCGGCTCAGGTCATGATCCCAGAGTCCTGGGATCAAGCCCCGCATTGGGCTCCCTGCTCAGCGGGAAGCCTGCTTCTCCCTCTCCCACTCCCCCTACTTGTGTTCCCTCTCTCGCTCTCTCTCTCTGTCAAATAAATAAATAAAATCTTAAAAAAAAAAGATGCAGTATCCTTTTGATACATTGCTAGATTCACTTAACATTTTGTTTAGGTCTTTTGCAGGTATATTCATGAATGGTATTGTCCTATGATTTCATTTATTTTCCTTTTTCATAATGTTTTTGTCAGGTTTTAGTATCAGAGTTTTTCTAGCATCATATGTTGAATTGGGGTATATTTACTTTTTTCCTATTCTGTGGGAGATTGTATAAGATCAGTATTTTTTCCTTTATTTTTTATTATTACAATTTTTAAAGATTTTATTTATTTGAGAGAGTGAGCACAGAGAGAGTGAGCAGAGAGAGAGCACAAACGGTGGGGAGGGGTAGAGGGAGAAACAGACTCCCCACTGAGCAGGGAGCCTGATGTGGGACTCCATCCCAGGACCCTAGGATCATGACTTAAGCCAAAGGCAGACGTTTAACTGACTGAGCCACCCAGGCGCCCAGTATTTTTTTCCTTTAATGTTTGCTATAATTTTATAGTGGGACCATATGGATCTGGAATCTTTAGTGTATGCATGGAAAATTTTTTTTTAATTTTATTTTTAAGTAATCTCTGTACCAAACATGGGGCTCAAACTCACAACCCGAGCATATACTCCTGACTGAGCCAGCCAGGTGCCCCCTGGAAATATTTTTGATTGTGGATTTCATTTTTTCAACAGCTATAGGTACAGGACTTTTCAGATATTTTAAATGTAAGTTCATTCAGATAATAGTTATTAACTGAATTTACTGCTTGAACTTCATGTAACAAAGCTACAACATTTTGAGCTTTAAAATCTTAATGCTGGGAACAGCCTCCGCCGAGAGTCGCCTCAGTTTCCTGCTTCAACAGTGCTTGGACGGAACCCGGCGCTCGTCCCCCATCCCGGCCAGCGGCTCAGAGCCAGCCCTTCGCCATCTCTTCAGAGCGCCCTCGGACCGCCCCAAGGCCCCCGCCGCCGCCTCTTCTCAGCCGCCGCCATGACGACTGCGTCCCCCTCGCACATGCGCCAGAACTACCACCAGGACTCGGAGACCGCCATCAACCGCCAGATAACCTGGAGCTCTACGCCTCCGACGTCTACCTGTCCATGTCTTACTACTTTGACCGCGATGATGTGGCTTTGAAGAACTTTGCCGGATATTTTCTTCACCAATCTCATGAGGAGAGGGAACATGCTGAGAAACTGATGAAGCTGCAGAACCAACGAGGTGGCTGAATCTTCCTTCAGGATATCGAGAAACCAGACCGTGATGATCGGGAGAACGGGCTGAATGCAATGGAGTGTGCATTACACTTGGAAAAGAGCGTGAATCAGTCACTACTGGAACTGCACAAACTGGCCACTGATAAAAATGACTCCCATTTGTGTGACTTCATTGAGACTCATTACCTGAATGAGCAGGTGAAATCCATCAAAGAATTGGGTGACCACGTAACCAACCTGCGCAAGATGGGGGCTCCCGAATCTGGCATGGCAGAGTATCTCTTTGACAAGCACACCTTGGGAAACAGTGATAGTGAGAGCTAAGCCGTAGGCTGTCTTCCCATAGCCACAAGGATAGGATGACTTCCCTGGTCACCAAGGCAGTGCATGCATGTTGGGGTTACCTTTACCTTTTCTGTATGTTGTACCTAAACATCTACTTAACTTCTTTCATTTGTACCATTCTTCAAATAAAGTAATTTGGTACCCCCCCCAAAAAAATCTTAATGCTGGGGCCCCTGGGTGGCTCAGTCGTTAAGTGTCTGCCTTGGGCTCAGGTCATGATCCCAGGGTCCTGGGATCAAGCCCCACGTCGGGCTCCCCACTCAGCGGGAAGCCTGCTTCTCCTTCTCCCACTCCCCCTGCTTGTGTTTCCTCTCTCGCTATGTCTCTGTCAAATAAATAAATAAAATCTTAAAAAAAAAAATCTTAATGCTGGATGTCACTTTTTTTTAAATGTCACAAAGTATACATAGCATTAAATTTACCATCTCAGCAATTTTTTAGTGTACAATTCAATAGTATTTAAGTACATTCACACTGTGTGCAACTAATCTCCAGAACTCTTTTCATCTTGCAAAATTGCAACTCTCCCCACTAAGCAGCAATTCCCCATTCTCCCTTTTCCCCAGCCCCTGGCAACCACCCTTGCACTTTTTCTCTCTGATTTTGACTACTATAGGTATTAATAAGTGGAATCATACAGTGTCTTTTTGTGATGTAACATAACATCTGCAAGGTTCATCTCTGTTAAAGAAGTATCAGAATTTCCTTCCTTTTTAAGACTAATGTTTCATTATATGTATATACCACATTTTGTTTATCCATTCATCCATCAGTGGACACTAGGTTGCTTCCATCTTTTGGCTGTTGTGAATGATGGTGCTATGAGCAATGGTATATGGTTATCATTTCAACACTCTGCTTCAGATTCTTTTGGGTGTGTACACTGCAGTAGAATTGCTGGATCATAGAGTAATTCTATTTTTAATGTTTTGAGGAACCACAATATTGTTTTCCATTTTATATTTCTACCAACAGAGGACTTTCCAAATTTTACATACTTTTGTGTGTCAGTAACCTGTATTTCTCTAGTAATTTGTTTCACCAAATTTATTGACATAGTGTTATGCCTTCAGTGTCTGTAGTGATAGCATTTTTTTCACTTATATTATTTTTCCTCCTCTTTTATTTTTTTTTAAAGATTTATTTATTTGAGAGAGGGAGAGAACGCACTCACGTGAGAGGGGGAGAGGGGTGGGGCAGAGGGAGAGGAAGAAAATCTAAAGCAGACTCCCTGCTGAGTGTGGAGTCCTACATGGCTAGATCCCACAACCCTGACATCATGACCTGAGCCAAAATCAAGAGTCCTAGGTTTAACTGACTGAGCCACCCAGGCACCCATCCTTCTCTTTTAAAAATCAGTGTTGGGGCGCCTGGGTGGCTCAGTCGTTAAGCGTCTGCCTTCGGCTCAGGTCATGATCCCAGAGTTCTGGGATCGAGCCCCGCATCGGGCTCCCTGCTCTGTGGGAAGCCTGCTTTTCCCTCTCCCACTCCCCCTGCTTGTGTTCCCTCTCTCGCTGTGTCTCTCTCTGTCAAATAAATAAATCTTTAAAAATAAATAAATAAGTAAAAATAAAAATCAGTGTTGCCTGGAGTTTATCAATTTTATTTATCTTTTCAAATAATTTTTAAAATACCCAATTTGCACTTTGTTGATTTTTCTTATTGTATTGATCCTTTTATTATATCATATTGTATTTTGTTCATTTGTTCTTATCCTTATTATATTGTACTTTAAGTTTATGTTGTTGGGGCGCCTGGGTGGGCATTTGGTTAAGCATCCAACTCTTTTTTTTTTTTTTTTTTTAGATTTTATTTATTTATTAGAGAATGAGTAACCGGGGGGAGGAGCAGAGGGAGGACAAGCAGACTCCATGCTGAGTGCAGAGCCCGACTTGGAGCTCAATCTCACGACCCTGAGATCATGATCTGAGCTGAAATGAAGAGTTGCAGGCCTGACCGACTGAGCCACCCATGGGTCCCTAAGTGTTCAACTCTTGGTTTCTGCTCCAATCATGATCTCAGGGTTGTGGGATCAGCCCTGCATGGGGCTCTATGCTCAGCCTGGAGTCGGCTGGAGATTCTAGCTCCCTCTCCCTCCACCCCTCTCCCCTCACACACTCTTTCTCTCTAAAATAAATAAATATATCTTTAAAAAAAATAAATTTACATTGTTGTTGGTCTCACACTCTTTGGGTCTGGTTTGTGCTTGCTCATGCTCACCTGGGTTTATGTGATTGCTCTCCCTTCTTCCTACCCCTTCTGAAACAACTTTCCAGAGATACCCAGTTTTTTGTTTGTAAATCTATTTAAGTGAGGAGAGTAATTTGGGGAGAAAAATGTTGAAGTGTTAGAAATGCCATCTTTCAGGGTGCCTGGGTGGCTCAGTTGGTTGGGCGGCTGCCTTCGGCTCAGGTCATGATCCTGGAGTCCCGGGGTCGAGTCCCGCATCGGGCTCCCTGCTCGGCAGGGAGTCTGCTTCTCCCTCTGACCCTCCTCCCTCTCATGCTCTCTGTCTCTCATTCTCTCTGTCTCAAATAAATAAATAAAATCTTTAAAAAAAAAAAAAATAATTTAGAAATGCCATCTTTCAGCACTAGGCTTCAACCATTATCAGCTATACTTAAAATTCTAATATATTCTGATTGACAAGATTATCAAATGCAGCTTATAACAGTGTTACTCTTTCTTTTTTTTTTCCCTCTCCCTGGCAGGACCTGTTGGGGCCCAGCCCCTACTCATGGTGCCCAGAAGACCTGGCTATGGCACCATGGGCAAACCCATTAAATTGCTGGCTAACTGTTTTCAAGTTGAAATCCCAAAGATTGATGTCTACCTCTATGAGGTAGATATTAAACCAGACAAGTGTCCTAGGAGAGTGAACAGGTAAGAATCATGAAATCATGGAGATTATTTTGCTGTTAGTATTTGTCTTTGCTTTAGTAATTATGTTTATCTTTCATATTTAATAACAATGATAATATTTAACAGTTTGACCAGGAACAGGTGGTAATTTGTTTTGAAATTGATTGTACTTCAGTGGTTTGATGTTGGGAAAAATCTACAGCCTTGAAATTTTCTCATTATACCATGAGCTCACATATTTTCTCTGTGATAACAGAGAAGGTTCAAGTCTTTTTTTTATATGCTCTTGAAAGCAGACTAAGCATCTTTTCCATTGCTATCAGGTAATATATCTGTGCTTTCTTTTTTCCTCCCATCTCCACCCCCCACCTTACTTATCCCTTTAAAATGATGGGATGGTAGCAGTAGTGGGTAGAGATAGTGGTTGTCATGTTTTATGCTTTCTGTTCTGATTCTCAACTCCTCTAACTTTCTCTTACATAGGAACAAGTATATATGATATATAAAGATTTATCAATCTGCTTTCAGTAAGCTGCTTCTCTCACCTTCCCCAAATAATGTATGTGTGTGTGTATATATGTGTATTATATACACATATGGTTGTGGTTTGGGTAATGGAATATAAAAGGAATTTATGATACGGTGTACACCATGAAGGAGGTTTTAAAAAACAAAGACTTACGGACAAAACATTTAGAAAACAGTGATATTCAGCTTAGCATTTGGTTTGTACTATTAAATACCTCAGCCTTTTCTTATTCAGTAAGTATTATTATTATTTAAGAGTCTTCATTTAAGATATAGGTGGTTCTTGCTGTTAAGAAAATTTTAATTTAGATAAGACACATAAGAAACATGAAGTGAATGGGCACTGACACCTTGTGATAACATGTAATCATATTAATGTTATAATTAATGTGGACTGCAGAATTCTTTCTGAGGTCACCCCCTATGATAAAATTTAGCTCCCTGTGGCCTACAGAATGACATCCCAAATTTACTATAGCATTCTCTGCTTAGTTTGGCTCTTATCTGTATCCTTTTCTATATTCTGCAGCTCTTATCTGGAATGCCTTCTCTGCCCATGTCTATCCGGCAAATTCTATTTTTCTATTATTTTTCAAGACATACCTTTTTTGGGGCACCTGGGTGGCTCAGTCGTTAAGCGTCTGCCTTCAGCTTGGGTCATGATCCCAGGGTCCTGGGATCGAGCCCCGCATCGGGCTCCCTGCTCAGCGGGAAGCCTGCTTCTCCCTCTCCCACTTCCCCTGCTTGTGTTCCCTCTCTCGCTATGTCTCTCTCTGTCAAGTAAATGAATAAAATCTTAAAAAAAAAAATTATTAGAGAGAGCGAGAGAGCACAAGCAGGGGGAGTGGCAGAAGGAGAGGGAGAAGCAGGCTCCCCTCTCAGCAGGGAGCCCAATGTGGGGCTTGATCTCAGGACTCTGGGATCATTACCTTAGCTGAAGGCAAACGCTTAACTGAATGAGCCACGCAGTTGTCCCCAAGACATACCTTTTTAACTCTGTAGTCAGAGGCAGTTCATTCTTCTGTGACCGTATAGTATTTGGTGTACACTCCTTTAATAGTATTTTTACTGTTTTATGGTTATTACTTGTTGCTTCCCTCTTCTCCCAGTATAATATCTTCATGAAAAGGAATACTCTTTCTCATTATCTTTGTAGCCCTGATACTAGCTTGATGATTGGCACATAATACTCAGTAGAGTGAATGAAAGGTTTATAAAAGTAAAATGAAATGAGTATGATGGTAGGGAACAGGAAAGAGAACTGGACATTATAAAGAGCTGTCTGTGCCTAGATAGAGATTTTCAGTGCCCTACCCTTCTCTCCTGCGGTCTCTAGGCTAGTCTTGGTCTTAGACTCCTTCCTCTCTCTCGGCTGTCTTTCTGCTAGCCATCATCCACTTACGGGGACCTCTCTTCATGCTGCACTCTCAAGTTCACTTTTTCTTCTTACTCAAAATCGGGGTGTTAATTTGTAAATTGAAGGATAATCCTGACCCTTCTGGGTTTTTTCCTTAAGATTTTATGTATTTGAGAGAGAGAGAGAGTGAGAGCGAGTGCACACAAGCAAGGAGGGGAGGGGCAGAGGGAGAAGGGGACTCCCTGCTGAGCAGAGAGCCCAACATGGGGCTCGATCCCAGGACCCTGGGATCATGATCTGAGCTGAAGGCAGACACTTAACTGACTGAGCCACCCAGGTGCCCCCTGACCCTTCTGTTTGATGTTTACATTTTTTAAAGGCATTTATTCGGGTGCCTGGGTATCTCAGTCATTTAAGCATCTGACTCTTGATATCAGCTCAGGTCTCAATCTCAGAGTCATGACTTCCAGCCCCACATTGGGCTCCATGTGGAGCCTACTTTAAAAAAAAAAAGGCATTTATTAATCTAAGTAAATCTCTTAATTGATAGAATGTCTAAGGCAGATATTTATCTTTTTTTGGTATTTCTTTTTTTTGTAAGGTTTTATTTATTAGCACAAGTGAGAGGAGGAACAGAGGGAGAGGGAGAGAAAAATAATCTCAAGCAGACTCTGCGCTGAGCATGGAACATAATGTGGGGCTTGATTTCATGACCTCTCAGGACCCTGAGATCACGACGTGAGCTGGAACCAAGAGTCAGACGCTTAACTGACTGAGCCACCCAGGCACCCCTAAGGCAGATATTTCTGAACTGAATTCCTTACTACTGCCTTTCCCCCTTGCCCTGTCCAAAAGAATCACCCCTAATTTTATCAGTATATAGTAAAGAATTGTTGCAGGTTATTTATTAATTAGGAGAATTATATGATGCAAATGTTAGGAAAACAAAACAGCTTTAAAGACTCAGTCGTTAAGCATCTGCCTTCGGCTCAGTTCATGATCCCGGGGTCCTGGGATCGAGCCCCGCATCGGGCTCCTTGCTCAGCAGGAAGCTTGCTTCTCCCTCTCCCACTTCCCCTGCTTGTGTTCCCTCTCTCGCTGTGTCTCTCTCTGTCAAGTAAATAAATGAAATCTTAAAAATAAAATAAAGACAAATGGGTTGGAATTGAGAGAATAATGGGAGATGGAGACTTGGGACTTACATTGATGTCAGCGGAGGGTCTTTTAGTTTTTCAGAGGAGTTCTGAGGGACTAATACAGTGGCAGTAATATTAGCTAAGAAAGAACAAAAGTATTTATTAGATTTGTTCCTTCTATCTAACTTTTTGTTTTTGATAGGGGTAAGGGAGTTATTGTGTATTATGTAAGTATATATGAAATTGGGGCATCTGGGTGGCTTTGTCAGTAAAGCAGCCAACTCTTGATCTTGGGATCATGAGTTCATGTCCCGTGTTGGGTATGGAGCCTACTTTTTAAAAAAAATTAAATAGTATTAAGTTTCACATGTAGATGCTCAACATATTGGTTAAGTTTGAGAGAAAAATATATGTAATAAATTGGTGTGTACATTCTGGTTTTTAATTTATGATCCTGTTGACTTCCCTAATTATATTTTGTCTTCAGGTTGCTTTGTCTTGTTTGCCAGTAGGAGTAAAGGATCTGTAATTTAGATGTTTCCACATGGAAATTTTTTATCCTGTATCTTTTATCTGAGTTTTCATAGGACCTACAGGATTTCTTTGAGACTCTCAAAAGGACATAAATCATCTTTCTACTTTGTTAATAATATTGACTTGATTTTATGTCAACATCTGCAAAACTTATTCCCTTTCTTCCTTCAAAAGACTAGCTTTTATCTTCACCTTTTGCAATATTACTACATAACTAGTCAGTTAAAATTGTTGCTGGGCTTTTGAAATTGGTTCAGTTCCTACACTTCAATGGCTAGAGTTTGAGAAGTTAGAAGGAACTAGATAGAAGTTGACAATTCCTATTCCGTATTAGCTAAACAGTTATGGGCTAAAATGCCCCAGTATTTAAATCAACATGTGGGAGGTTTTTCTTGTCCATATGCCACATGCTCAAATATTTGGCACCATGGCATTAATCATAATAATAGACTGATGGGTTGTAGCCAAACAAGTTTCCACTTTAGTCAGAGGAGTTTTTGGACAAAATACCCAGGAAATGCTTGTGAGTCATTTTGTGAGTCAACTTCTCTACTTTAGATTTTCTGTCTGTTGCTTGTTTTGTCCTTTCCTTACCCCTTTAGGGTATCTATGTGTAGTCCTTTTTTGCCAATAAGATTTTGATTGAAAATGATCATTTGGTAAGAGAACATGTTTGTTAAGCAGATTTTAAATGTTTCTAGTTTTTAAGAAGTGAATGATCTTAATAACTAAAAACCAGTATTTTTAGAACTATTATGACCTAGAATATAAGTTCCATAACTTGAGATTTTATGCTAGTTTGTCCAACTGCTAAATATGTATGGGAATAAACCTGAAATAGATTGTTAGGTACTTATTCAAAATCATTAAGTAGTAACATAGATACATGGGAAAAGTTGTAGCATTATTTTATCACTGCAAGATCTATTTTAAACATGAATAAAGATTTGAAGGAATCTTGAAATAGTATTAGATTCTGTTTGAATTTTCTTGATTCAGTTTTTTTTATAAATGAAACATTAAGGGGCACCTGGGTGGCTCAGTTGGTTAAGCGACTGCCTTCGGCTCAGGTCATGATCCTGGAGTCCCGGGATTGAGTCCCGCATCGGGCTCCCTGTTTGGCAGGGAGTCTGCTTCTCCCTCTGACCCTCCTCCCTCTCATGCTCTCTGTCTCTCATTCTCTCTCTCTCAAATAAATAAATAAAATCTTTAAAAAAAAAAAAAAAAATGAAACATTAATTGTACTATTATGATTACTGTTACTATTGTAATTTGTGATAGAGTGCCAAATATTTGTGCATATTACACACAGTTGTCATGCAGTACTGATGATTGAATTTTATTTATTTATTTTTAAAGATTTTATTTGACAGAGAGAGACACAGTGAGAGAGGGAGCACAAGCAGGGGGAGTGGAAGTGGGAGAAGCAGGCTTCCCGCTGAGCAGGGAGCCCAATGTGGGGCTTGATCCCAGGACCCCGGGATCATGACCTGAGCTGAGGGCAGATGCTTAATGACTGAGCCACCCAGGTGCCCCTGATGATTGAATTTTATTTTATTTTATTTTATTTTATTTTTTTAAGATTTTATTTATTTGACAGAGAGAGACACAGCGAGAGCGGGAACACAAGCCAGGGGGAGTGGGAGAGGGAGAAGCA
>NC_138372.1:25300698-25342103 GCF_054177405.1 Leptonychotes weddellii
TTTTTTTTTTTTTTTTTTTTTTGACAGAGAGCACAAGTAGGCAGAGAGGCAGGCAGAGGGAGAGGGAGAAGCAGGCTCTCCACTGAGCAGGGAGCCCGACGTGGGGCTCGATGGGATCATGACCTGAGCCGAAGGCAGCACTAAACTGACTGAGCCACCCAGGCGCCCCAATCCATTTTGGCTTTTAAATGGAAATCTCAGATCGGAGTGTTAGAAACAACTCCCTTTCTGCTGTTATTAAGAATGTCATTGGCACAGTGTTGTAAATAGGTAATTTGCCAAGAAAGGGACATACTTTTTTTAAATAACTTCATTTATACGAAATTCACATACTATAAAATTCACTCATTTAAAGTGTACAATTCAGTGGTTTTTAATGTGTTCAAAGAGATGACGTACAACCCCAATCACCACAATCAAAATTTAGAACATTTCATCCTCCGAAAAAGAAACCCCATTATGGACTCCTGGGTGGGTCAGTCCATTAAGCTGCTGCCTTTGGCTCAGGTCATGATCCCAGGGTTCTGGGATCAAGCCCTGCAGTGCCCTCCCTGCTCAGTGGGGAGTCTGCTTCTCTATCTCCCTCTGCCCCTCCCCCCTCCTCATGTGCTTGCTCTCTCTCAAATGAATAAATAAAATCTTTAAAAAAAGAAGAAAGAAACCCCATTACTCCTTACTAGTCACTCATCATTGCCTCCCCAGCCCCACCCCATAACCCCTGCCAGCCACTAATGTACTTTGTCTCTATAGATTTGCCTTTTCTGGGCATTTCATATAAATGGAATCATATAATACTTGGCCATTTGTGTGAATGACCTCTTTCACTCCACGTGTTTTCAGGGTTCATCCATGTTGTAGCGTGTATCAGTACTTCCTTTTTATTACTGAATATTATTCTGTTGTATGGATATTTTATTGATTCATCAGTTGATGGACATGTGAGTCTTTTGCACTTTGGGGCTGTAATGAATAATGCTGTGTACATTTATGTATAAGGTCTTGTGTGGACATGTGTTTTCATTTCTTTTGGGTGTATCACTGAGAGTGGAATGATTTGGTAATTCTGTTTAAACATTTGAGGAACTGCCAGACTCTCCAAATTGGCTGCATCATTTTACATTCCCACTAGCAGTATATGATGATTCAAGCATCTCCGTATCCTTACCACCATTTGTTATCTATCTTTTTTATTATAGCCATCCTAGGGGTGTTAGGTAGTATCTCATTGTTATGTTGATTTGCAGTTCCCTGATGGTTGATGTTGGGCATGTTTTCATGTACTTATTGGCCATTTGTATATCTTTGGAGAAATGCCTATTCAGGTCCTTTGCCCATTTTTAAGTTGGATAATTTGTCTTTTTGTTATTGAGTTATGGGAATTCTTTATAGGTATAGTTAAAAGTCCCTTATCAGATGTAATGATGTGCAAAAATGTTCTCCCTTTCTGCCTGTTGCCTTTCACTTTCTTGATGGTGTCTTTTGAAACATATTTTTTATTTTGTTTTTTTTTGTTGTTGTTGTTGTTTTTTAAAGATTTTATTTATTTATTTGAGAGAGAGAGAGAATGAGAGACAGAGAGCATGAGAGGGAGGAGGGTCAGAGGGAGAAGCAGACTCCCTGCCAAGCAAGGAGTCCGATGTGGGACTCGATCCCGGGACTCCAGGACCATGACCCGAGCCGAAGGCAGTCGCTTAACCAACTGAGCCACCCAGGCGCCCATATTTTTTATTTTGAATGAGAACAGTTAATTTTTTATTTTGCCAGTTGTCCTTTTGGTGTCATACCTATAGAGGAGTATACTTTGGATTAAAGTGCTTTACAGAAGATAACCCAGAAAACACTGCTGGTGAAAATCACACAGTGTAGTTTTGAGTATTTAGCTATCTTAGTATATGTCAGCCAATAAGAAAGTTTTATTTTCCTTGTTAGTTAATGACTTGGAAGATAGGAAAGCTAACAGATGGTGATTATTTTAAATTTCAGAAATTCTTTTAAGTAGCATCTAAATAAATTACTCAGTACTAGTCTTCTAGCTAATATTTCTACAATTATTTGAAGTTCAAAGATACTTTTATAAATAAATATTTTCCTAAACATCAGGGGCTAATAGGTAGGGTTTGTTCCTAACATCTATCCATTTGTGTGGATTTAAATTATAGTAATAGCTGTATAGTATTGTTATGGATGTAGCATGATTTGCTTATTTTTAGTCTGCTCTACTTTTTTCTTAAATTGAGTTAAATCAATTTAAACCAGTTATCTTGATATACCACATGGTTGTACCAAGGTAGAATGCTGTTTGGTACTGGATTTAAAGAGTCTGTGGACCCTGACTGGAATTAAAATTTTAAATTCTGCAGTAGCTTTTAAAATTCAAATATCATATTAGCATCTTCCCTATGTTTTCATTAACTATTTAACTTTTTGTGCCCCTTTTTTGTATCGGGTACAGTGCTAGGTTCTGGAGATAACAAGGTAAATAAGATCTGATCCCTGCTAGAGATTTCATAATCTGTATGTAGTGACAAGTTCTGTGAGATATGCGTTATGTGCTGTGATGAAAGAGCAATGATTCCTGCTTTTAGTTAGGAAGATGGGATATATGACGTGGTATCTGAACTAAATAGTAGAACAGAAGAAAGAATAATGTATATAGAGTGGACATAGCAGAATCATGACATGTATGTAACAGAAATAGGCCAGTATGAATAGAGTAGCTTGAGTCTGCCAGGGGTAGGTAAGTTATGAAGGGTCTTTTTTTTTTAAGATTTATTTATTTATTTATTTATTGAGAGCAAGAGAGAATGGGGGTGGGGAGGGGAGAGGGAGAGAGAGAATCTCAAGCAGAGTCCCTGCTGAGCATGGAGCCAGACATGGGGCTGGATTTCACAACCCTGAGGTCATGACCTGAGCCAAAATCAAGAGTTGGACACTCAACCACCTGAGCCACCCAGGCACCCCCCAACAAAGGGTCTCAAATCCTTGCTAAGGCTTGTGAATTCAGAAACAGTGGAGAACCATTGGAGGCTTTGAGCACATGAGGAACATCTGTACTTACAAGCATAACTGATGGCAGTGTGGCAAGTGAATTAGAGAAGAGAAAGACAAGGGGCACCTGGGTGGCTTAGTCGGTGAAGCGTCTGCCTTCGGCTCAGGTCATGATCCCAGGGTCCTGGTCTCGAGCCCCGCATCGGGCTCCCTGCTCAGTGGGGAGCCTGCTTCTCCCTCTCCCTCCACCCCTCCCCCTGCTTGTGCACCCTCTCTCTCACTCTCTCTCTCAAATGAATAAGTAAAATCTTTTAAATAAAAAAAAAAAGAAAAGAGAAAGACCGGAGTTCTGAAGAACATTGGGAAGGTTGTTTGCAGTAGTCTACATCAGTGGTCCTCAAATCTTTGATTACTCATCCCCATTAGTTAAAGTATGTTTGACCATGGACTGAACAATAAATAGATAAATAAATGTATATGCACACATTTAAAGTTTTTAAATTTATAGAAATGTACCACTATTCTAACATATTATAACTATAGAAAAAGGCAGGAAACAATATTTTGAAATAAACTATTTAAAAATATATTTAATAATTTGAAATTTTCAGGTTCATGTACCAAAACCTGATTGAATATATGCCACGCACTTGGACTGAAATAAGTTGCAACATGCTAAAAATGAATGAATGAGAGTTCCACTGTTGATTCTCTCTTTTTAATTGAAATATAGTTGACATACAATGTTATATTAGTTTTAAGTATACAACATAGTGATTTGACAGCTCTGTATGTTATGCTGTGCTCATCAAGACAAGTGTAGTTAACATCTGCTACCATACAATGTTGCTGCAGTACACTGTTAACTCTTATATGTTGCAGAAGTCCTATTATTCTCTTAGGGTTCCTGGTGCACCATATGTTACATCTGATCATCTTACATGGGCTAAGTGAAGACCTCAGTGTCAATCCATATTCATGAATGTTAATAAATCTTAATTTCTCATTATTAGATGAAAATTAAATATACTTACTTTTTCCCCTCATACTCTAGCATATCCCATAGCATCTCTGATACGTACTTTTCTAGATTAGAGGTAGTGTTTTCTAAGACTTCACCACCAGCAGTGGCAGTGGGGATGAAGGAAGAGCTTTAGATGTAACATTTAGAAGAATGAATAATTTAGCTGTGGAGGGAAAGGGAAGAGAGAATGGCTTCATCGTTCCTAGTTTGTGCAATAGTGATGGCTTTAAAAGAAATACAGATGGTGAAAGGACCAAGTTTTTTATTTTCTGTTTTGGATATTTGGAGGTTGAATTGTATAAGAAACATCAAAGTAGAGAGGTTCAGTAGATTATTGGAAATAAGTGCCTAGAGCTCAGGAAATAAGTCAATTTAGAGATTAAGATTTGAGATGTGTCAGCATATACATGATAGTTAAAAGCTAGGGAAAGTGAGCAGAATCAAGATAAGAAGATTGAGAATGGATCTCTGGGGATACTGTTGTTTTCAGTTTTGCCAGTGAAGACACTTAGACTGGAAAAGTAGGAGAACCAAAGTATAAGCTGTTTCAGAGAAGGTAAAGAAAGGATCATGATTTTCAAGGATTGATCACAGTGGCAAATGCTAAAAGAAGCCGGGGTGTAAAAGCTGAAAAGAGACCATGTCTTTTAAGAAGTCAGTGGTGGCCTAAAGGAGAAGTGTTCTAGAACAGAGCTGTTACTGTAAGCCAGATTGAGTTAAAAAATGATTTCTCAATGTAAAGTAATCTGTCAGTTATCTGTGAATACTAGAAATGTTTACTCCACTGGATTAGCAAGTGTAGTTATATAAAATTATGAAAGAATTCATACCCGTGTTAAGTGATTATGAAGGTAGTTTTTAATAGAATGCTCTGGTGTACTACAGATTTTATATTATAAACTACTAAAAATTTTATCTAAAGTGTGACACCTTTCTTCTGTACTCTGTGTCTTTTAAACTTTATCTTGATGCAAAAGTATTCATTGGCTACCTTCTCTGTTACTTACTGAAGAGTTATGAAGATAAATTCAAGGTTGGAAGGATACAAGGAGAGACTGCCAGCCGTTTTAGTTGTGTTTTATAAGCAGCCTCTGGGTGATTTTACCATCTTGTTATACCTTCACGGTCTTCCTTCTTTCTGTCTATACTATAGTGACAGATTAATTTATCGTAGCTATGAATACTAAACTAATGTGAATAGTCACTTTCAGGGGAAAATATTATTTCATGTCTTCTCGTATCAACTAAAATATTTCCCATTCTTCCTTTTGGGAGCAGAGAATAAGCGATAACTAGAAATAAGATGAAGGTGGGTCTCTATGAGCATATAGAACAATTAATGAAAATAATTTCTTCTTCTTTTTACATTAAAATTTCCCTCTCCTACCATTTTTCTGCTGCATGAGTCAGGTGGTAAAGTGGAACTTACTGAAACCAATATTAAATTTTACTTTACAGTCTGTGCACCAGAGCTTGATGGAGTCAAAAGACTTGGTACCAGAATGTAGGAAGTGGTGGTTGAGGTAAGAGTGGGAAAGGTAGGCTGTAGCCTTTTGTAAAACCTAATGTACTCAGGTTCCATTTTTGTAGTAATCGCCAGATATTCTTAAGGATTTTTAAATTCTATCCCAAGGTTCTACAAAAATGCATCATATTATACTCTGCAAGAATTCTTTCCTTCTCAGACCAAGGTCATTAGTCAAAGGAAGCCACTAAAGATTGCCTACAAGTTCTTATCCCCATTTACTCAGATTTTCTTTCCCAAATTGCTTTCCTAAATACTGCTTTAGAAGTTAAAATACTTTGCATATTTTGGTAATTGTAATTTAACTACAGCATACACTTGAATGTTGTGCTAAGGGGCGCCTGGGTGGCTTAGTCGGTTAAGCGGCTGCCTTCAGCTCAGGTCGTGATCCCAGGGTCCTGGGATCATCGAGCCCCATGTCGGGCTCCCTGCTCAGTAGGAAGCCTGCTTCTCCCTCTCCCACTCCCCCTGCTTGTGTTCCCTCTCTCACTGTCTCTCTCTCTGTCAAATAAATAAATAAAATCTTTATAAAAAAAAGTGTTGTGCTAAAATTTCTACATTTGAACAAAAGATCAAAGGATTCTCCCCCATTGTTATAATAAAAAACAACTGCACCTAAGACAAAGACAGTTCCACAACTGTGACGTAGAAAATTCAGTTCACAGTTTATGTTAATTACCAGAATTTAGTCTCTGTATTAATTTACTTTGATACTAATACATTGTGGTGTATCTGTTGTTTGGAAGACTTCAATATTTCAATATAGTCTTGAAGTATATTTGTGAGATAATTATGCTTAAATTTTTATATAAAAATAGTACATATATTTGCTTTTTCCCCCAAAAGTACTTTCACTAATATCCCATATGGTCCCTGTAACAGCCCAGAGACTATTATCCCATTTCTATTGATGAAGGAACTAAAGTCAGAGAGGCAAGGTAACTTTCATAACAACCTAGTGGCAGAGTGGGACTAAAAACTCATGTCTACTTACTTCTCTTCCAGTGCTTATGTTAGCACATGTAAAGGTTTCTCAAATTGACAATTTCCCAATTCAAATTTTCTTCATAATACAGTGAACACCTTTGCTGCTATCACTGAATAGATGACTAGGTAAATTACTATTTTAGAGTTTTTCTTTAGTTCCACATGCCTGCCTGATGAACATTCTAATACATTACCCTTTGTCATGGTATCTTTTGAGATAACAAGTGAAAATTTGCAGTTCCTTGATTTGTCATTTTCTTAATTTGCATACTGAAGTTTCATTAAAACTCTAAATATAGTGGCGCCTGGGTGGCTCAGTTGTTAAGCATCTGCTTTTGGCTCAGGTCATGATCCCAGAGTCCTGGGATCGGATCGAGCCCTGTATTGGGCTCCCTGCTCCGTGAAAAGCCTGCTTCTCCCTCTCTCACTCCCCCTGCCTGTGTTCCTTCTCTTGCTTTCTCTCTCTCACTGTTAAATAAATTAAAAAAAAAAAAAAAAAAAAACCTCTAAATATATCAGTTACATCATCTTAGTGAGAGATTAAAGAGACATGATAATAAATGATGGTCCTCAGAAAAGCTGATACTATGTTTCCTTTTGAAACATAGGTTTTAGCAGTTATGAACTTAAAAGTAATATAATGATAGAATTGCCCAGTGTATATAGAATTCTAACACCATTCTATTAAGGCTCTGAGAGCTTGAGTTCAATGTTTAGTGTAATTATTCATAAAGAAGTTTTTATATCTGATGCCATGATAAAATCTGCAGTGTTTCATTATTTGGTATTCTCCTATTTAAATTTTACTGTTAGAGGGGATTGCAGAGATTATTCATTTCAGCCTTCTGGTTGGCATCTTCTAGTTGGTATCTTCCATGACATAACTGCTGCTTGAGCTGTTCTAGCAAGGATGAACTTAGGTACTTTATAAGATAGTGTAATCCACTTGTGAATAATTCTGGTGGGAAATTTTTGCTCCAAGTCTAGCTCCTGTATCTTTCCAATTATTTGTGAGTTCTGTCCTAATTCTATCCTTTCATACAAGGTAGATTTTCTCCTTAGTTCAACAATATGACAGTCCATCAAAATGGCCGGAGGCTTCTATAGTTTTCTTTGAGTCTTTCCTATTCCAGACTTGAAGTCCTTAGTTTGATTTATTTTTACTCATGTTACATGAATTGCTATCAGAAAAAAAAAAATTAGAAAAAAAATTTTCTATCTGGTTATGTTTCATTTTTTTAGGGTCTTAAATTTTTCCAAATTGAACAGAGGACTTCAGAATGTGAAATGACTATATAATATGTGATGGGATGGTTCCATGCTTTATACTGGGCACTTAAATATATGCAACCTAATTTTTTTTAATTTTGAGGAAGCTACATCCCACTATTAGCTCATTCTGGACTCAAGAGTCACCTAAAGCCCCTTTCCACAAAGGCAGTGAGTAAGTTCACATCCTTTAATCTGTTCTTTTTGCAGTTGAGCTTTTTAAACAGAAATGTTTAGATTTTACAATTGCCCCATTATATTTCATCTTCATTGAGTTCATTATTGTAGTGTTTAGTAACATTTAACACACTCATGTGTTTTTAGCATACTGTCTCCCAAGTACGTATAATTTGAGGGCTTCTTAACTAACAGGTATTTTATTCTTATTTACTATATGTAGAGCACTAGATATATTTCTTTTGTTTATGGTATTGATAGTTTGGGGGGACCACTTTAGAAGTTTATTCTGATTAAAAGTTCCCGTGAATGTCCTAGTTAACTTAGAAAAAGAAGAGGAACTTGCCCTGCCCCATGTTATAGTATTATAAAACACTTTAGTAATTGTGAAAACATACGATACTTATTTAAGAACAGACAGATAGGCCACTGGGACAATATAGAGACTCAAGAGCCAGATTCATTTATATGTTGAGAACTTATAAGATGAAAATGGCATTTGATTTATTTATTTATTTTAACATTGCTCTCAAAGTCATGACTGTGAGATCAAGACCTGAGCCGAGATCATGAGTTGGACACTTAACATGGCATCAGAACTGAGCCACCCAGGCACCCCAAAAAATGGCATTTTAAATTGATCGGTTATGTATAGACTATTTAGTAGATGGTGTGGGACCACTGGCTTACTATATGGAGAAAAATAAAATAGAGTCCTTATATAACACTGTTTATAAAGAAAGACCTCAGATGGATTAATGGCCAAAATAATACAGATAAAACTATAGATAGATAGATAGATATAAAACTATATATAAATAACTATATAGGGACAAAACTATAGTTGATAAAACACTTTGTGATTTAGTATTAGGAAAGTAATTCTTTTTTTTAAAGATTGCTTTTATTTATGTGAGAGAGCATGAGCGGAGGGGGAGGGGTAGAGGGAGGGGGACAAACAGACTTCCCACTGAGCAGAGAGCCTGATGCAGGGCTCAAAAGCATGAAACCATGGGGCACCTGGGTGGCTCAGTTGTTAAGCGTCTGCCTTCGGCTCAGGTCATGATCCCACGGTCCTGGGATCGAGCCCTGCATCGGGCTCCCTGCTCAGCGGGAAGCCTGCTTCTCCCTCTCCCACTCTCCCTGCTTGTGTTCCCTCTCTCGCTGTGTCTCTCTGTCAAATAAATAAGTAAAATCTTAAAAAAAAAAAAAAAAAGGCATGAAACCATAAGGTGAAAAATGATTCATTTGAAGATACAATATTAAGGATTTCAGTTCGATTAATACATAGATATTGTTAACAGGCAGATAACATTTGGAAGATATTTGCAGTAACTAAACCTGTTAATAAATTAATATCTGGACTATCAGGCTATCAGAGAAACTCCTTCAATTCAACAAGAAGACTGGGGCCCCAATAGAAAAATGAGCAAAGGAAACAACAGGGAATTAACAAAAGAAACAGGCACATGAAGGAATGCTCAAATTCATTAGTAATAGAAATCCCAATTAAAATTTTAGTTTTACCTGCTAGGCTAGCAAAAAATGCAAAGTAGAGCTGGATAATACCAAATCTTGTCTGGGATATGGGGAAATAGGAACCTCCAGGAATGTAGATTGTATAGCCACTCTGGAGAGCAGTTTGGCCGTTCTTCATCATTTGGTTGATAAAATTCACTTGGACCTAACAGTTTTGTTCCTGGGCATATAGCCAGAGATTAATTCTCATACAAGTCCATAAAGGGATATAGTAAGAGATACTGCATTGCACCATTGTTTTTGGTGGCTGGCAGTTAAAGTCTGCATTGTTGGGTGAATGAATAGACAACATATGGAGCACTTTGCATCAATCAGAAACAATGAACTAAGTGTCCCACAGAAATATGAATGCATTTTAAAAACCTAGTGCCAGAGGATAAAGGTGGGAATATAAGCAAACAGAAGGATGTTCATCAAACACATTAGAAGAAATAACTTACTGGGAAGAAGAAGAGAGCTTAGGAAATGGAGGTGGAAGGAAAGAAGAGAAGTCTCGTACAGATGAATGGTTAAAATAAGCCATGAATCCAGGAGTATGATTAACTTAACTTTTTTTATCTGGGACATAAAAGTTGGGTTTGTACTCATTCGGCAATGATATGTAAATTGGGTTGGAGAAGAAAAGATTAAAGGCATAAAAAACAAGAGACTTAAAATCATCCAGGTACTGGAACATGAGGTTATAATTTAGGATGGTGGTAATTGGGAATGAAAAGTAAAAGGACTAATGTGAGAAATACTGCAGAGGTGAGGTCAGCAACTAATTGGATGAAGAGATGAGCCAGGTTTTGAATCTCGGTAAATGGGGAGAGGGAGGCCCCAGTAAAGAGGAGCAACAAATAGGATAACCAGAAAACATGGGGGAGATACGTTGAATTCAGCTTTAGATTCCATTGGAGGTTCTAGCAGTTTATTGAGGTAGATTGTCCACTGGTAGAACATTCATGAAGAATATAATGTGCTAGATATCGAAACAGAACATTTTTTATCCCTAAGTTGTTTTAGCACAGCTATTTTAATCTCCTCCAACCATTTTGATCTTTAGAGTGGTTTGATTGGATTGCCAGGATTTGGTAAGCTTAAAGTTATACCAATTTACTGTTGAGTAAAAATGACAAAATAGTCAAAGCATTCTGACAAATTAGATCTGTAAAGTTTCACCTAAGCAACTGGACTTGATGATAATGGCTGCAGAAGAAAATTGTAAATGGCAGAAAATTTTGAAAATTTGTTTTGTATGTAAAAATGGATGTGAGTCAAATCTTTTTTGTAAAATTTACTCTAAAAGAGGCTTAATCTTGATTTAAATAGTTTCAGCAAAGTGAAATTGAAGAAGAGGAAAAATAGAAATTTTGAGCATGTAGAAAATTGCTCTTAAGTATCAAGTCAGCTCAATTATTTTGCATCAGAGAATGCCTTTTTCTCTCCTTTCTCTCCTCCCTACCCATAGGCTAGAATTGAAATTTTTTTCCCATTCTTTTAAATGTATTGTAAATTATACCAGTAATATGTAAGTATACTCTCATCATAATATATTTTGATGATGTAGACAAAATAAAAAATTGTTCTTCATTCCTCTCACCAGAGGTAACCACTGTATCTATTTGGTACATATCCTTCTAGATATCTTTCCACTGCTTTTACAAGTAATGTGTGTATAAAAATAAATGTTGAGTTGTGGATATTTTGTATTACTCTCACTACAGTCTAATTTTTTTAATGTAAAAGTCTTGAGTATCTTTCCACGTAAGTATATATTGGACAAAAATGTTTGCTGGGGGAAAACAGGTTTTGGAATATTCTTACTGGCTAGATAATATTTTAAGGATGGGGAAAGGGGTTGAAAAGGATTGGGGGGGTACAAGTGTGTTTATTGCTCTCAAGAATCTCACAGTCTAGTAGAAGTGAAGTATACAATAATTATAATACAGTGGAGTAAATGTTCTAATAGATATATGTACTAGGTGGTATTTGAGCACGGAGTGAAGAGCATCAAACTCTTTGATAGAGAAGTGCATGTGTCAGGTAGTGCTCAGAGATGGTAAGAGGGATTTAGGATCATTTTCTAAGGATAATATTTTGCAGGTTTACTGAGGCCCAGAATGATTAAGTAATTCACTGGATTCATTCTTTTATGCCTTTTGTGAAATTCATATCCTTTGCCAGAAATCAGTCTTTCTGGTATCCTAAGGTATGGTCCTGAAAGCAGTACCTTTATCAGTATGATTGTCTTTTAGAATTTTGGCAGCTTTAAATAGTGCAAGAATTACTTTATTTTGTATTTTGTATTTCATCATGCAAAGGATTATGTGAATCTATTTTTTCCCTTTTTTAGGGAGGTGGTTGACTCAATGGTTCAGCATTTTAAAGTGACTATATTTGGGGACCGTAGACCAGTTTATGATGGAAAAAGAAGCCTTTACACAGCCAATCCACTTCCTGTGGCAACTACTGGGGTAAGATGCATTCCTTTATTGAAAAGCTATTCTTTTGCAATATCTCCCTTTATTTTTTATTTTTATTTATTTACATTTTTATTTTTTGAGAGAGAGATTGAGTTGGGGGAAGGGGATCTCAAGCAGGCTCCACACCTATCATGGAGCCTGACACAGGGCTCGATCCCGTGACCTTGAGATCCTGACTCAAGCTTAAACCAAGAGTCGGACACTCAACCAACTGAGCCACCCAGGCACCCCACAATATCTCCCTTTAAATGCATTTATTACCATTATATTATAGTCCATATATACATAAGAGTGTATTATTTATCTTTTTATTTTGAAATAATTTTATTTTTTTCCAGTTTTTTTTTTTAAGATTTTATTTATCTGAGAAGAGAGAGCAGGGGAGAGGGAGGGGCAGAGGGAGAGAAAGAGGGGTAAGCGGACTCCCTGCTCAGCAGGGAGCCTGATGTGAGGCTCAATCCCAGGACCCTGGGATCATGACCTGAGCCAAAGGCAGATGCTTAACCCACTGAGCCACCCAGGCACCCCTTGAAATAATTTTAAACATACCAAAAAGTTGTAAGAATCAAAGAACTCATGTAGACCTTTTACCCAGATTCACTAGTGTTCCTTAACTTTTACCGCATTTGTCTTATCATTCTTTCTTTCTTTTGTTGTCTTTATAGATATTTATATAGAGCAAGATACACATACATACTTAATTTTTCCTGAACCATTCAAGAGAAGGTTGCATGTGTCATGCCCTTTAATATCTATTTCCTAAGATCAAGGATAAAAATCATAGTACAGTTATCCGCTCTACTAAATTTTTCATCGATATACTTTTATCTAATCAACAACCCGTATTCCAATTTTGTCATTTGTTCCACTGATGACTTTTAGCATTTTTCCCCCTCTAGTACAAAATTCAGTCCAGATTCATGATTGTATTTAGGTAACACGTCTTTTTTTGTTTTTTTTTAAGATTTATTTATTTAGGGGTGCCTGGGTGGCTTAGTCAGTTAAGCGTCTGCCTTCGACTCAGGTCATGATCCCAGGGCCCTGGGATCGAGCCCTGCATCGGGCTCCCTGCTCGGCGGAAAGCCTGCTCCTCCCCCTCCCACTCCCCCTGCTTGTGTTCCTGCTCTCACTAACTGTCTATCTCTCTGTCAAATAAATAAATAAAATCTTCAAAAAAAAAAAAAAGATTTATTTATTTATTTATTTATTTGAAAGAGAGAGAGAGCAAGCACATGAGCAGGGTGGGGAGGGGCAGAGGGAGAGGGAGAGATTCTCAAGCAGATCCCCATCGAGAACGGAGCCCAATGCAGGGCTCACTCCCACAAACCTGAGATCATGACCTGAGCTGAAATCAACAGTCAGATGCTTAACCCACTGAGCCACCCAGGTGCCCCAAGATACCACATCTTTTTAGTCTTCTTTATTCTGGAACAGTTTCCCAGCCTTTTTCTTTTCCTTTCATGACATTAACATGGTAGAAGATTACAGATGAGTTGTTCTGTAGACTGTCCCTCAATCTGGGTTTGTCTGGTTTTCTCTTGATTAGATTCTGATTAAGCATTTTTGGCAGAAATAATTACACAAGTATTCTTTCCTTATCAGTGGATCATATCAGGAGGCGTTAATATGTATTTGTTCCATTAATGGTGATATTAAGTTTGATCACTTGGTTAAGGTACCAGCTAGTATCTGCCAGGTTTCTCCTGTGAAGTTTTTCTTTTTTCTCTTTATGTTTGTGAGGAGATTTTATTTTTAATTGTGGTAAAATACACATAACATAAAATTTACCATCTGAGCCATTTTTAATGTACATTTTAGTGGCATGAAGTACATTCACAACCATCACGACTCTCTATCTCCATAACTCTTTTTATCTTATAAAACTGAAACTGTACTCATGAAACACTAAGTCCCCATTTTCCCCTCCCCTCAGCCCCTGGCAGCCACCATTCTACCTTTTGTCTCTATGACTTTGACTACTCTCAGTGCCTCATCTAAGTGGAATCATACAATATTTGTGTTTTTGTGACTTATTTCACTTAGCCTTACGTCCTCAGAATTCATCCATGTTGTTGCATGTGTCAGAATTTCCTTCCTTTTTAAGGCTGAATAATATTCTATTGTGTGTATATACCACGTTCTGTTTATCCATACATCTGTTGATGAACACCTTTTGGCTATTACAAATAATGCTGCTGTGAACATGGGTGTACAAATATCTCTTTCAGTTCTTGCTTTCAGTTCTTTTGTGTATAAGTAGTAATTCTATTTTTAACATTTTGAGAAATCACCATACTGTTTTCCACAGTGGTTGTACCATTTTACTTGCACACCAGCAATGCACAGGGGTTCCAAATTCTCTGCACCCTTGCCAAAACTTGTTGTTTTCTGGGGGTTTTTTTGATTGTAACCATCCTAATGGGTGTGAGATTATATCTCACTGTGGTTTTGATTTGCATTTCCCTAATGATTAGTGAGTTGAGCATCTTTTCATGAGCTCATTTGTGTACCTTCGTCCTTTGCTCATTTTTTAAATTGGGATTAGTTGTTGTTGTTGAGTTTTAGGGATTCTTTATATATTCTTATCAGATACATGATTTGCAAATATTTTCTCACATTTTGTAGGTTTCCTTTTTTTTTCACTTTGTTGATCATGTCCTCTGATGCACAGAAGTGTTTTTGGTTTTGTTTTTTCTTGTTTTTTGAGTAGGCTCCACACCCAGGGTGGGGCCCAACATGGGGCTTGAACTGACGACCTTGACTGAGATCAGGACCTGAGCTGAGCTTAAGAACCGGATGCTTAACCTACTGAGCCACCTAGGCGCCCCTAAAAAGTTTTTAATTTTGATGTGGGAAATACTTTTTTTTTTTTAAGATTTTAAAAATTTGTTTATTTTAGAGAGAGAGTGGGAGCCAGGGGGTGGGGGGCAGAGGGAGAGAGAAAATCTCAAGCAGACTCCCTGCTGAGCAGGGCACCCTATCTATGCAGGCTCAGTCTCATCACCCTGAGATCATGACCCCAGCCGAGATCAAGAAGAGTTGGTCACTTACTCAACTGAGCCACCCAGGCTCCCGGATATAGGAGATACTTTAAGGATCCTGTTTCTCAATAGATTTTTAAGTAATTGATGCTTCTTGCTTGGAAGGATTATTACTATGTAGTAATGGTGATTTTCTAATTCTGTCATTCCTTCTACATTTATTAGTTGGTATTGACTGTAACGGAGAGCATTTTCTTTTCCCTAATTTATTTATCCTTATTTATTTCACTGCCCCAGTTGTCCCAGATTTGGCCATTGGGAGCCCCTTTAAGCTGGTTCCTGTTTCCTTTTTACACTACACACTTTTTTTGAGTACTTCCTTACTTTCTGGCACAAGATGATCCAGGCTCCTCTTATGTTTTCCCTGCTGCAGCCATGCAACTGGCCCTTTCTCAAAGGAGCAATGGTGTCTTTTAGTTGGGGGATGCAACTTAGAAACCAAAATCTGGGTATGTATTCATGCTGCTGGGGTATAGGTGTTTCTAAAATGGACAGAGATCGGAAATAAAAATATATAAATAAGCAAATAAAAGAGACAATATATAATAAATATTACGTGTCATGAAGTGAACCTACCATAATAAGTATCCTACACAAGTACTACTTACTGTGTAATATACAATATATATATATATATATATATAGGAAATCATGAGTTCAAACTGATCCTTTAAGTTTCAGTTTATCCCCCCAGGATTCTTCCTCTACTCCCCACATTGCATATTTGTATCTTCCTTCTTTTTTGAACCTCAAAACATCACTGCCTTTATTCGTTTGTTCAATTTATAAAACATTTATAAAATCCTTTCAGAATTGCTATACCATACCACCCGCCTCTCCTCCACACCCCCAATTGAGTATATATTCAGTATACCGTGTTCAAGAGTTCCTTGCATTAATATTTTCTTTTTTCCCCTTTTTTCAGTGTGGTTAGGTTATTCATTTGAAACACATTTGGTTTCATTTGATTTTGTTTATATTTTAATTTTTTCATTTCATCCTTCTTGATTTTATTTTTAATTTTTTAACTGATAAAACTTTATTTAAAAAAAAAAAAGCTTTATTTAATATGGTTCCAGAAATCAAAACTATACTGAAAAATATACTCAGTATTGTTATTCCTCCTTTATTTCTTCCAGTCTGTTTCTTCCCATCCTTTGAAAGTAACCAGTTTGTTTCTGGTTCATGCTTCTTGTGTTTCCTTTTGCAGAAATAAGATAAATGTATATTTTCCCATTTTCTCCTTTTTCACACAAAAGATGGCATACTATTTGTAATCTTGTGTACTTTGCTTTTTTTTGCTTAACAGTATAACGGAGATTATTGATTTAGCATTGAGGTTGGTTTTTATATTTCCTCTGTTTTTTCTTAAATATCTTCTAAAAATAATTGTACTTATCTTTTTCAACTTATCAATTATTTCCCCATCAACAGGTAGATTTAGATGTTACTTTACCTGGGGAAGGTGGAAAAGATCGACCTTTCAAGGTGTCGATTAAATTTGTCTCTCGGGTGAGTTGGCACCTACTACACGAAGTACTGACAGGACGGACCTTGCCTGAGCCACTGGAATTAGACAAGCCAATCAGCACTAATCCTGTCCATGCCGTTGATGTGGTGCTACGACATCTGCCCTCCATGAAGTGGGTGCTTCTGGCTTTCTTTCCTTTTTAGATTTTCAGTGTGAAGGCTTTCTTCCCAAGAGTGGGTTGTGCAAGCCTCCTTTGATTAACTGTCACATGTTGTATGTTTTGATTACTCCATTTAAAGAATAGCATGCATAAAAGTTCATTGACAGAAGAAGTAAGTTACAGAAAAAATTCTGATTTTTGAAAGTGAATGCACATCATTAAGGTAGCTATTCTAGTGTGGATGCCTTTTAGAAAAATGTCCAACCTTTATCTTAGAAGCTGTAAATCTTGAATAACTGACATATTTAGTTAAGTCCCCTTGTTCTAAAGGTAATTTCATTGTTTATACAATAATATCAATTTGTGTTGAAATTGCTACTCTCTTAATCACACTATCACCTCACAAGTGTATGTTTGTATTTGTGTGCCTGTATAGGATCAGTGTGTCTTTTTAAAGAAAAATATATTTTGGAAACACATTTATAGAAATAGCCTTTCGATCAATATTTATTTACTCTTTAGCATTTCCTAAGGCTGGAACTGGTGTTTCTTTTCATCTGTTTCTAAGAAAGTATTTTAAATAAAATTTATTCTTAACCAAACTAACATTAGTTTAAGGATGATAGAATTTCAGTAAAGGATGCTGATGGTTTTTGTTTTGGTTTTGGTTTTCATTTAGAACGGCTGCTTTCTGCTTTCACAAATTTGGAAAATATTTAGTTTCATATATTCCTAATGATAAGCATCATTAGGATAAATTAAGTTTATGTGCTCTAGACTCACCTATTCTGCAAATTTAAATACCTGTATGGGAAGGAAAGGACTGAACATGACATTTTAATTTTTGTAGATATACGCCTGTGGGGCGTTCCTTTTTCTCAGCTCCAGAAGGATATGACCACCCCCTGGGAGGGGGCAGGGAAGTATGGTTTGGATTCCATCAATCTGTTCGACCTGCCATGTGGAAAATGATGCTTAATATTGATGGTAAGGGAACTAAAACCGTATTCTGTAGTGGGTAGTTGATTCCTGTATTGCACGCATGCATCTGTGCATGTGTGTGTGTATGTGTGCAGTTTATATATAATTATATGTACTGGTGTCTTGGAAGTAATATTTGGACACATATTAAGACAGAGTTGAAAAACCTTTGTGTTTTTATTACATTTTGTTTAGAAAGCCTTTACACAGAAGTTGTCCTGGAATGCTACTGAGCATGAAGTAAGCACATTAAAGCATATATAAAAGCCTTGAGATGATTATCTGAACAATCTCACTTTTGTCCTTTTAACTCTTAAGTCAGTATTTCATTATGAAATGTTTTAAAGGAAAAGTAGTCTGTTGGTCATGGTGACCCCAGGTGTTAAACCTACTACTGATGCTTATAGTGGTGTTAATTGCATTCTCATTTTTGGCTCATAAATATTTTTGAGCATATATAAAAGTAGGGAGAATAGTATGATAAACTGCCACCTGTGTGCAAACTGTCAAGAATTTTCCACCTTTCCTTAAACTTTCTACATTTACTCCTCTAAGTCAAATCCCAGATAGCAAGTTATTTTGTCTCTGCTACTATAGTATGTACCTCTAAAAAAAAATGGGTGTTTTCTTACACAGTCATAATGCCATTATCGTATTTAAGAAAATTTTGTATAAGATCCACGTATCATGTTTGGCTGATAATGTCTTTTAAACAGTAGTCCCATTTCCTTCTTCTTGTTTTGTTTTGTCTTTAATGCCATTGACTGGTTAGAGAAACTCTGCCACTTGTCTTGAAGAATATTCAAAAATCCACATTTGTCTTTTGTTCTTGTGGTGTCATTACCTTATTGCTCTGTCCCCTGTATTTCCTGAAAATGAAAGTTGGCCCTAGAAGTTTGATTCAATTCTGGTTCAGAATACTTCATACATACTTCATATTGTATCATATTAGGAGGCACACAGTATCTAGTGGTTCCAATTTTAGTGATACTAAGATTGTTCTGTAGGTTCAGAGATCAGTAGGCCTGATCTCTCCATTGTAAATCTCCCAGTCAACCTTTCAATTACTAATAATCCATTCAGTAATCATTTGTTTCACTAGCGATTACCAAGTGGTATTTTTTCTAATTCTGTATTTATTAGTCTTTGATAGCTTTTTTGCTTTCTGACACAGGAGGATATTTCAGGCTCGTCTTATATTTCCTACCCTATACCTGGAATCAGCCATTCCTTCAGGGATCCCTAGATCTTTCCAGATCACTACATAGTTTCTGCATTGTTTTCAGTTGCTTCTGCTATTGTGGAAATGTCACCAAGGAGCTATATCTCAGAAGTCCTCTTTTGATGTACACGAGGGCTGTTTTCTTTCCCATTTCAGAACATCGTTTCCTATATATGTAGATGTATCTTTAGGATAGATTTCAGGAGGGAAGATTAATGGGTCAAGGGCAAACGTATTTGTAATTTTGATCATTATTGGCAGATTGTCCTCTGTAGAGGTTCTAAATATTGTGCATCAGTGAATGAGACTACCTGTTTTGTTGCCACTAGAAATGTCAAGCTCTAGATTCTATTAATTGGATTTGCAAGAAATCATTTCCTCATGTACTTTTATTTTGCATTTGGCCATATTTTCACATGTGTAAGGGTCACCTTATTTCTTTTTTTATTAGCTGTTTGTTTATGTCTTTTGCCCTTTTTTTCTGTTGGATTTTCAGGTTTCTCATTTACTGAGAGCTTTCTAAATTAAGGAGATTAGCCCCTTGTGTTAGGAATTGCATTTATCCCTGATTATTTGTCTTTTAACCTTTGGTACAGTCTTGTTTTTGTATTTTGCCATGTAGAAATTTGTGTCTTTGGGGATGGGGCGATGGTAAATACATATACACAAACACTTTAATGTAGTAGCCAATCGTTTCTTTTATGACTTGCAATATCTTATAGAGCTTGTCTCAAATTTCTCTTCAGGCTTTTCTAGGCTATTCTTATTTATTTTACCATGTAAGCTGTAGAAACACCAGTGGGTGTGGGAGGATGGGCTGTTATTTTTATTGAAATCTCATTACATTTATAAATTGTTAGGACAGGGCGCCTGGGTGGCTCAGTTGGTTAAGTGACTGCCTTCGGCTCAGGTCATGATCCTGGAGTCCCGGGATCGAGTCCCGCATCGGGCTCCCTGCTCGGCAGGGAGTCTGCTTCTCCCTCTGACCCTCCTCCCTCTCATGCTCTCTGTCTCTCATGCTCTCTGTCTCTCATTCTCTCTGTCTCAAATAAATAAATAAAAAAAATCTTAAAAAAAAATAAATTGTTAGGACAGATTGGCATCTTTAAGATACTGAGTTTTTCTGTCCAAGAAAACACTGTACCTTTCTATTGGTGCAAGATTACTTTTGTTTCCTTCAGGAGTGTTTTAAAGTTTTCCTCACGTAAAAGTTGCACATATCTTGCACATATTCCCCCCCCCTTTTTTTTTTTGCTATGAAATGGATTTATAGATTCTAACTGGTTATTGTTTACATACATAAAGGCCTTTGACTTCTGTATACCTTTTTCTCTCTGCCTTACTGAATTCCATTTTTTTTATTCTTATGTTAATCCCCATACATTACATCATTAGTTTTAGATGTAGTGTTCCATGATTCATTGTTTGTGCATAACACCCAGTGCTCCATGCAGAATGTGCCCTCCTCAATACCCACCACCAGGCTAACCCATCCTCCCACCCCTGAATTCCATTTTTGTTTATAGTAGTTATTCAAGTGATTTTCTTGGCATTTCTAGGTTATAATCATTTCATCTACAGATAGTGATAGGCTTACCTCTTCCTTTGGATTTTTATACTTTTGATTTTTTTCTTATCAGATTATATTGACTAATTAGTGTTAAGCAGTAGTGATTAGTGGGCATCCTCTTTTTATTCCTTACCATAGAAAGGAATGCTTCCAATGTTTCTACATTAAGAATGATATATACATATATGTATGTATATGTATAAGAGCATCTATTGATTCCTATTTTATTAAGTACTTTTAATTAAGAAAGGATGTTGAATTTTGTCAGATTTCTTTTTAGGAACAGTGGAGCTAATAATACGATATTTCTTGTCTTTTTAACAAACATTGAACCAGACTTGTGTTTCTGGATTCTTTTCATGTGATACTGTACTCTGTTTGCTAATATTTTACTTTTTTAATCAAAATGCAAAAGTAAGTTTAATCTGATCTGTAATCTTTTTTTGTGTAATCTTTTTCAAGTTTTGAATTAATCTTTTATCTCATAAAAAATTTAGAAGTTTTCATTTTCTAAGATGTACAAGTTTTTAAATTGTTAGCTCTTTTAAGATTTGGTAGAATTCTATAAAATCTTGTGGAATGGTGTGTTTTGTTTTGCTTGATTGGTAGTAGCTCTTTGAAAACTTCCATTTATTTTGTGAAAATCAATTTGTTTAGGCTCAGTTTGGGGTTCAATTTTGGTAGGTTACATCTTATTAGAAAATTATTTTATCTGTATTTGATTTTTTAGAGAGTTTTACATAGTTTCTTATTTTTTGAAATTGTGTCTACTTCTCTGGTGTCCCCCCGTTTCTTATTTTGTGTATTTGTGTTTTGTCCATTTTACTCTTGAGAGACAGTAGTTTAAATAACTGGTTTCAACACCCTCTCCCCCAAGCCACCTGGCAAAATAGCTTTTGAAACTTTTTTTTTTAGCTCTCTGTTTTCTAAATTCTTAATTTCTGCTTTTAGCTTTATAAATGTTTTCCTCTACTTTTTTTCTACTTTGTTACTTTAGTTGTTTTTCTGACTTTTTGAGCTATATTAGTAACTCATTTACTTTCATTTTTTTAATGATGAAATTATTTAAAACAATGAATTTTCTTCTGATCACTATTTTAGCTACATCCCAAAGCCTCTAATATGTAGAAGTTTTGTTTTGTTTTGTTTTAAAGATTTTATTTATTTATTTGAGAGAGAGAGTGAGAGAGAGAAAGAGCACAAGAGGGGGGAGTGGGAGAGGGAGAAGCAGACTCCCTGCTGAGTAGGGAGCCTGATGCGGGACTCGATCCCGGGACTCCAGGATCATGACCTGAGCCGAAGGCAGTCGCTTAACCAACTGAGCCACCCAGGCGCCCTAGAAGTTTTATTATTGTCTAGAAACACCACAAATTTCATTTGTATTTTCCCTCTTCTCCAAATGATGATTCTGAGAGACTTTTTAAATTTTCAGATTGAAGATCTTTTTATTTTCTAATTTTGTTATAAATTTCTAGTTTTGTGGGTTGTTAATCAGAGAATATGGCTTGTATTTCTCCTTTTAGAATTTGTTGAGGTATATTTTGTAGTCTAGGGGTGCCTGGGTGGCTCATTGGGTTAAGTGTCCCAACTCTTGGTTTCAGATCAGGTCATGATCTCAGGGTCATGAGATTGAGCCCTGCATCAGGCTCCGTACTCAGTGCAGAGTCAGCTTGAGACTCTTTCCCTCTGCCCCCCCACCCTTTGCTCCTTCCCCTGCTCACAGGTGCATGAGCTCTCTCTCTCTCTCTCTCAGGAAGGATTTGTTGAGGTATGTTCTGTAGTCTAATACATAGTCAATTTTTGTGAAAGTTCGATAGCTATTTGAAAATACATACATTCAATTATTAGGGTAGAGTTAAATGAATATTCATCAGTGCTTACCATTTTGGTTATGTTGTTTTAGATAATTTCTGAGTTATTTTTGTTTACTTGTTCTCTCACACTGGGAGAAAAATTTTTGAATTCTATTATTATTGTGTTTCTCCTAATACCTCCTGTGATTTCTATTTTCTTAATGTTGCTGCTATATTATTAAGGGCTTATATATACCTGTTTTCTTCATTGTGAATTGTACCCTTTACAATGATAAAGTGACTTTCTTTTTATACTTTGAGCTAAAAGTCTGCATAATCTAATGAAAGGATTACGATCCATGTATTTGTGAACCTTATCCTATCTGTTAACTTTTCCTTTCCTTTACCTTTTTTAATACTTTGTGAATCACAGATCTGTCTTGGAGACTGCATAGAATGGTTTTGCTTTGTGGGTCAGTCTAAAGCTTTTTTTCTGTTAATGGATGAGTTAAGCTGGATAGATAGGAAGGACATACATGCTTGGTCTTAGTTATGTCACATCATTTTATATTTTCTGATTATATGTGTTCTTGAAACTTCCAAGTGGTCTGTGTGCTTTTTAAATAATAGTTTTGATATTAAGAAGGGTTATTTTTCCCACTAGCGGTAAACCTTTATACTTACACCTTCATATAATACTCCTGTTTCTTTTTTTTTTTAACTAATTTTTTTTTTTTTTGAAGTGTCGTTGACCCACAATGTTACATTAGTTTCAGGTGTACAACATGGTGATTGGACAAGTTTGTATAATATGCTATGCTAACCACTCATCTTTCTCTTTTTTTTTTTTTTTTTAGATTTTATTTATTTGAGAGAGAGAGAGAGATAGTGAGAGAGAGCACAAGCGAGGAGGAGAGGGAGAAGCAGGCTCCCCGCAGAGCAGGGAGCCCAGTGCGGGGCTCGATCCCAGGACCCTGGGATCATGACCTGAGCCGAAAGCAGACGCTTAACCAACTGAGCCACCCAGGCGCCCCTCTTTCTCTCTTTTAAAGCAGTGTCTTTTTTCCTTAATAAGTAACAATTATATTAGCTTTTTTCTCTTCCTTTCCTTCTTTCTTCCCTCCTTTACTGATTAGTTTTAGCAAATATACCATTATTTTATTGTTCTTTATAATTTTAAGCTTTTAATATTTGACTTTCAACATTGACTCCTATCTATTACTATAAGGTACAGTCAGTGAGTTTATTCTACTTTTTGTTTTCCACTATTATTGATTTATTTGTATATATTATTATTCCTACATTGTTAGGAATTGTTGCATTCCATTCTGTCACCCGTATATCCATTTGCTTTCATCTCAAATCTACAATTAAGTGTATTTGTGCTGTCAGTCCTTTTGCTGAAATTTTTCCTGTCATCTGTTGGTTGCAGTTTGTCCTCAGTTGTTTCTTGTGTGTGTGTGTGTGTGTCTGTGGCTGTGTCTGTGTTTTGTAGTAGTTTATTTTTTATTTAAATTCAATTAGCCAACATGTAGTACATCATTAGTTTTTGATGTACTGTCAAGTGATTCATTAGTTGTGTATAACACCCAGTGCTCATCAGATCACGTGCCCTCCTTAATGCCCATCACCCAGTTACCCCATCCCTCCACCCCTCCCTTCCGCAACCCTCAGTTTGTTTCCCAGAGTCAGGAGTCTCTCATGGTTTGTCTACCTCTCTGATTTCTTCCCATTCAGTTTTCCCTCCCTTCCCCTATGGTTCTCTGCTCTATTCCTTGTATTCCACATATGAGAGAAACCATATGACAATTGTCTTTCTCTGATTGACTTATTTCACTTAGCATAATACCCTCCAGTTCCAGGGGCACCTGGGTGGCTCAGTCGGTTAAGCATCTGCCTTCGGCTCAGGTCATGATCCCGGGGTCCTGGGATCGAGCCCCACGTTGGGCTCCCTGCTCAGCGGGGAGCCTGCTTCTCCCTCTGCCTCTGCCTGCAGCTCTCTCTGCTTGTGCTCTCTGTCTGACAAATAAATAAATAAAACATTAAAAAATAATAATAATACCCTCCATTTGCATCCATGTCAATGCAAATAGTAGGTATTCATCCTTTCTGATGGCTGAGTAATATTCCATTATATATATGAACCACATCTTTATTCATTCATCTGTTGAAGGACATCTCGGCTTCTTCCACAGTTTGGCTATTGTGGACATTGCTGCCAAGAACATTGAGGTGCGTGTGCCCCTTCTTTTCACTACATCTGTATCTTTGGGGTAAATACCCAGTAGTGCAATTGCTGGGTCATAGGGTAGCTCTATTTTTAACTTCTTGAGGACCTCCATACTGTTTTCCAGAGTGGCTGTACCAGCTTGCATTCCCACCAACAGTGTAAGAGGGTTCCCCTTTCTCCACATCCTCACTAACATTTGTTGTTCCCTGTCTTGTTAATTTAGTTGTTTCTTCAAGAAGAGAAGGGCTCATGAATAAGAGCTAAGTGTTAACATACTGAAAACCATTTACTTAAAGCCTTACTCCTGAAGTATTATTTGTCTAAGACATAAAATTATTGACTTACACTTTCTTGAATATCTTCTAAGTATTTGTCTCCTGTCTTCTGATATTGATGTTCAGTAGAGAAGTATGATATCAGCTTGATTTTCTTTCCCCTAGAAGGGACCTGCTTTTTTTGTCTGGTTGCTAAAATTATTTTTTACACTTACTTCACTGGATTTTTTCGTCGGTGTTGACCATTTTAGGTCAATTTTCAAAGGAATCCCTTTGAAAATGTAGGTTCAAGTCTTTTTGTTTTATTTTTTAATTTTCTTTTAAAACATTACTATTTTGTTTACTTCTTACTGTGCCTTTTGTAGTGTAATTTTTACCATGTGCTTACATTTTTCAACTTTTAAAAATCTTTTTTTTCCATTTCTTTCATGAGTCAGAGCTGCAATACTTTTGTTTTTACTTCTTCCTCTTGACTCGCTGTCTCTTCCCTAAGTTCTTGAATTCTGCTCTGAAGTTTTCTTTCTTTCTTTTTTTTTTAATGTTTGTTTGTTTAAGTAATTACTACACCCAATGTAGGGCCCAAACTCACAACCCCAAGATCAAGAGTCCCATGCTTTTCTGACTGAGCCAGCCAGCCGCCCTTCTGAGATTTTCCTAATAGCTGTATTAAGAATTTTTTAATTCATGGGGCACCTGAGTGGCTCAGTCAGTTAAGTTACCGACTCTTGATTTCAGCTCAGGTCATGAACTCAGGGTCCTGAGATTGAGCCCTGCATCAGGCTCCCCGCTCTGTGGGGCGTCTGCTTAAGGATTCTCTCTCCCTCTCCTTCTGTGCCCTGCCTACCCCCGCACTATTTGCACGTATGCTCACATGTGCATTCTCGCTCTCAAAATAAATAAATCTTAAAAAAAGAGAGTTTTTGAATTCATGTTAAAAAGTAGTGTTATGGTTTTCATCTACTTTGTGATAATTTTTTGTTGAATTTTCCTTGTCAAGGATGTTGTACTGTTTTACCTTTTTTATGGTGTCTTTATGCGGATACTTAGCACTTTTTTGTTATTCATATTTGAATGAGATGAGCTTTCCCAAACCACCTGTTGGAAGATTCTGGAGTGGGGAGAAGAGGAACAGGACATTAGGAGCAAAGTGGTTTCCCAGGTTTCTCTGTTCAAGGCCTCTGTCCTCTGTTGTTCTGATGGATTCTTTCTTCAAAATATAGCTACATCTCCTTTGCTTCTTAGTAATGTACATATATATGAGGTGTGAGCTACTAGCCACCAGGTCCTTACTAGTTTCTGCTACCAACGGATAAAACTCCTGCCTTTTAAACTGCCTACTTCAAATGTTAACAGAATTTTTGAAGGGTATACAGGAGTTCTTTGTGGTGTTCTGTGAACTTTTCTGTAAGTTTGAAATTATAGATGAAAAGGGCATGCCTTGCTTTTAAAGGAGTACTAGTGTCTGAGATCTGTCACTTCTAGACCACCCTCCACTCATTCTCATGGCACTTTCTATACCTCATTTTTCTACTTTCTTCTGAGATTCCCCCAGTCAGTCTCAGTTCTAAATATTGCAGTTCCCAGTTAGGATAGGACTCTCTCTTTCTGGGAGTGAAAATTTGCTATTCCCTTTCTAGGCTCTTTTCATATTTCTTGTCTTCTCCCTTGTATAGGTTCTACCAGTCCCAAGTACTTTGGGCCATATTCACTTATAATTTGGTATTTCAGTTTTTTACTGTCTCCTGGGTTCACCAGATATGTAGAGGGGTTTTCTTTTCTTTTTAAAGACATTCTCTTTGTTGTTCTATATTGGGTTCTAGAAGGAAAATGGGAAAATTTGGAAATAAATTGCTATTTTCTTACTGGAATTTAAAGTCTGGCTTTGGATATTATTAAATAATTTCTAAATAACCCATTGGTCATATAAATTGCAAAGAAAATTTTAAATATTTTGAACTTAATGATAATGAAAATAATACATATCAGAACTGGTATGGTTAGCTAAAACAATGCTTAGAGAGAATTTAAAACTTTAAATGTCTATTAGAAAAGAAGAAAAGCATCAATGACCTAAGTATTCATCTCAATAAGTTATAAAAATAAAAAATAAATGCAAAGCAAATAGAAGGAAATAAATTAAAACAGAAATTAATGAAATAGAAAACAAATTTATTCTGTAGGTAGGAAGACTTGAAAAGTTTTTAAGAAGGATAGTGACATGATCATATTTGTTTTCCAGAAAGAGACCTCTGGCAGCAGTGTGGAGAATAGATAGAGGAGAAAAAACTAATCTCAGAAGCCAGTTAGGAGGCTTTTTCAATCACTAGTTCAGGTAAGAGATGGTGATGGTCTAATGTGGGATGGAGAGAAAGGAACCATATTATAAGGAATAAGTTGAAACAGTAGGTTTAAGAACCATGTCCAGAAAAACTTTGGGTATAGTTACTGGCACATGGACCTGAGTGGAAATGAATAGACCAGAAGGTTTACTAGGTTTTTGAAGGAATTGTTTTTGGAAATAAACTTATAAACCTGGTATATTTGTCAGGTTCAACCACAGAAGCAGAACCAGTAGGAGATCTAGAGAGAGAGAGAGAGAGATTTGGTTTACACAGTTGTAGGGGCTAGCGAGGCAAGTCTGAAATCTGTAGAATAGACTGTCAGGAAGCGCAGACTGGGACTCGTGGGCATGGGCTGAAGCTGCTGTTCATAGGTGGAAGCTCTCCTCTGTCTCTCTTGGGGAAGAACCAGCCCTGCTGTAAGGCCTTTCAACTGACTGAACAAGGCCCACCCAAATTATCCAGGATGATCTCCTTTACTTAGTCAACTGATTATGGATTTTAATTACATCTATAAAACACTTTCACAGCATTACCTAGATTAATGTTTGAATAGCTAACAACTAGTAGCCCAGCCAAGTTGATGCATTAAAAAAACAAAAATATACCTGGCCTGCAAAGTTATTCAGTCTTTGAAACAATCTTCATGTTCCCAACCCTTCAGGCTCAGTGACTGTGTTATATTATAAACTAGCTTCCAAGAAGGGCATATTCACCAACATATAATCAGAATAGTGACTCATTCATACCAGGTGTGAATGGTAATTCTGTCAATTGAATTGGGAGATGGATCTGCTATTGCTGGTTAGTTGGCAGTAGTTGGCAGTACATACCATATATAAATAGATCAAATATTAATATGTCCAAAGCTTGAAGATCTTCTGGGACATATGGATAGAGACTATAATATATAGTTGGAAATGCAGATATGAAAATCTGTAGTGGTGGGAGCTAGAAGTAGAAGTTTGGGAACTCTTCAGTATATAAATTCATATTTGAAACTGTAGAAATGGAAAAACTTCTTTAGGAATAGTATTTAAATAAAACAGGAATGAGGAGGATAAAGCCATGGGGAATACTAGCATTTAAGGAAGGAAGAAGACCAGTGAGCAGTTAATGATTATCACAGGCAGTATGAGAGCCAAAAAATGGTGTCAGGGAAGCCAAGGGAGGCAACATATTCAAAAAGTAGATGATTTCACAGTTAAGCAGTGGGAACTTTTCCAATAAAATCTAGAATAAAGCAAGGATGTCAGGACTATGATATTTTAGTTATTTTGTGTTTGCTAACTTCTGTTCTTCTTACAGGTTTCAGTCTACATGTTACTTCCTTGAGAAGCAGTATTTGAACCCTTCTCCCCCCCCCCACATCCAGCCATCCCCCAAGTCTCAGTTAGGTATTTCTTTTATGTATTCCCATAGCACAGTGTACTCCCCCTGTAATATAGCATGTGAATCACTCGGGATTATAAGTGTTTATTGTTCTTTGTCTCCTGTTAGAATGAAAGCTCCACAAAGCTAGGGACTGTCCATCTTAATCACCAGTGTAGGTACCCTCCATGCTTAGCGCAATTCTTGGTCATATCAAGCAAAGAATGAATAGATAAAACCAAGAACATAGAGGAGGAGCATCCAAATTATCCTGGAAAGTTAGAAAAATATTTGGAGGAGTGAGTGATACAATGAGATCAAGAGTTTGGATTGAAAAGGAGGTACATAGGAATAAGAGATTTTTGAGAGGTCTCTAAAATAAAACTTGATTGAAAGACAAAAGAGAAAATCTAAATGAATGAAACTGAGAAGACTCAATTTGGTAAGATACCAGTTTTCCCAAAATTAATCTGTAAACGCAATTTTAAATAAAATCCCAGTAGGGCATATCATGAAACTTGATCAGTAAATATTGTTGTTTTTTTTTTTTAAGATGTATTTATTCATTTATTTGACAGAGAGAGGTAGCAAGAGAGGGAACACAAGCAGGGGAGAGGGAGAAGCAGGCTTCCCGCGGAGCAGGGAGCCCAATGCGGGGCTCGATCCCAGGACCCTGGGATCATGACCTGAGCCGAAGGCAGATGCTTAACGACTGAGCCACCAAGGCACCCCAGTATTAAGGTTTATATGGGAAAAAAAAGACCAAGAAAAGCCAATATAATTTTAAAGAAGAATAAAGAAGGAGGAATTGCCCTCTTCATTTTAAAACTATAACAATTATTATTCCACACTGCTTTAAGTGCAGGGACAGACAGATCAGTGAAGCAGAATACAGAGCCTAGAAATAAGCCACATGTGTATATGGGAACTTTGTAAAATGTCAGGCAGCATTTCATATCATTGAAGAAAGAGAATATTTAATAAATGGCGTTTATACAGTTGACTGCATGAAAAAAATAAACGCATCCCACATCACATCCAAAATCTATTTCTAGGTGTATTTTAATCCTAAATGCGTAATGCAAAACTTTGGAATTCTTTTAGAAAAATATAAGAGAATATCTCTAATGTTGGACAAAATATAAAATGTATAAATCATAAAAGATAATACTGATAAACTTGGCTTCATCAAAATTTAAAACTTGTATGTTATAAAGATAATCATAAACAAAGTTAAAATGCTAGGAGAATATTTGCAATACATATAACCAAGAGGTTTACAAAATATAAGGACATATCAATAGAAAAACAGGTAGTTCAGGGCGCCTGGGTGGCTCAGTCGTTAAGCGTCTGCCTTCGGCTCAGGTCATGATCCCAGGGTCCTAGGATCGAGCCCCGCATCGGGCTCCCTGCTCAGCGGGAAGCCTGCTTCTCCCTCTCCCACTCCTCCTGCTTGTGTTCCCTCTCTCGCTGTGTCTCTCTCTGTCAAATAAATAAATTAAAAAAAAAAAAAGAAAAAGAAAAACAGGTAGTTCACGGGCGCCTGGGTGGCTCAGTTGTTAAGCATCTGCCTTTGGCTCAGGTCATGATCCCAGGGTCCTGGGATCAAGCCCCGCATCGGGCTCGCTGCTCAGCTGGAAGTCTGCTTCTCCCTCTCCCACTCCCCCTGCTTGTGTTCCCTCTCTCGCTGTGTCTCTCTCTGTCAAATAAATAAATAAAATCTTTTAAAAAAAGAAAAAAAAACAGGTAGTTCAGAAAAGAGGAAACCCAGATGACCAATAAACGTGAAAATCAGATTCTCAAATTCATTAGTAATCAGGAAAATGCAAATGAAATAAAAAAAAGTTCCATTTCACACCCATCAGATTTGTAAAAATTAAAAGTTTTTTTTAATATTATATTTATTTATTTGAGAGAGACAGAAATAGAGCACGAGTGGGAAGGAGGGGGAGAAGCAGACTCACTGCTGAGCAGGGACTCGATCCTAGGACCTTGGGATTATGACCTGAGCAGAAGGCAGATGCTTAACCAACTAAGCCACTCTGGCTCCCAGATTTACTTCTTAATTGCCAGTAAAATTTAGTGCTGCTGTGAAAAATAACAAGTGAAAATATTGCACTGACCACCTGACTTGCGCATGTTTCCTTTTTTTTTTCCTGTGTGATTTGATTTTGCATCCCTTGTGCTTGGTAAATTGCACTGAACAAAACAGCCCTTGTTGAACTTGAAATCTACTGGAAAAGCCTAGTATTGAGTAATATAAGTATTATGAAGGAGAAGTGCTGAGTACAATGGGAATTGCATATAACAGGGATCCATTCTAGTCTCAGGGTTTGTGGAACATTTCTCTGAGAAAATGAAAGATTCCCTCTAGGTGAAATTGGTAGTGGAAGTAAGAATGGAAGAGTGAAGAGTACTCTTAGAGAGAGAGCAATTTAATTCTAATTATGTGACTTACTCTTGTCTTCAGAATGATTGTTTTTGTGGTATTTAATATACTCTCAACTGTGTAATTAGACTTACTGTAATTTCGCTAATCTAAGACTCAGAAATATTTTTTCTTCACATTTCATCATCTCTGAAATTGGGAGATGTCTTACAGTCGATGGTTTGTCACAGTTTAACTGGCAAGTTTCTTTTTTAGAATACATAAAATATTGATGTACTTTACCATCACTGGTGTCTTAGATTCAATGATATGTGGAATATATTTTTGATTTAGCCTGCATTTAAGCCAAACCCATTTTCAGCTTGCATTTTATTATTGTAATTCCTGCATTTTTAAAACCATCACAGTGAATGTGTGGTATTTATTAGTTGTATTTCCCTTAAGATACTTTTATTTACCACTCATTATATACCAGATAGAATGCTAAGCATTTTACATTAATTATCTCATATAAACTCTACCACAGTTGTATGAGTTTAGAGAGGAAAAAATCTCTATAAGCTTTCTCTCTCTAAATTGACTTTCTCTTTCTAAACGTCACATATTTTTTATTTAATATTTATGTTAAATAATTTATATGTTTGTGAAAAGTTCAGAAATAACAGAAGTAAAAACAATGAATTACCAAAGTAATAATTAATAAAAGTTTATTGTACACCCACCAAAAACAGTTTGCAGACTGGGAGCATTCAAGCCAAAACATGGAATGAGACTCAGGAACATATTGCTATAAAGCAGTTTATATAGAGAGAAAGCAGTAATTGTTTATTCTTCAGTGATTGGTTATAAAAGTAGAATTTTCTTTTTTTTTTTTTTATTAAGATTCTATTTTATTTTGACAGAGACACAGCGAGAGAGGGAACACAAGCAGGGGGAGTGGGAGAGAGAGAAGCAGGCTCCCCGCAGAGCAGGGAGCCTGATGCGGGGCTTGATCCCAGGACACTGGGATTATGACCTGAGCCGAAGGCAGACGCTTAACAACAGCCACCCAGGCACCCCAAAATTAGAATTTTCTTAAATGATAGGGAGTTGGTCAATGGTTATCTTATATCAACCTTGGGAAACAATTTAAGTTTTTTGTTTTTATTCATTTTTTTTATTTTTTATTTATTTATTTTTTTTAAAGATTTTATTTATTTGAGAGAGAGAGAGAGAGCACATGAGACGGGGGAGGGTCAGAGGGAGAAGCAGACCCCCCGCCAAGCAAGGAGCCCGATATGGGACGCGATCCCGGGACTCCAGGATCATGACCTGAGCCGAAGGCAGTCGCTTAACCAACTGAGCCACCCAGGCGCCCTGTTTTTATTTTTGTTTTGTTTTTTTACAATTTAAGTTTTGCTTATGCTTTTCAGAGGCATGAGCAAGAAATGACCCAGGTCAGGTTAGTCTTGCAAGATAAGCTATATTAAGCTTTGTTTGTATGACTACACTGGTTTTGTCTGCTCAGGGAATTTTCAAGGCTGATGTCCATTTGCTTTTGATTTTAACAATGTAGTATAACCTATTAAACCTATATTTGAATAAAACCATAGCTTATATTTAAGGCTCAAGGTCACGTAGTTTACTTTTAAATGGTAGAGGTCAACTTCTGACGCCAAAGTTATGTCCTTAATATTCACAACTCTATACTGCATCCCTTAAGAAGCAAGATTCCTAGCAGACAGATCTCAAACCCAGGACGAGAAACGTTATGTTATTTTTATTTACTTACTTTGCTTTTTTAGTAAGAGTAGCCTTCTGTAAAACATTCCCTATCTATTTTGCTCTTAGAAGAAAATGGAATATATAAATTGTTGTAGAATTTAGTAATTGTAATTTATTCTGCTTAAGAGTCAAAAGTTCACCCTGAATATGCTTCCTTTGCAAGGAAAACGGATTTCTAGTAAGTAATTTATTAATCACAATATTAGTGTTGCTTGCTTCATATATTTGTCTTGAGTTTGGGTATAAGATTTCTAAGACTAAGAAATAATTTATAATATTCAAATTAGTTCTCTCAGCAGCAGATCAAAGCAAAACGTTTCTTGAGGTTGTAATGAGAGTCTGATTTCAGGCAGCAGGACAAGAACTTTATCAACATATGGTCTAGCCAGGCAAAGTAAATATATCTGTGTCAAGCTTACCCAGACTATCCTCATATTATAAAAACAGAATAATGGCAGCAGAAATCTCAGTGACAGTCTTCATCCAGTCTGTTTCTTGATTCACACTGTTTCAGCTCATTGAGTATACCCTTCATATCTGGTACACAGCTGTCCTCTTAGAATCTCACATCACTATCCCTCTGGAGAATTTTGTCTTTTTCCTTTATTCATCTTCTGTTTCCTATATCCTTTTTCTTCTCCACCCCTCCTTCCTTTTCTTATTGTTCAAAAGTTTCATGAGAAAAGGGTATACAAGAGGCAAATATTGTGACACCTTACACACTGGAAAACAAACTTAAATGATAGTTTAGCTGGGTTTCTATGTTGGAAATAACTTTCCTTCAAAAATTTGAAAGCAGTGCTGCATTTTTAAAATAGTTTTAGTGAGATTTTTTTTGTACATACCATAAAATTTACCCATTTTAGGTATGTATCCATTGTCTTTTTGTTTCATTTATTTTGCTTTACCTTCTGGAAAATTTCCTCAACTTCATCTTTTAACCTTTTATTCACTTTTTCATTTCTGCTATTATGTTGTTCTTTTCTAGTAGTTCTTTTTTATTTCCTGAATGTTGTTGTACCATACTCTTCTTGTTTCACAATTGCAGTATTCTCTCTTAGCTCACAGAGAATAATTTTTTTGGAGTTTTCTTTTTTCTGCACATATTTATGCTTCCTCCAGACTCCTTTTGTTTTGATCTCTGTCTTCCATGTTGGAGGCTTTCCTCAGATACACACTATCCTTGATTATCTACTCATGATTCACTGGAAGTCTAAAACACTGACTAGACGCTCTGAATGCATCAGTGGGGCCTTTTGACTGAGCTTCATCATAGGGTGATTTCACTGGGCTGATGTTAGGGGACCTACATTTGTATCCTCAATTCTCTTTCCTTGGCTGATCAAGTTACTCAAAGATGAGTCCTGAGCTTCTGCCTCAAGGGTAACAGTCTCATTGTCTACATTCTGGAAGCCAAGTTGGACATTCTGGTTGGGAGAATGTCTACATTCAGCATTTAATGTTTATAGTCATTTAATCCCTTGGTTTTGGTACAGTCCTGTGCCTGCAACTGTGCCTGACGTGCTCCCTCCAAAGAGCCTTCCCTTAATTTTTCCAGAGAATAAGCCTCCAGATTTATGCAGGGAGGACACAGGGGCAGCTGTTCAGCAATGTGGACCTAGACAAGGGATCTAGGACTCTACCTGCTTCTCAAAGAGCTTTCCTCTTTATTTTTCTGCACCTCTCCCATTCTGTCACCAGTTCAGAGGTACTTAGTGCTGCCACTGCTCATGTCTTTTGAAGATTTTATAGTGTAAATACAGTTGGTTCTTATCTTTCCCAACATAGCTGCCTTGGGATTTCATTCTTGGTCAGTTACAACCTGTCCACTCGTTTTTCATCTTCTAAAATGTTGATGGATTTCCTGTTTTCAGTTCTCCACTCCTTCTAAGATTATCTTTATTTTAAAATTCCTCACCATAGTTATAGTAGAGTTTGGGGATTGGGGAAGGAATGAAATGAACTGCTTGTTGTTAATCTGCTATCTTAACCCAGAATCTGTTCTTAAAGGGCAGAGGCTTTGTCTGGGTCATCTCTAAATTTCAACCCATAAGGGAGTCCATGATACAGTAGGTACTTAATAAATGTTTACGTGGATGATTTAAGTCTTGTTTAACATTTATAAAACTCAGTTGATAACAAGTTTGTGATAAAGGCGTAGTTTCTTGCCACATGGATCTCTCTCTAGTTTGGTTAAGTGTCCTCACAATATTGTGGGTGTCTTTCTCTGGAGCAAGTAATCCATGATAGAGCAAGGTAGAAGCTATAATGACTTTAAGGCCTAGCAGTGAAAGTTACATTCTACCATTTTCATAATATCCTGTTAGTTACACAGATAGTTATATTCAGTGTAGGGAAAGACTTACACAAAGGTGTGAATCCCACAAGGCAAGACTTACTAGGGATATCTCGGAGGCTGGGTATCACACAAAGTTTCTGTCTGAAGCTAAAGAACAAATCAGGGGCACATGGGTGGTTCAGGTCATGATCCTGGGGTCCTGGGATCGAGCCCAGCATCGGGCTCTCTGCTCAGCGGAGAGCCTGCTTCTCTCTCTCCCTCTGCTGCTCCCCCTGCTTTGTGCTCGCACTTTCTCTCGCTCTTGCTCTCTCTCTCTAATAAATAAAATCTTAAAAAAAAAAAAAAATCCAACTTAAGTAGAAGGTAAGAAATAATAAAGATCAGAACAAAAATTAATTAAATAGAAAACAGTGCAGAAAATGCATGAAGCCCAAAGTTGGTTCTTTTGATAAAATTAATAAAATCCTAGCAAGGCTAATCAAGAAAAGGGGCACCTGGGTGGCTCAGTCATTAAGCATCTGCCTTTGGCTCAGGTCATGGTCCCAGGGTCCTGGGATCGAGCCCCAAGTCGGGTTCCCTGCTCAGCAGAAAGCCTGCTTCTCCCTCTCTCACTCCCCCTGCTTGTGTTCCCTCTCTCGCTGTCTCTGTCTATCAAATAAATAAATAAAATCTTAAAAAAAAAGACTAATCAAGAAAAATAGAAAAAACAGATTACTAGTATGAGGAATGAAAAAGGGTATCACTAAAGATCTTTCAGAATTGAAAGATTAATAATGAAATGTTATGAACTTTATACCAGTTAATTTGATAACTTAAACAGAACTTTACAGAAATTGATTTGGAAGAGTAATCTGAAGAGCTCTGTATCTATTAAGTTCATAATCCCTTGAAAACTCCAGCGATTTAACTGGTGAATTTTATCTAACATTTAAGGAAAAAATAGTACCAATCTTCCACAAAGTCAGGAAATAGAGGAGAAAAGACTTTCCAACTCATTTTATGAGGCTAGTATACCTGTGATACTGACACGACAAAAACAATATAATCCTCTCAATAGACAGAAAAATCATTTGACACATTTTAATATGATAAAAATTTACAGTAAACTAGCAATAAAAGGACACTTCTTCAATTTGATAAAAGCATCTAGAAAAACATAACCGGCATCATAAAAGTTAAAACAATGGAATGCTTTTGCTCTTAAGATGAAGAACAAGGCAAGGATACTTGCTTTTCACTACTGATTCGGTATGGTGCTAAAGGTCCAAACTAATGCAGTGAGGCAAGAAAAATAAAGACATAATATTGTAATGGAAGAAATAAAACTATCCCTGTTTGCAGAAGACCTAATTCTCTACATAAAAATCCTAATGAACCTACCCCCAAAAAACTCTGCTAGAATTAATAGATGAATTTAGGAAGGATACAAATAGCATGTACAAAAATCAATACAAGCAGTATAACAAGAAATAATACTAGCATTCAACAATTAGAAAAATAAAAATACCATTTATAATAATACCAAAAAATGTAATATTTAGGAATAGATTTAAAGAAAGATGTGCAAGGCTTCTATACTGAAAGCTAAATTTAGCATTCCTGAGAAAGACAAGGAAGATAACCATGTTCTTGGACCAGAACACTCAAATTGTTAAGATGTCCCATTCTTCCCATGGGGCTCCTGGGTGGGTCAGTCAATTGAGCGTCCAACTCTTGGTTTCCTCTGGGGTCATCATCTCTGGGTCCTGGGATCAAGCCCTGCCTCGGACTTTGCACTCCACAGGGAGTCTGCTTGGCGATTTCTCTCCCTTTTCCTCTCCCTCCCCTCCCCCGCTCACACACGAGTTCTCCTCCCTCTCTCCCTCTCTCTCTCTCTCTCTCTCTCTCCCCCCCCTTAGAATAGATGAATAAATCTTAAAAAAAAAAAAAAAGATGTCCATTCTCCCCACATTGACCTATAGACTCAACACAGTCCCAATGGAAATTTCATCAGATTTTTTAAAAATGGAAGTTGACAATCTGAGTCTTCGTAAGATTTATATGGAAATACAAAGAACCTAGAATAGCCAAAAACATTCTGAAGAAGCACAAAGTGGGAAGATATATACTACCTGGTATTAAAGATATGCTGTAAAGCTATAGTAATCAAAACTGTGATGTTGGGGTGAAGGTAGACATGTAAATCGAGTTATAGAATAACTACAGATACTTGATGGGGTTTTTTTTTCTTTTTTTTTTTTTTAAAGATTTTATTTATTTATTTGACAGAGAGAGACAGCGAGAGAGGGAACACAAGCAGGGGGAGTGGGAGAGGGAGAAGCAGGCTTCCCGCCGAGCAGGGAGCCTGATGCGGGGCTCGATCCCAGGACTCCGGGATCATGACCTGAGCCGAAGGCAGACGCTTAACGACTGAGCCACCCAGGCACCCCGATGTTTTTTTTTCTAAGATACTTGATCTTAGATCATCACAGGCTGAGAAGCGATTAGAATAGATAGAGAAGTAGGCCTACTCTTGTGGTTGACTGATATTTGACAGAGGGGACAATATAATTCAGTGAGGAAAGGATAGTCTTAATAAATGATGCAAAAACAAGTGGATATGTGTATAAAAGAATAAACATAACCCCTACTTGACACCATACTCAAGAATTAATTCTAGGTATATCACAGGCCAAACAAAGCTAAAACTGGGAAATTTCTAAGAAAACAGGAAAAATATTCATGTCCTTGGAGTAAAAGATTTCTTGATGTATTGGAAACCTGAGTGAAAACCCCCTCTTCAGAACATTTAAGCAACTACTGGGAGAAAACATCTGCAAAACATATAGCTAAACAAAAGATTTGGGGCACCTGCGTGGCTCAGTTGGTTAAGTGTCTACCTTCAGCTCAGGTCATGATCCCAGGGTTCTGGGATCGAGCCCCACATCGGGCTCCCTGTTTGGCGGGGAGTCTGCTTCTCCCTCTCCCTCTCGCTGCTCCCCCTGCTTGTGCTCTGTCTCTCTGTCAAATAAATAAATAAATACATAAATAAAAATAATAAAATATTTGTGTCCAGAATATATGAAAAACTTGTGCCAGACAATTTAAAAAAGTGGTCAGAGGCTGACACTTCACAAAAGATGTATGTGAATGGTAAATAAGCACTTAGAAGATACTAAACATCATTGCTCATCTGAGAAATGCAAATACCCACAATGAGATCTCACTTTACACCCACTACATGGGCTAAATTAAAAAGACTGGCAATACCAATATTGGCAAAGATGTGGAGCAACTGGAAATGGTAGGAGTGTAAATTGTACAACCACTTGGAAAAAGATTTTGGCACAGTCTTTTAAAGTTAAACATGCTCTTGTCTTATGACCCACAAGTTTTATTCCTAGGCCTTTCCCCCAAGACAAATGAAAAAGTCATACAAAGATTTGTGTATGTATGTTTGCTTGTTCATAATAACTAGAAACTGGAAACAACCCTAATATCTAAAAACAAGAGAATGGAGAAAGAAATTGTGATCTGCTCATGCAATGAAATACTACCCAGCAATTAGAAAGAACTAACTACTGGGGCACCTGGGTGGCTCAGTCAGTTAAGCATCTGATTCTTGATCTCAGCTCAAGTCTTGATCTCAGGGTCGTGAGTTCAAGCGCCGCAATGGGCTCCATCCTGGACATGGAGCCTACTTTTTAAAAAGAGAACTACTGATTTATACAACAGTATGAATCTCAACTAATTAAAATGGGCAAAAGAAGCCAAACTCAAAATGATATATATAGTATAATTCCATTTATGTAGAATTTTGGATCCAGTTAATCTATTATGAAAGGAATCTGATGTGTGTCTGCCTGGGGCAGATACGGAAGGAACTGATTACATAGAGGCAGGAGAGTACTTTCTGGGGTGATGGAAAGGTTCTTTCTTGATTGGGGTGGTAATAACATAAATGTATACATTGGTCAAAATCATTGAACTTTACACTTAAAGCGCATTTTATTATATGTAAGGCTGAAAATCCTTTTTTAAAAGGAAGGTATCCCTACATAACCCACCAGAAAGGCTAAAATTCACGTCTGGCTGTACCAATGGTTAGAATTTAGCAAAAAAATGGCATACATTGCTTATGAGAGGGTCAGTTGTTAAAACCACTTTGAAGAGTTTGGCATTATCTAGGAAAATTAGATATACATATCCTTCATGACTCAGCAATTTTACTTTTAGATGGAGCCTTTTCTACTAGAGAAATTTGTATCTGTATGTGCATCAAAAAAGACTAACTATAGGAATGTTCATAACATTCTAGTAACCAAAGGAAAGTACCAACACAAATGTCCATACATAAGTAAACTATGTATAGTTTACTACTATATATATATTTTTTTATTTTTTATTTATTTATTTTTTTAAAAGAGGGTTGGAGGAGAGGGAAAGAGAATCCCAAGCAGGCTCCATGTGCAGCACAGAGCCTGAGCTGGGGCTCAGTCTCAAAACCCTGAGATCATGACCTGAGCCAAAATCCAGAGTAGGACACTTAACTGACTGAGCCATCCAGGCACCCCAATAAACTTTATTTCTTTACCAGAGTGTTAGAGAAGTGAAAATGAAGAAACTGTTTACATTTAATATGGATGAGCTAGAGACAGTCCATAGCAACAGTCTCAAAAGATTACATGCTTTGTATTTCTAGTTACACAAAATTCAAGAACTAGGAAAACTAAACTATTTAGGAATCTGTACTTAAGTTGTAAATTTAAAGAAAAGGAAGTGATTATCATGAAAGTCAGGACTTTGGTTACCTTTGAAGAAGAGGGGAAGTTAGAATTGGAAAGGGGCTAGGGAAGAGGTTTCTAAGATACGGGCAATATTTAGTTGTTGATCCAGTGTTGGTTTTGTAGATATTTACTGTATAAAAATTTAAGTGACACATTTACATTTTATAAAGTAAATATGTGATATTTTACATTAAAAATAGAAAAAACAATTCTTTAATCTATCAATATCTCCTGAGTACTATGTTAATAATATTTTGCTAGGTGATAATAGGAAATGCAAGGATGTTTAACATTGTGTCTTAAGTGCTCACTAATTATAACCATAAAAAAGCATTGTGTAATGAGTAGTCTTAAATTGTGTTCTCATACTTTCAGAGCCGTGGGAGTAAGCCTGTAAAATTGAGGCAGATAACATCCATACCATGTAACCTCTCAGGAGGTAGTAGGTGTACATTAAAAAATAATTATGGGGGTGCCTGGGTGGCTCAGTTGGTTAAGCGACTGCCTTCGGCTCAGGTCATGATCCTGGAGTCCCGGGATCGAGTCCCGCATCGGGCTCCCTGCTCGGCAGGGAGTCTGCTTCTCCCTCTGACCCTCCCCTCTGTCATGTGCTCTCTCTCATTCTCTCTCTCTCAAATAAAAAAAAATAATAATAATAAAATTTAAAAAAAAATAAAAAATAATTATGATTATCTTTTTACCAGCTCCAGTGTTGTTTACTGCTCTACTATTCATTTGTCCTTGGTCTCATTTGGTAGTCCTAGTTATTTTAAATATGGCAAATATTTATTACTTTCTTTTTCTTATCTGTTATTTTCTGCCATGTCTTTTGAAACAGTAAAACACAAACTTAAGAATTCTAATCCCTTCTTCAAGAAAAGTTCTCCCATAAAACCTCTTCAAGGAGTTAGTTTGCATTAACAAAATGATTCTGCCTAGAATTAAGACCAGTCGATCAGTGAACAAATGACATGAGTAGACAGTTCAAAAATAAGAACGGAAGCTCTGTTGAGCTCCTGGGCTACAAATAGATACTTTGCATGGAATCTCTACCCTAATGCTGTGAGTAGTAGGTATTCTTTTAATTTTACAGATGAACAAATAGAAATTCAGGGAAATCATAATTAGTAAGTGTTAGATATAGAATCAAAATCTATGTCTATTTTATTTTAAAGCCTGTCCTTTTTTATTATTCTAACACTGCTACCCATGAAAAGAAGAAAATGAACTTAGTTAAAAAAAAAAAAAAGTGCAACAAACAAGAGAAATTACAGGATGCATTTCCAACAACAAAAATTTCTATCATTTATTAATCTATTAAAAGATACAGAAGAGTTATAGAGTGTATTATAAAACCTTAATGAGGGGCGCCTGGGTGGCTCAGTCATTTAGCATCTGCCTTCGGCTCAGGTCATGATCCCAGGATCCTGGCATCAAGCCCTCCATGGGGCTCCCTGCTTGGCGGGAAGCCTGCTTCTCCCTCTCCCACTCCCCCTGCTTGTGTTCCCTCTCTCGCTGTGTCTCTCTCTGTCAAATAAATAAAATCTTTAAAAAATAAAAATAAAACCTTAATGAAATTTAAATGACCTTAATGAATTCAAAGATCTGTGTTGATGAAAGTCTATCCCACTGGTATTCTAGACATAGTCTCTTTTTGTGAATTTCTTTTTCCTTAGTTGTAGATTATGTATATTTAGATACTGGCAGTCTAAATAGTAGATAATACCTCCTTTTCCACCAAAGTCCTCTCAATAGTATCT
>NC_138372.1:25342203-25381527 GCF_054177405.1 Leptonychotes weddellii
TTTTTTTTTTAAAGATTTTATTTATTTATTTGAGACAGAGAGAATGAGAGACAGAGAGCATGAGAGGGAGGAGGGTCAGAGGGAGAAGCAGACTCCCTGCCGAGCAGGGAGCCCGATGCGGGACTCGATCCCGGGACTCCAGGATCATGACCTGAGCCGAAGGCAGTCGCTTAACCAACTGAGCCACCCAGGCGCCCAATAGTATCTGTATTTTATTTCTCAATTTTATTTATCTGAATTCTAACAGCTGCCTAGTCAATTTTAATTATATGCATATACTCCAAATTTATCCATTCTACTAATGGATATTTTGGTTGTTTCCATTCTTTTTACTATTAAAAACAATCTACAATAAGCATTCTTACTCATGCCTCCTTTTGCAGATAAGGAATTTCTCTAGAGTGTATTTCAATATAGTGGAACTGATGGATTAAAAATTAAGCATATCTTCAAATTTATTATATGTTACTGTTTTCTCTCCTAACTGTATCAGTTTATATCCCTACAGTTTGTACAAGAGCTTTCATTTTTCCATTGGCTTGTCAGTTTGTGTTCTAGGTCTTGAAATTCTTTGCCCATCTTGAATGGTGTAAAATGATAGGTCAGTATTGTTATGTGTATCTCCTTAATTACACATAAGATAATTCAGGAAGATTTATGTGTTTTGACATTTAGGTTTCTGTTTTATGAAATGCCAGCTGATGTCATTTGCCACTTATTTGTTTTATCTTGATTTTAGGAACTCATTACATATTCTTGAAAGTATTTGTTACAGGTATTACACATGTTCTCTACCAATCTATAGCCTGGGGTTTGGTTGTTTTTTGTTTGTTTTGCTTTGTGGGTTTCTTTCTTACAGTTTTCTTTCATAGTTTTTTTAATTATAGTTTTTTATAGTTTATATATTTTTAAAAATTTTTATAGTTTCAATGGTTTGTAGTTTTTGTATCTTGTTTAAGAAACAAACCTTACCTCCAAGATCATAAAGATATTCTATATTTTCTTCTAAATGCTTATTTTTCTTTTCATATTTAGTTCTCTGAATAGGAATTTGTATATAGTGTGACGAAGGCTTTCAAGTCTGTTCTGCTGGTCTGTGTATCCTCACAGTCTCTTGACTTGAATAGGATTATAATAAATCTTGATGAATGATAGGACAGACCTTAGTCTTTAAAACTGTCTTGGCTATTCTTGTTTCGTTGCTTTTTTGTGTTAATTTTAGGATGTGCTTCTTAATTTCCAGAGGGCAAGGGGGTTATATCCTGTCAGTATTTTGATTGAAATTGCTTTGAATTTGCAGATTAATTTGGGAATAACTTACATGAATAGGGTATATTACTCCATTTTTTAAATCTTCTGTAATATTTTCCAATAGTAAAGATACCTATTACTTCTCTCCACCCCCCCAAAAAAGATACCTATTACTTCTCTAGGTCTTATACATATTTTGTTTGGATTTCATCCCAAGTCCTACTGTTTTTTGTTGTAATTTTAACTTGTATTTTTTTGAATTACATTTTAAGTTGATTGCCAGTATATACAAGAATGTAACTTATTTTCATATATTGATCTTAAGCCTAGCAACCTTGCTGAACTCTCATTAATTCTCTAATTCTCTAAAATCTGTAGATTTTATTGGGTTTTCTATGTAGATAATCATATTTGTGAAGAAAAATAATTTTCCCTTTCTAGTCTTTTTACCTTTTATTTCTCTAACTTGTATTACTGCACTAACTAGAACATTCTAATAAATGAAGTTTAATTTACCATAGATTTTTGATAGATAACTTCTATCAAATTAAGGAAATTCTTTTCTGGTCCTGATAAAGTAGAAGTATTAGCTGTGGTGTTGAATTTTATATAATGCTTTTTTTGGACCATCATTTGAAGAAATGGTTGTATGCTATTTCCTTTAATAAGTTATTGGGGTATGTTTTGTTAATAGATTTCTTTAAATTTTAAACATAAACATTTCTTTTCCATTAAATTAGCTTAGTTTTGAAAGGGCAAGAAGGAATAAAATGCCTATATACTTAGGCTTATAAAATGTTAAGGATTCAGCAGAGAGAAGCAGATCTTTGCTCATTGAAATTCACTCCTAGGGGCGCCTGGGTGGCTCAGTCGGTTAAGCGGCTGCCTTCGGCTCGGGTCATGATCCCAGGATCCTGGGATCAAGCCCCGCATCGGGCTCCCTGCTCAGCGGGGAGCCTGCTTCTCCCTCTCCCTCTGCCTGCCTCTCTGCGTACTTGTTCTCTCTCTCTATCTCTCTGTCAAATAAATAAATAAAATCTTTAAAAAAAAAAAAAAAAAGAAATTCACTCCTAATTCAGGTGTACTCACTGATTTCAACCCATTTTTTGTTAGGACTTTTTTTTTAATTAACTTTAATTTTCATCTGAAATGCCCACATTCCTGTAGAGAAGATGATAAACAGTAAAATGATTAGAAGCACAGTGGTGTAAACAGTAGGGAAAAATAATTGAAGAATGTTAAAAAGGATAAATAATGTTTGTTTAGTAGTTGCAATTCAGTGATGTAAGACACATTAGTTGTGAATGCTAATATTATAGCAGTTTAGTGAAGAAAATTTACCTGAAGGATTAAAGGAAAGGCAAATAAGCATGTTACTTACCATATTTTTATTTCCTTTACCTATTTACTTTTAAAAAATTAACCCAGAAGCAGTATATGCTTATTTTGATACGTATCCTGTCAGCTGTTTTTTTAATACATGAAAATATTCTCACGTTTTTAATAGAATAATATAATGTATACTTTTTTTTAAGATGTATTTATTTGAAAGAGAGTGAGCATGCAGTAGGGAGGGGCAGAGGGAGAGAGAAGCTCAAGCTGACTCTGCTGCTGAGCATGGAAGCAAGGCGGGGCTTGATCTCACGACCCCAAGATCACCACCTGAGCCAAAACCAAGAGTTGGGTGCTTAACCAACTTCACCCCCCAGGTGCTCCAATGTATACATTTTTGAAACTACTATGGATTTGAGTAAGATATCTAGAATGCTAATACAATCTGCGGCACCTGGCTGGATCAGTTGGAAGAGCATGCGACTCTTGATCCCAGGGTATTGAGTTCAAGCCCCACTTTGGGTGTTGAGATTACTTAAATAAAACTTAAAAAGAAATAGAATGCTAAAATAATCTTATCAATCTCTTTTTTTTATTTTTTTATTTTTATTTTTTTTTTTTAAAGATTTATTTATTTGAGAGAGTGAGAATGAGAGAGAGTACATGAGAGGGGGGAGGGTCAGAGGGAGAAGCAGGCTCCTCGCTGAGCAGGGAGCCCGATGCGGGACTCGATCCCGGGACTCCAGGATCATGACCTGAGCCGAAGGCAGTTGCTTAACCAACTGAGCCACCCAGGCGCCCAATCTCTTTTTTTTATTAGTTAGAAACTGTGGAGGTGATTCTAAAGTTTATCTGGTTGGAAGTTTAGCAATGAGTACTGTTTTCTCTTAAATCTTCCCTACAGAAGTACTCATGGATGTGCACATGTGCAGACACACCCACAGGCAAATAAAATATATATTAGGACATCCGTTGGAAAATTTTTTGTAATATTAAAACCAACTTATTGATCCATCATTAGGGACATGAAGTACATCCATGTAATGATATATCCTGTAAGTGTAAAAAAAAATGATACGGTTCCATAGATAGGTAGGTGGGTAGGGAGGTAGATTGATTGATTGATCTGTAAGACCTATAATGAGAAAAAAGATCAAAGCCCAGAATAGTGTTTCTAATGTTTTACCATTTGTGTTCTTTTTTATTAAGAGGGAAAGGGAGTATATATTCACTTAATTATCATGCACTGATACTGTGGAATAATATGAGGCCATTAAAAAGAATGTACTGACATGGAAAGATCTCTAAGACATACTGTTAATTTAAAAAATAATAAAACGAATCATGGAACATTTATTGTCTGATCTCATGTAAAAAGAAAATTGCATGGGGACGCCTGGCTGGCTCAGTCACAGAGCATGCAACTCTTGATCTCAGGGTCGTGAGTTCAAGCCTCATGTGGGTAGAGAGCTTACTTAATAAAAAAAAAGTTCCATGTACATTCTAATCTTTATAAGGGCATATCAAAAAAGCAGGGTATGTACATACTTAACTACTAATAATGGTTTGTTGTTGTTTTTTTTTAAGATTTTATTTGAGAGAGAACAAGCCCACATGAGCCAGGGGAGGGGCAGAGACAGAGAATCTCAAGCAGACTGCACGCTGAGCACTGAGCTGATGCAGGGCTTGATCTCACGACCCAGAGATCATGAGCGGAAACCAAGAGTCGGTCACTTAACCAACTGAGCCACCCAGGCGCCCCTTAATGATGGTTATTTCTTAAAGATACTTGGGGGGCGGAAGTTGCGTTGGGAGGGAATCTTTATTCTGTATATCTGCATTTTTTATGATGAGACATCATTCATATATGCTGGATTAAAGGAAAAAGTAATATGTGCTCATTATAATAAATGAAGATATAAAGTTAAAAAGAAGAAAATAAAAAACATCCATAGTAACCTTACCACCCACACATATCCTGAGATAACTACTGTTAAAGCCTTGATAAACATCCTCCCAGAGGTGAGGGACATTTTGTGGAGGACATTTAATCCTTAAACCAAGGAGAGGGAGAGAAAGAGCACCACATAAAATGTTTACACTTAGCTCAGCAGACAATAGACATGTTTTTTAAGCAGAAAAATAACATGATAGTGTGTAGCTTCTTGTCTGTTTTGGTTTTGCTTTTCATTGTATCCCCAGTACCTTTATAGCACATAATAGCTCCCAGTAAGTTTGTGTTTAAGAAATAAGTGATGGTGATCTACTAACCATTGGTGAAACTCTTCCAGTTCTGAAGCCCAAGATTAAGAAATCATTGTGGTTGACTCTTAGAGAACGACCAACTGTAGCTAGATGACATTGGGCAGATATTCTTTACTTATTATTTCCTATAGTTTGGATTAACCCCAATAACATAATACCACTGTCTTCTCAGACCTCTCTACAAGACAGGGAAAGCTTTCACTAGAATAGATTAACAGGCCAGGGTGGTATAGAAAGCTTTAGGAAATAATACCTAACCTTTTCAACTTAAGGGGCTCTGGCATTTGTCCCCTTACAGGCCTTGTCTCATACCCAGAACACTCTGTATATGTAGCAGAAAATGGTATTATTCAGTTACCCATGAAGAAAGCTAGATTATAAAAACTGTAGGATTTAGCTTTTCTGTTCTTGTGCCTGTCTTCTAGTCAGACAGCTGCCAAATTGAAACTACTCAACTCAGCAATGCTTTTTTATATATATCAGTATGCATAAAGGATAACTATAACTATAATTAGTTAATTACCATGGAACTGAACACAAGTTTCTGAATTTTTTTATGGAAACATTAACACGTACTATTTGTGTTTTTCTTTTCAGTTTCTGCCACTGCCTTCTACAAAGCACAACCTGTAATTCAGTTCATGTGTGAAGTTCTTGACATTCATAATATTGATGAGCAACCAAGACCTCTGACTGATTCTCATCGAGTAAAATTCACCAAAGAGATAAAAGGTGAATTAATTAGCATTTGGAACAATTTAACAATAAAATGCATGAATACAACAAACTTTTATTGAAAAAAAATTTTTAAGTCTATTCATATAACATCATCTGTGAAAATATAGATTATAAAATGTTACATTAAATTCATTGCCATTACATCTTAGTGTTTGAATGAAAGAAATGCCAAGTAATGAAATTAATATTGATACCAGTGAATTTTTCATTAATACTTGCTGTTACTAGCTAAAGGTATAAGAAGAATATCTCATGGGAAAATGTTTCTATAATAGTGTTAAAAGGAAACATTCCAAAAACATTGTTATGTCAGAACCAGAGTCATTATTTTAACATATTCTAAAATAATGACTTCCTTATTTTTCTGAAATGGTTGAATATTTTATTCCTTTGAAACTTTATGGATACAGGGCTAGCATGTTTCATGTGTTATTTCAGAGTTGGAACTTCGTTGTTTTGTGTACATTATATAGTTGATCATTGATCTTGCCTATTTTAGTTAGTAGCTAAAGTCTGTACAGTGGTGTTGCATCCTATATATATTTTACTAACATAAATTCATCTCTACATGGTCTTTTAGAGAGAATAAGAAAAAGTAATTTTAATAGTGTTCTAAAATTTGTATTGTATTTATTTCATCTTTATATAAATGTACATTCCTATATACATTTAAATATACATTTACAGTTTCATGTGCAAACACAAACACTTTATCAGTAATTTAAGGAATTTTTCAAGAGTAATTTTGATTGTGTAAAATTCTTGCCTTGTTCACAGCTTTGAACCTAATCCTCAAGTAAGATGTGACTCCACTGTATTTAGTTCTTTATTTAGGCATGAAGAAGAATTAGATATTCTTTAATTAGAATGAGTAGTATAAATTCTATTTATGTTAAGTGTTAAATCTTAGTCAGAAATAGTAGTTTTTTTATTTAAGATTTTAACTGTTGCGGATAATTTTCAGCTTCTGGTTTGAATGAAACATTGAAGTTTGTTACCTGAACATCTTTCAGTTCCCCGAATCAGAATAGCTCAATGCATCCTGCTTGCTCCAATAATCATTCATTCTTTGCCATTCAGTACCCAGGAGAGAGATAGTCATTGTGAATAAAACATTAAAAGGAAAATCCTTCCTGCTTTGAAAATGAGCATCCATTTATCTCAAGTTATTTAAATGCCAAAATAATAAAGTGTTATATATTAGTGTATTGCAACCATACCATTGTCCTTTCATAATCTGTATTAACTGCACAGTTAGCATTGTCGAGAGGTTAGTGCATTACCCACCATTAATGTGTGATCATCCAAATGCCATGGTTTCCAGTGGAGTTGCTGCTTAGTTACCACCTCTGATATCATGAAGTCACTTACATTATTTTGCGGTAACTATGCAATCAACTCATATCACCACTCTATCACAGAAAATACAAGATGTACAGAACAAGGATGCAACTGCTGCCCGAAGAGCATGGACTCGATCTTAACTTCAACTGCTCAGGGGCCCAAAGAAATGACTGAAAAAATGACTAGAAAGCATTATAAAGTTGATGTTATAGTGAAGGTAAAGCCAAGTTTATAGGTTAAATATTTGATTTATTAAAGCCAAAATTTTTTTTGGTTGGATGGAGGGTTTTGGGAGGGACCTGGGCAGAGAATTATCTAGTCCATTTTTAAAAATTTTAACTTTTTGCTAAGCCCTGGGTTGGGTCAAATCCTTAGGTACCTATGACCCTAGATTTGGGGTAGAAAAATCTGAGTTGGACCTAACTGACCAACTGATGATTTTTTTTCCTCCATTCAAAGTCACAAAGGCTTTGTTGACTTTTTGGGGGGGTTTTTGTTGTTGTTGTTTTTTAAAAGAGAGTTCTTTAATATACATCATGTAATCCTACCATGGAAATTCAAGAGAATCAGAGTTATGTATTCTGTGCTATATATTTGGGCTTAATTTTTAACCAGCATAAGGAACTTGATGGTAACTGTTAAATAGTGATACAAAGTGTGATATAATGAATAGATTTCCTTAGTACATTCATTTGGTTCCAGTGGGACTTTTATCTAAATATTTAACAGTAACTTTAGGGTGGTTCCTTTGTACAATTATTCATCATGGTTAAACAGAAATACTGAGGGAAGTGTATGGTAAAAGTACCATATGCTTATAAAAGAACCACTTTATTTTTGGTAAAAACTTATTTCATAGGCTATTAAAATCTTACTAGTAACTTCTCTAATTCAGGGGAAGACTTGTAAAAAAATTGCTAAGTGGTATATAGCAGAAAAAAAATTCTAAAACATAGTATTTCCGTACATAATATTTTTACATCCTGCTTCATATTGTTACTTCATATTGTTTACTTCACATTTCCTTCTTATGAGGCCTTCTTTAGATAATATTTTATTTTCTAGTCTTCTTTATAATATAGAGGCATAGTAAATGTTCTAATCTGAAATTTTAGTTTTATAAAGGTAATTACTAATAAAAACTACTTACCACTGATTCAGTTAGTATTTCTCAAGAAAAATCCATACCAATCTGGTACAGTGACACTGTGTCCATTTAACATCTTAATTTGTGCTGGTCAGAAGAAAATATTACTATGAATGAACTTTGTGTTTGGTAGTACAGTTAGTAATTGATAGAAAAATAAGTTACACTGTTGCAGGGTTTCTCAACCTTGCCAGTGTTGATATTTTGGGCTGGATAATTCTTTGTTGTGGTCTGAGGTGGGAGGTAGTGCTCTCCCATGCATTGTAGGATATTTAGCACCATCCCTGGATCCAAGAATCCCTAATTCTAGCATCCATTAGATGCCAGTAGCACCCCGCAGTCATGACAATTAAAAATGTCTCCAGACATTACCAAAGGTTCCCCGGAGGGCAAAATTGCCTGTGGTTGAGAATCACTGCACAATAGGAATCACAAATATAACAGGGAAATAATGCAAAAGTAATACCATAAATACTATCAGGAAACTAAAAGTTGTCCTTCATCTGCTCCTTTCTAGATTTTCTGCCTTAGGAGTCTAGGCCATAGTAATGGAGTTGCTTATCTATAAGCAGTGGCCACTGTGTCGGTTTGTTAACTCTTCTCTAGGTAGCTCCAAGATTGCACTGGCAAATACAGTAGCACCAGCCACATGTAGCTATTTAAATTAATTAAAATAAATTTTCACTTTCTTAGTCACACTAGCCACATTTAATGTGCTCCGTAACACACATTGCTAGTAATTAGCACAGATGTAGAACATTCCATCATCTCAGAAAGTTCTCTTGGACAGCACTGCTTAAGAAAATTAACCCCAGGGCGCCTGGGTGGCTCAGTCGTTAAGCGTCTGCCTTCGGCTCAAGTCATGATCCCGGGGTCCTGGGATCGAGTCCCACGTTGGGCTCCCTGCTCGGCAGGGAGCCCGCTTCTCCCTCTCCCACTCCCCCTGCTTGTGTTCCCTCTCAGGCTGTCTCTCTGTCAATTAAATAAATAAAATCTTTAAAAAAAAAAAAAAAGAAGAAGAAAATTAACCTCAGAGAATTTCACCAGTGGTTTAAAAGACCATTGCTTCACTTTCTAAAGCAGGCCTGGGATCTTCCCTGTGGTCCACAGATGGGCTGTAAGGATCCAGGAACATCTAAAATCATATGCTAAATTATGTGTATATCCAGTTTTCTGAGAGTTTACTGCTTTCATCAAACTCTCAAAGGGGTCAGTGATTCTATAAGAAGGTGGGGATCACCTGCTCTAAGAATTGTTTTGGTTGCATTTAATTTCTGATAGTCAATAGTAAGAGAACTGTGTCACTATCTTATACTTCAAATAAATTGTCATTCTGCTTCTGTTAAAAGGGCCTGGAATTTTTTTCTTCCTACTTTAAAAATCTTTGAAGGACTTCCTTCTTGAGATTCATGAAATTCTAATCTTCAGTCACTATGTGATGACTATCTATTCAAATATCACATACTTTGAAAATTATAGAGAATGTTGAGAATTATTACAACTCCTCTTTCACTCCTCCTTCCTTCTCCTAGCATAAATACCTAAATTTATTATAAACAGGGTTGTTGTTTTTTTTTCTTCAATTAATGGTGAACTTTGCCCCTTGTTCTATAGGCTTTTGCAAGTTTTATGATTCTGTTTTTTAGTGTGTAGAGCTTGATAGGATAGGGAAAAAATGTTTGGAATTAGATCTATCATGATTGTAATCCTTACTAGCAATGTTATTTATAAAATCCTTTATTAATATCACATTGCCTGTATCACAGATTTTTCTGTCTGTTTAGAATTTGAGTTTGTATAGTAGTGAACAGGCTTTATAAATATTTGACATGTGACATTTTTATAACTTCAGTTTTTCTTGTTGGGAACAGGTCTGAAGGTTGAAGTGACTCATTGTGGAACAATGAGACGGAAATACCGTGTTTGTAATGTAACAAGAAGGCCTGCCAGTCATCAAACGTAAGAAAAGCTGGTGTTTGTCAGAGCAGAGATTGATGTGAGGCAGCTTGCTGTAGTTAGTGGATTGGGAGTTTTGCTCACCATAATGGGATGAGAGTTGTTAATGTGTACTTTTTTTTTTTTTCCAGCTTTCCTTTACAGTTAGAAAATGGCCAAACTGTGGAGAGAACAGTAGCACAGTATTTTAGAGAAAAGTATACTCTTCAACTGAAGTACCCACATCTTCCTTGTCTGCAAGTGGGGCAGGAACAGAAGCATACCTACCTGCCACTAGAAGTAATGTGTTTAGGCTTTTTTAATATCCTCTTGTTCATTATTCTTTTGGGTTTTTTTATGGTGTATAATTTACTTCATGCTCTCAAGTTATTTTGGATATTGAACTTTTTTAAATTTTATTTTAAAATTGTAATAATGAAATAATAGGGAAATTTTCATCCACAATCCTACCACTCTAAAGTAACCACTGTTAACATTTTGGTACACTTCTTTTCAGCCTTTTTATCCAGTGTACACTTTACCCTGTTATAATCATACTGTAAAGCAGCATTGTTTACTACTATTTTACTTAACATGATATTAAAAAGAAGCAGTTTAGCGAAGTAGGTTTTAAAATTTTAATTTTACATGTAATTGGCAATGAGAGTTAAAGATAAATACATCTAGTACAAAACTTTTTTCTGTTTGTAGGTCTGTAATATCGTGGCAGGGCAACGATGTATCAAGAAGCTAACGGACAATCAGACTTCCACTATGATCAAAGCAACAGCAAGATCTGCGCCAGATAGACAAGAGGAAATTAGCAGATTGGTTAGTATTTGGCCCTAGAAATGGGAATTAAAAACCTGTCAGGATAGGGGCTCCTGGGTGGCTCAGTTAAGCATCTGCCTTCAGCTCAGGTCATGATCCCAGAGTCCTGGGATCGAGCCCTGAGTCAGGCTCCCTGCTCAGTGGGGAGTCTGCTTCTTCCTGTCTCTCTGCTGCTTCCCCCATTCATGTGCTCTCTTTCTCTCTCAAATAAATAAATAAATAAATAAATAAAATCTTTAAAAAAAAACATACACAAAAAAACAAGTTAGGATGAGCTACTACTAAAGAGCCGTGTCCTTATCAGCTCATACCTTTTTACCATTTAGTGTACTATCAAAATTAAAAGGGATCATGGAAGTCATCCAGTGGTGTTCTAGGGGTAAACCTTAATGGGTCCAAGAGAAGGATTAGATTCTTCTAATTTAACCCAAATCTCTTTAATTAGATCCAGAGCAGATGCTCTCAGAACCAACATTTCAATTTAGTGAACTCGAACTTTATTACCTCCCTAAAAAAGAAAGGGAAAGGAAGAAAAGTCAACGTATTATGACTAGCAATAGTGAGCCTTAACACTCGGTGGGATCACTTAGCCCCCAGTATCAGACTGGTGACTGTATAGGATGAATAAAGAAATATGAGACTGCTCCAATCATGTAGGGTCTCTGAGCTGTATCATTGTTCTAAATGGATAGGAAGGAAGAGTATCAGTACCACTTTATAAAACTGATGGAATAAGGCAAAATGAAAAATAAAAGCCACCTGGATCTTACCTTACTCTTTTTGAATACCATTTGTATTGTGCAAGTGAAGAGAAAAAAGTCTAGAAATAGGAATATGACTTTGGGTAATAGTGAAGATTGTTATAAAAGGGTTACAGAACCGGTCCTTTCATTTTGTAAGCCAATTACAGGGAAAAAGAGCCTTTTTCCCATATGGTTTTATAAAGAATAAATAAAAGTTATTATATGATATTTAATTAGGAGAGTATGGGTTGGTTTTCATCATGGATTTTTTTCTGATCTATTATGACAGGATTTTAAAGCCTATAAGAGGCTAAACCTCTCACTGTCTCTGTAAAATCTCAGTACCTACTTCTGACTCATTTATTATAACTTTTCTTCCTAAGAGATAATATTGTACCATGGCTAAAAGCACAGGCTTTGTAATCTAACAGCTCTGGGTCCAAAGTCTATCTTCTTCGCTTACTTACTGTTACTATTGTGTTACTACAATTATAGCATCCAGAAGACTAGTGCAGTGATTGAGAGTAGGAACTCTAGAATCAGAACATACGCGGTTTCAGATTCGTGTCACTTGCTTGGCTACATAGTTTTTAGGCCAGTCATTTAACTTTACTAATTTTTAGATTTAACCTCTGTAAGGATTATTAAAAAAAAAAAAAAATCTCCTTTTATATTTATAAGGTTATTGTGGAAATTAATTATAAAACTTAACACCAAGCACATCATGCAGCAAGTTTTTGTTTATAGTAGTTATTACTCTTTGTAACCTTACTCTGAATATACACTAAAACACACCAGAAATGAATGGCATTTAAGCTTAAAGAACCATTAGTGCCTAATCTTAGAAAACAACCATTCCTGCTTATTGTGGAAAGATTCTTTTTACATATTTAGATTATATAGTTTTTTTTTTAATGGATTGTTACTCAAACACTTGAACACCGCCTTCATTTTGTAACCTCATTTGACTTTTACTCTGAGACCAGGTAAATATGTTTTGAAAAACACAGTTACTATAGTATGCTATAAACAGGAATTATATTCTGAGGTCCAAGTCTATCCTGAATTAAAATAAATCCTTTTTTTTTTTTTAAGATTTTATTTATTTGTCAGCATGAGAGAGAGCACAAGCAGAGGGGAGCGGCAGGCAGAGGGAGAAGCAGACTCCCCACCGAGCAAGGAGCCTGATGCGGGACTTGATCCTAGGACCCTGGGATCATGACCTGAGCCGGAGGCAGACACTTAAGTGACTGAGCCACCCGGGAGTCCCAAAATAAATTCTTTATCAACAAGTATTGCACTGTATGTTAACTAAAAAATTTAAATTAAAAAAAAATTCCTGGGGCGCCTGGGTGGCTCAGTCATTAAGCGTCTGCCTTCAGCTCAGGTCATGGTCCCAGGGTCCTGGGATCGAGCCCCGTATCGGGCTCCCTGCTCTGTGGGAAGCCTGCTTCTCCCTCTCCCACTACCCCTGCTTGTGTTCCCTCTCTCGCTGTGTCTCTCTCTGTCAAATAAATAAATAAAATCTTTAGGGCGCCTGGGTGGCTCAGTTGGTTAAGCGACTGCCTTCGGCTCAGGTCATGATCCTGGAGTCCCTGGATCGAGTCCCGCATCGGGCTCCCTGCTCGGCAGGGAGTCTGCTTCTCCCTCTGACCCTCCCCCCTCTCATGTGCTCTCTCTCATTCTCTCTCAAATAAATAAATAAAATCTTTTAAAAAATAAATAAATAAATAAATAGATAAAATCTTTAAAACAACAACAACAACCATTTTCTAGGGGCACCTGGGTGACTCAGTCATTAAGCGTCTGCCTTCGGCTCAGGTCATGATCCCAGGGTCCTGGGATCGAGCCCCGCATCAGGCTCCCTGCTCCGCGGGAAGCCTGCTTCTCCCTCTCCCACTCCCCCTGCTTGTGTTCCCTTTCTCACTGTCTCTCTCTCTCTGTGTCAAATAAATAAATAAAAATCTTAAAAAAAAAAATCTTTATCTTTGTAACTACAGATATATTATGTAAAAATTATCATCTGTATCATATTGGCTTTCTTATCTGTCTCAAATGTATCACATTAAGTAAATTTTATAATATGGCCCTTTTTTTCTGAAAATATTCAAGTAATTTTATGAGTTGTTAATCAAGTAATTAGAAAAAAAGCCTTAAGATCATCAATATCTGCTGTCAAACTCTATGTAAAATAAATTTTAATAATACATGTCTGGATCTTCTAATTAGAAGTTCTTAACATTTTTTAAGTCAGAAATTTATTTCTCCTGTAATCTCTAGGCCACCCTCTCCTAAATGCATTAGGTTTAATCATATAAAATTGGCATCTTCACAGATTGTAAATAGTTGAAATTTCTTATTATTCAACCTAATACATTTAAATTTCTGTAAATTACTAGAAGGTTCACAGACTTCCTACAGTCCATTCATGATCTGTCGACCCGGGTTAAGATTCCCTATCCTGTAGTTAGGGCATCATTGACTAGATCCAAAACATGGTGGACACCGTGAAGAAGAGAAAATGGAGGTTTCTGACGAATGAGGCAGGGGCTTGGAAGGAATTCTGAAAGTAACTATGAATTTTTTCTGTTAGGTAAGAAGTGCAAATTATGAAACAGATCCATTTGTTCAGGAGTTTCAATTTAAAGTTCGGGATGAAATGGCCCACGTAACCGGACGTGTACTTCCAGCTCCTATGCTGCAGTATGGAGGACGGGTAAAACCTCTCGGTGGCGTTTTCATTACAGACATACAGTTTCTGTTTACAGAGCGAAGGGCATCCTAGCTAAGTCTGAGTTTTGGAAAGTGGTTTTTTTTTGCTCCAACAATACTTTTTGGTTTCAAGGTATCTTTGCTTGAGTTTAGAATTTTCGATTTGTATGATAAAAAATACAAGTAATATTGATTTAGAGCCGTGTATTACATGTAGATTATCAGATATTTATCAGTTCAGCAGTCTGAAATGTTTTTCTTTTCAACTCAGTGAAATAACTTGTATGTTAAGTGTTTCTTCTTTCTTGCCTTCTTTCTCTTTCTCCCTTTTCTGTAGAATCGGACAGTAGCAACACCAAGCCATGGAGTATGGGACATGCGGGGGAAGCAGTTTCACACAGGAGTGGAGATAAAGATGTGGGCCATCGCTTGCTTCGCCACGCAGAGGCAGTGCAGAGAAGAGATACTGAAGTAAGGCGCACCACTAGTTCAGTTCGGGGGACTTCCTGGGTTCCAGCTCTAAACTACTCAGCTAATGTTGCCTCAGTATGGGATATATTTAATCACTGAGCCTCTGAAAATGTTTCTTCTCAAAAGTTTGAGGGAGATTTCTGAACTTGTTAGTCAAGTCATTGACTCGTTCTTCTAGGCACCCTAACAGTCTAGCTTATGTGGTATAGGAGCATCGTTGGCTCTTGATGGCAAACAGGTTAGGTTTAATTCCTAGCCTTGCCAATTCCTAGCTTTTATTACCATGAATAATTTATGTGATTTCATTATGCTTCAGTTTTCACCTTTTTAGAGATGACAGTACCTACCTCTTGGGTGAGCATTAAAGAAGGTCCTTACTTCTCAATTGAGCTCCTTGAAAGAGTGACAACTCTTCATTTTCACTTCTTTACTTCCAAAAATTTGGCCTCCATCTCCACCACTTTCCTTGTTCCCCAGATTCTTTACCTCAGCGTGTAAGTGCTCAATAATCTTCTGTTCAAATTTAAAACAAAAAAAATCTGTCAATTTTCTCATTTTACCTAACTTATTTCAGGCTTCTAGACTTCTGTTTTCTCACCCTCCTTGAAATCCTAGTGCTCTGCTGAAACTAGCTTCTGGAAATCTCTAACGTCTTTGTGCTTATCAATTCTAATGGTCTTTCCTTAGCCATTATTTTTCTCAAAATTTGTGCAGCATTAAATACAGTTGACTACCTTCTTAACATTCTCTCCATTCTTGCCTTCCTGATTCCTTTTTATCACTTTGGCTTCTCTTCTCTATCTCCTGTCCTTGGGACCCTCAAGTCTTTGAGACTTTGGCAATCTCAAAGGCTTCTGCTCTCATTCCTGTTCAGCAGCTGGGCTGTCATGAAAGAGTACCACCTCCACTTGTGACTACCCCCCCCCCAAAATTTTTAGGCTTCTCTTAACAAAGAATAACAATAAAAATCAGTAGGACATTGAAAATCTTTCACCTGCCTCTTAATTAAGCCCCTTCTCTATTTTCCCATATTCTGGACAAAGAAACTGAAGCACTGTGTTCGCTCTATCTCTCTGGCATTTTTTTTCTTTCTCTTTCCAGTCATGCTGCTCATTACTGAAAATACCTCCTTCCTATCCCTACTTCTCTAAATAATACCCAATCTTCTGTGATTTGTGATGCTGGAAATAATCTGTCTTAACTCTAAACATACTAGTTTATCAGTATCTTCTCTATTTGCTCTTGTCACTTTCTGCATAAAATACAGTTGTACTGTGATTATTTATGTAAATTGACTCCCCCAAAATCTAATTTGCTTAAGAAAATGATTATTGTCTAATTTAATTCTCCACTAATAGATCCTAGAAAGTATGCCCATTATGAATAGTTCTTGAAAGATACAGAGGCCAATTTACCAACCAAGCCAATTCAGAATTTGCCTTACCTTCTTCATATGAGAAATAAAAAACTTTTTCTATTTAATTCTGTTCACTTTTTTTTATTAGCTCCAAATTTCTAAATGTGTATCTTAAGGTTCACTTAATATACATTTTGCTCCAAAGTTTTTATCCCCCTGCTTTCAAGTAAAATGTCATAAGGACAGTTTCCTACAATGCTATGATCATCTTACTTAACCTCCAGAGGCCAAAGAAAATATCTCCAATTGTTTTGCAAGCTTAGAGTTATTTTCATTTTACATTTGTTATTTATGGCTTGATAGGACTCTAATACTCTTTCGGCCTGTGGTTCTTGTTCAGGCTGACTGAAAATACCCAACTTCATACTTCTTGAATTAAACACTAATAAGGAAAAGGAGAAGGGAATTCCTATAAACTTCAGCTCTGAGGGAATGAGTATTTTTGAGCAAAGATAACTCAGATCCTTGACTTAGGACGTTATTTGTTTTAAAAACAAGTAAAGTGATTATTAAATCATGACATCATTACTCAATTATCTTAGGCTAAATGCAGAATTTTGTTTAAATATGGAATTATTAGTCTTTTGTTGCTTTTAGTGTGGCTAAAAGTTCATTGAAGTGCTGCCTGCCTCATTTGTTTTTAAATGTGGTTTTCATATTTTTTTTTAATCTTTTCTGAGAATATAATCTTTTCTGCCATCCTAGTTTCAGATACACATAATATTGTGGAAAGAAATTCTGGACTAGATCATACTTCTGACTCTACCATTTATCTAACCATTTGACATTGGTCAGATACTTAATGTCCCTGAAACCGTTTCCTGATCTGTAAAATGGGAATAATACCTCACTTACCACCTTCTTACGAATGTCATCATGATCAAATTAGAAAATGTACAGTAGATTAAATTTATGAAGCTCTTACCATGTCTTGGGCAGTGTTGCTAAGTTCATGTATTATGTCATTTAATATTGACACCAACCCTATAATGGAAGTAACCATCTTACAGATGAGAGAAACTGAAGAATTTGTCTACAATTTCACAGCTACTAAGTAACAGAACTAGGATTGAAACCTGTCGTGCCAACTCTAGAACTGAACTCTTAATCAGCATACTCTATTACGAATGCCCTTTGTAAACTACAGAATACCACATAATTATATAGCAGTGTTCCTAGTTTGCACAATAGATTACTAACCCACCACCACCTTTAATATCAGTAGTCTTGGTGACCTCTTCACATATGGAGCATACAAATCTTTGCTTTATTCTCCATTCACTTCTCAAACTTTCCATTCCACTTTGTAGGTGTGGATGACTAAACAAAGGATTTAGTTTTAGTGATTTCTCCTCCTAGGGGTTTCACGGACCAGCTGCGTAAGATTTCTAAAGATGCAGGGATGCCCATCCAGGGCCAGCCTTGCTTCTGCAAATACGCGCAGGGGGCAGACAGTGTGGAGCCCATGTTCCGGCATCTCAAGAACACCTACTCTGGGCTACAGCTCATTATTGTCATCCTGCCAGGAAAGACACCAGTGTATGGTAAGAATATCTTAAGATTGCATTTTTCCTCAAGTACTTGGTATTCCTTTTAAAATTTTGCTAAAACATATCCTAAAACTTTGAAACATTAAAACATATTTTAATAGCTACAGTATTTAAAACCATGTATGGTTACTTTAAAAAGACAAATCGGTAGAGCAAACTAGTCCAAAAGAGACGCTGTGAAAAGAATTTTAGGGGTGCCTGGGTGGCTCAGTCGTTAAGCGTCTGCCTTCGGCTCAGGTCATGATCCCAGGGTCCTAGGATCGAGCCCCACATCGGGCTCCCTGCTCTGCGGGAGGCCTGCTTTTCCCTCTCCCACTCCCCCTGCTTGTGTTCCCTCTCTCACTGTGTTTCTCTCTGTCAAATAAATAAATAAAATCTTAAAAAAAAAAAAAAAAAAGAATTTTAGTAAAGGAGGCATCACAAAACAATGGTTAAAGAATGATTTCTTTAAAATGGCATTAAGAGGGGCACCTGGGTGGCTCAGTCGGTTAAGCGTCTGCCTTCAGCTCAGGTCATGATCCCAGGGTCCTGGGATCGAGCCCCGCATCGGGCTCCCTGCTCGGCGGGAAGCCTGCTTCTCCCTCTCCCCCTGCTTGTGTTCCCTCTCTCGCTGTGTGTCTCTCTCTCTGTCAGTTAAATAAATAAAAAAAAATCTTTAAAAAAATAAAATAAAATGGCATTAAGAGGCATGCCTGGGTGGCTCAGTCGGTTAAGCGTCTGCCTTCGGCTCAGTTCATGATCTAGGGTCCTGGGATTGAGCCCCACATCAGGCTCCCTGCTGAGCGGGGTGCCTGCTTCTCCCTCTCCCTCTGCTCCTCCCCCTGCTCGTGTTCTCCCTCACTATCTCTGTCTCTCTCTCTCTCAAATAAATAAAATATTTTTTAAAAAGTTGCATTAAGGGGCACAGTCGTTAAGCGTCTGCCTTCAGCTCAGGTCATGATCCCATGTGGGATCGAGCCCCGCATCAGGCTCCTCGTTCAGTGGGGAGCCTGCTTCTCACTCTCCCTCTGCTTGATGCTCGCCCTGCTTGTGCTCTCTCTTTCTCTCTCTCTCTCTCAAATAAATAAAAAATCTTTAAAAATAATAAATAAAAATAAAAAATAAAATAAAAATTGCATTAAGATAACTTGAATATCAATATAATATAGTGGTTAAAAGCACAGACTCCGGGGGCACCTGGAAGGCTCAGTCAGTTAAGCATCCAGCTCTTGATATGATCTCAGGGTCATGGGATCAAGCCACTTGTCAGGCTCTGCTCTCAGCAGGGAGTCTGCTTGAGATTCTCTCTCTCCCTCTCCCTCTGCCCTCCACCAGCTCTCACTCTTGCTCTCTCTCTCTCAAATAAATAAATAAATCTTTAAGGGTGGGGGCGGAGCACAGGCTCTGGAGTCAGACAATTCTGCATAAGACCGAGGTTCTGCCAGATATACTACCTATATGATCTAGCTGAATTACTTAACCACACTAGGCTTTAGTTTTGTCATCTTTGAAATTGGGATACTAAAAATAACTAACCTATACAGGGTAGTTGTAAGGATGAAATAAATTTACATATATAGGGGCGCCTGAGTGGCTCAGTCGTTAAGCGCCTGCCTTCGTCTCAGGCCATGATCCCGGGGTCCTGGGATCGAGCCCCGCATCGGGCTCCCTGCTCCGCGGGGAGCCTGCTTCTCCCTCTCCCTCAGCCTGCCGCTCCCCCTGCTTGTGCTCTCTCTCTCTCTGTGTCAGAGAAATAAATAAAATCGTAAAAAAAAAAAAAAATTTTTACATATATAAACAGGGTCTAGAATAGTACCTGTTATATAATGACTACTCAGCAAATGATAGCTATTATTTTTATAAACAAATTTAAATTTAGTGAGATTAATAAGTTAAACGTAAATCATTGAATTGTAGAAAAATACAAAGAAAGGATAATTTTCAGACTACTGAATGGAGTATAATCATTTAAGTTTAGAAATGATAGACTAGTTCACAAAAGACAGTTGTTAGATTTACTGCATAAAAATTCAGTTTTCTGTATGTCACAAATATATAACTAAAATTAAAAGGAAACCAAATAAATAAATAAATGGAAACCAGTAGAATCTAAAAAATATTTGTTGCAAATGCAGACAACAAAGGGTTAGTTTATTATTAAAATACCTGTATAGATCTGTTACTGTGAAGAAAAAATCCTTATGTCCTTTTAGATTAATGAGCAAAGAACATAAACCAGAATTTCTCAAGGAAAAATAAAACCAGTAAATATATAGAAAGTGCTGGTTTTCACTAATAGGTAAGGAAAACTACAAGTAAATAAAAGGAAAACTTTTATGTTACTAAATTAGCAGATGTATTTAAATATTATAATATTTAGCACTTGTGAGGATGCAGTGAATCTAGAATTTTAATATATTGCTGATGGCAATATACATTTTTTTAAATATTTTATTTATTGGACAGAGAGAGCACAAGCAGGGGGAGTGGCAGAGGGAGAGGGACAAGCGGGCTCCCTACTGAGCAGGGAGCCTGATGCAGGGCTCGAACCCAGGACCCTGGGATCATGACCTGAGCCGAAGGCAGACACTTAACCAACTGAGCCACCCAGGCACCCCAATAAAAATTTTTTTTTAAGATTTTATTTATTTGAGAGAGAAGTGCGCATGCGCACAAGCCAGGTGGGAGGACGGAGAAGGAGAGGAAATCTCAAGCAGACTCCACACTGACTGCAGAGTCCAACATGGGGGCTCGATCTCATGACTGTGAGATCATGACCTGAGCCAAAATTAAGAGTCCCAGGTGCTTAACTGACTCAGCCACCCACACGCCTCAGCAGAATAAATTGCTAATATCGTTTCTATCAAAAGTATTATAATGTGTTTTTAGTTTGTGATTCAGTATTTTCAATTACAGAAAGGTGTTCAATGGAAAGAATTCAAAATGGAGAAAAATCTGTGTGTACGTACAAAATTGTCATAATGGTATCTGTGATATTAAAAAACCATTAAGAACTGGTTTTAAACAATGAGTAAGTTACAGTATATTGATGAAATAATATGCAATGATTATAAATGATAGCTATAAAATTCAAAAGATATTTTTAAAGCTGTGATAAAATACAGTTTTTAAACTGTATTTATTTTAAACTCAAAGTTTAAACTCAAAGAATTTATAAATCAGTAGGGAGAGAACAAACAACTCAACTGAAAAATAGACAAAGGACATAAAACAGAAAAACAAATGGTCAGTTATCTTATGAAAAGATGTTCAGGGGCACCTGGGTGGCCCAGTTGGTTAAGCAAGCGTCTGCCTTCAGCTCAGCACGGAGCCTGCTTCTCCCTATCTCTGTCTCTGTCTTTGTCTTTGTCTCTCTCTCAAATAAATAAATCTTTAAAAAAAGAAAAGATGCTCAGCCTCATTAGTCATTAAGGAAATATGAACTAGAATAAGTTGTTTTTTTGTTGTTGTTTTTTGTTTTCTTTAGAGAGAGAGACAGCACGCACGCATGCAGGGGTGAGGGGTAGAGGGAGAGAGGGAGAAAGAGAATCTTAAGCAGGCTCCATACCCAGACTCAGTCCCACAACCCTGAGATCATGACCTGAGCCGAAATCAAGAGTTTGATGCTTAACTGCCTGAGTCCCCAGACACTCCTTGAATAAGTTAGTTTTTACTAACAATCATAATACCCATTTTTGGCAAAAATATGAATAAATACAAACTCTCATATTCTGTTCATGAGAGTGAAAGCATAACCTCCAAACTGGTGTTCTTGCCTGCATTTCCTGTGCTTTGTCAGTCCACTCTCTGCACTGCTTCCAGAGTGATTTTTTTTAGTTAATCGATTTTTTTTTCTTTTTAAAGATTTTATTTATTTATTTGACAGAGAGAGACACAGCGAGAGAGGGAACACAAGCAGGGGGAGTGGGAGAGGGAGAAGCAGGCTCCCCACCAAGCAGGGAGCCCAATGCGGGGCTCAATCCCAGGACCCTGGGATCATGACCTGAGCCAAGGGCAGACGCCCAACAACTGAGCCACCCAGGTGCCCCTCGATTTTATTTTTCAAAAGTTTTAGATTGGGGGGGCGCCTGGGTGGCTCAGATGGTTAAGCGTCTGCCTTCGGCTCAGGTCATGATCCGAGGGTCCTGGGATTGAGCCCTGTATGGGGTTCCGTGCCCAGCAGGGAGCCTGCTTCTCCCTTTCCCTGATGCTCCCCCTGCTTGTGCTCTCTCTCTCTGTCAAATAAATAAATAAAATCTTAAAAAAAATAAAAATAAAAAATAAAATTTTAGATTTTCAGAAAAATTAAGCTGATTGCATAGAGAGTTCCTACATGCTTACCCCTTCCCCTGCAGTTTTCCATATTACTAACATCCTTTATTGTGTGGTACATTTAATGAACCAGTACTGATAAATTATTATTAATGTGTTGTCCACAGTATACATTAAGGTTCATTCTTTTGTTGGACAGGTCTATGGGTTTTGATAAATGTATAACATCATGTACATACAGTATCATGAAGAATAGTTTCACTGCTCTAAAAATCCCCTGTATTACACCTATTCATCCCTCCCTCCCTCTCCTCAAAACCCTGACAACCACTGGCCTTTTTATGTCTCTACAGTTTTGTCTTTTCTAAAATGTTTTATAGTTGGGAGTCATACAGTATGTACCCTTTTCTAATTGGCTTCTTTCACTTAGCAATATGCATTTAAGGTTCCTCCATGTCTTTTCGTGGCTTGATAAGTCATTTCTTTTTACTGCTAGATAATATTCCATTGTATGGATGTACCACAGTTTGTTATCTATTCCCTATTTTTACCTTGCTTCCAGTTTTTGGTTATTATGAAGACTGCTGCTATAAACATTCATGTGTAGGATTTTGGGTAGGCGTAAGTTTCCAACTGACTTTAGTAAATAAGTAGGAGCAGAAATGCTTTATCAAATGGTGAGACTGCCAAATTGTCTTCCAAAGTGGCTGTACCAGCATGCCTGGTTGGCTCAGTCAGAAGAGCATGAGACTCTTGATCTCCAGGTTGTGAGTTCAAGCCCCCCACAGGGTGTAGAGATTACTTAAATAAACGTTTTAAAAAATGGCTGTACTGGGGTGCCTGGGTGGCTCAGTCGGCTAAGCGACTGCCTTCGGCTCAGGTCATGATCTCAGGGTCCTGGGATCCAGCCCTGCATTGGGTTCCCTGCTCGGTGGGAAGCCTGCTCCTCCCTTTCCCACTCCCCCTGCTTGTGTTCCCTCTCTCGCTTTCTCTCTCTCTCTGTCAAATAAATAAATAAAATTAAAAAAAAAAAAATGGCTGTACCATTTTGTATTCCCACCAGCAAAGAATGAGTGTTCCTGTTGTACTGCATCCTCTCCAACGTTTGGTATTATAAGTTTTTTAGATTTCAGCCATTCTGATAGGTGTATGGTATATCTTATTGTTGTTTTAATTTGCAATTCCTTAATGACACATAATGTTGAGCATCTTTTCATATGCTTATTTGCCATCTGTATTTCTTCTTTAGTGAAGTGCCTATTCCAGCCTTTTGCCCACTTTTACTTTGGGGGAGTTTTCTTATTTTTCAGTTTTTTTTTTTAAGATTTTATTTATTTATTTGACAGAGAGAGACACAGCGAGAGAGGGAACACAAGCAGGGGGAGTGGGAGAGGGAGAAGCAGGCTCTCCGCTGAGCAGGGAGCCTGATGTGGGACTTGATCCCAGGACCCGGGGACCATGACCTGAGCCAAAGGCAGACGCTTAATGACTGAGCCACCCAGGTGCCCCTCTTATTTTTCAGTTTTAAGAGTTCTTTGTATATTTTGGTTTCAAGTTCTTTATCATGTATGTATTTTGCATATATTTTCTCCCCGTCTGTGACCTGTCTTTTCATTCTCTTAACAGTTTCTTTTTTTTTTTTTTTAAGATTTTATTTATTTATTTGAGAGAGAGAATGAGATAGAGAGAGCATGAGAAGGGGGAGGGTCAGAGGGAGAAGCAGACTCCCCGCTGAGCAGGGAGCCCGATGTGGGACTCGATCCCGGGACTCCAGGATCATGACCTGAGCCGAAGGCAGTCGCTTAACCAACTGAGCCACCCAGGCGCCCCCTCTTAACAGTTTCTGATGTTAATAAAGACCAAACATCTTTAATATTGATAAAGTCCAACTCATTAATTTTTTCTTTCACAGATCATGTTTTAGGGGTTATAATTAGAAACTCATTGCCAAATGCAAGGTCACCTGAGTTTTCTTCTGTATTACTTTCTAATTGTTTTATAGTTTTTGTGAAAGATGTAAGGTCTGTGTCTAGATTCATTTTTTTGCATGTGGCTGCTTTTTCTAGTACCATTTGTTGAAAGGCTATCTTTCTCCATTAAATTGCCTTTGCTACTTTGTCAAAGGTTAATTAACTGCATTTGTGTGAGTCTATTTCTGGGTTCTTTATTTTGTTCAGTTGGTCTATATGTCTGTCAATTTGCTAATACTACACTCTTGATTAATGTGGCTTTTTAGTAAGTCTTGACATCGGGTAGTGTCAGTTCTCTGACTGTTTTTCACTACTGTGATAGCTATTCTAGGTCTTTTGCCTCCCTATGTAAACTTCGGAATCAGTTTGCAATATCCACAAAATAACTTGCTGAGATTTTTATTGGGATTACATTGAATCTATCAGTCAGGCTGGGGAAGAATTAACATCTTAACAATGTTAAGTATTCCTATGCTTGAAGATGGACTATCTGTTTAGAGCTTCTTTGATTTCTTTTATCAAAGTTTTCTAGTTTTGTATAGATCCTGTACACATTTTATACCTAAGTGAATCTTTTTTTTTTCTTTTGGTACTAATATAAATGGTACTCTTTTTCATTTTATTTTTATTTTTTAAAGATTTTATTTATTTATTTGACAGAGAGAGACACAGTGAGAGAGGGATCACAAGCAGGGGGAGTGGGAGAGGGAGAAGCAGGCTTCCCACAGAGCAGGGAGCTCGATGCGGGGCTCGATCCCAGGATCCCGGGATCATGACCCAAACCAACTGCAGACGCCTAACAACTGAGTCACCCAGGCACCCCTGTGTTTTTCATTTTAAATTCCAGTTGTTCATTTTTGGTATTTAGGAAAGCACTTGACTTTTGTATATTTACTTTGTATCATGCAACCCTACTATTTCCATGTATCATGCACTTTTTTTTTTTTTTAAGATTTTATTTATTTGACAGAGAGAGAGTGAGAGAGGGAACCCAAGCAGGGGGAGTGTGAGAGGGAGAAGCAGGCCTCCTGCGGAGCAGAGAGCCCAACACAGGGCTCGATCCCAGGACCCTGGGATCATGACCTGAGCCAAAGGCAGACACCTAACAACTGAGCCACCCAGGCGCCCCTGTCATGCACTTTCTACTTCCAGGAGGCTTTTTTTTTTTTTTTAAGATTTTATTTATTTATTAGAGAGAGTGAGAGAACGAGAGAGAGAGCACCAGCCCAACGTGGGGCTTGATCCCAGAACCCCGAGATCATGGCCTGAGCCAAAGGCAGACACGCCAGGAGGCTTTTTAAAAATTCTTTTGGGGGCACCTGGGTGGCTCAGTCGTTAAGCGTCTGCCTTCGGCTCAGGTCATGATCCCAGGGTCCTGGGATCGAGTCCCACGTCGGGCTCCCTGCTCGGCAAGAAGCCTGCTTCTCCCTCTCCCATTCCGCCTGCTTGTGTTCCTGCTCTCGCTATCTCTCTCTCTGTCAAATAAATAAATAAAATCTTTAAAAAAAAAAAAAATTCTTTTGGATTTTTCTACCTAGACAGTCATGAACTCTGTGAACAGTTTTGTTTCTTCCTTCCCAGTCTGTATACTTTTATATCCTTTTCCTTTTGTTAGCTGCGAGTTAACAGTACAATGTTGAATAGCAGTGGTGAGAGGAAAGGAGACATCCTTGCATTCTTCCTGATTTTAAGGGGAAAGAATGTAGTTTCTCAATAGTATGAATGATGTTAGCTATAGGTTTTCTGTAATTTTTTTTTACCGAGTTGGGGAAGATCCCCTTTAATCCTAGTTTGCTGAGAGTTTTTATCATGAATGCATGATGAAGTTTGTCAAATGCTTTCTCTGTATCTATTGTTATGATCATGATTTTTCTTAGTCTCTTAATGTGATCAATTGCATTAATTGATATTCACATGCTAAATCCCACTTGGTCATGGTGTATAATTACTATACATTCAATTTGCTAATATGTTGAGGATTTTTACATGTATGTTCATGAAGGATATCAACCTATAGTTTTCCTTTCTTGTAATGTCTATATCTGGTTTTGGTATTAGGGTAATGTTGGCCTCAAATAAGTTAGAAAATATTCCCTCTGCTTCTGTTTTCTAGAAGATATTATAGAGAATTTGGTATCATTTCTTATTTAAATGCTTGGGAGAATTCATCAGTGAAAACATCTGGGCCTGGTACTCTCTTTTTGGAAGGTTCTTAATTATTGATTAAATAATTATTGATTCAATAATTCAGTAAAAATGTAGGGCTTGAACTCATGACCCTGAGATCAAGATTCAGCCACCTAACCGACTGAGCCACTCAGGCACCCTGATTCAATTTCTTTAAAAAAAAAAAAAGGCCCATTCAGATTTTCTGTTTCTTCTTTGTGAGTTTTGGTAGTGTCATTCAAGGAATTGTTCTACTTCATGTAAGTTATCAAATTTGTGGGCCTATTGTTCATAATATTCTTTTATTATCCTTTAAATGGCCATAGGACCACTAGTGATGACCTTTTTTTTATTTCTAATATTAATGATTCATGTCTTCTCTTTTTTTTCTTTGGCTGGATGTTTATAAATTTCATTGATCTTTTCAAAGAACCAACTTTTTGGTTTCGCTGATTATTGATTTCTTATTTTCAATTTCATTGACTTCTGCTCTGATTGTTAGTATTTCTTTCCTTTTGCTTGTTCCAGGTTTATATTTTTCTTTCTGTATTTCCCAAGGTAAAAGCATAGATTATTAATTTTAGATCTTTCTTCTTGTCTAATATATTGAATTCAATACCATAATTTCCTTCTAAGCACTGCTTTCACTGCATCCCACAAAAAAAAAAAATTTTTTTTTTGTTTTCTTAATTAAGTAAGCTCTACACCCAACCTGGGGCTCAAACTCACGACCCTGAGATCAAGAGTCACATGCTCTACCAAGTCAGCCAGGCACCCTGCATCCCACAAAATTTTGATAAACTGTGTTCCATTTCCATTTAGTTCAAAATATTTTTAAATTTTTCAAGACTTCTTTGACCCAGGTGTTACACAGAATTATATTAATATATAAATATATTGGGATTTCCCAGCTGTCTTTCTATTATTGATTTCTAGTTTAATTCCACTGTGGTCTGAGACCATATTTTGTATGATTTCTATTCTTTTCAATTTGTCAAGGTATGTTTTTGGACCAGAATGTGGTTTGTCTTGCCGAATATTCTGTGTAAGTTTGAGAAGAATGTGTGTTCTTGCTGTTATTGAATGAAGTATTTTATAAATGTCTTTTAGATTCAGTTAATTGATGGTGCTGCTCTAGTGAACTGTACCTACTTTTTTTACAGCAGCTGCACCATTTTGCATTCCTACCAGTAATGTACAAAGGTTCCAGTTTTTCCACATCCTAGCAACATTTGTTACTTTCTTTTCTGGTTTTTTTTCTTTTCGATAATAACCATCCTAATGGGTGTGAAGTGGTATCTCATTGTGGTTTTGATTTGCGTTTCTTAGTGATGTGGAGCATCTTTTCTTGTGCCTATAAGTCATTTGTGATCTTCTTCAGAGACAATGTATATTTAGAGTCTCATACAGTACTAGCATGTATTAGGTGCACATTAAATATTTGTTGAATGAATGAATAAACCTTTTTGGAGGGCAGTTTTTCAGTATCTACAAAAATGTTAAATACATATATATACCTCTGACCCCTGAATTCTACTTGTAGAAATTTATCCTGAAGCTATAGTTATATAACCAAACAAAAATAAATGTCAAGGATATTATTTATAGCATTGTTTGAAACAATGAAAACCTGGGGGCACCTCGGTGGCTCAGTTCTTAAGCGTCTGCCTTCGGTTCAGGTCATGATCCCAGGGTCCTGGGATCAAGCCCCGCATCGGGCTCCCTGCTCAGTGGGAAGCCTGCTTCTCCCTCTCCCACTCCCCCTGCTTGTGTTCCCTCTCTCGCTCGCTCTCTCTGTCAAATAAATAAAATCTTAAAAAAAAAAAAAAAAAACAATAAAAACCTGGAACAAGCTAAAAAATATCCATGCATGACTGGTTAGATAAAATGGCATTTAAAAACAGACTAACTGCTATTGTTACAAATAAGAGCAATTTGTATATTAAGATTCAGAACATACTATATTATTGAGTGAAAATGACAGTTTGCAAAATAGAATGCAAGTTTGGTTTTAAAATGTTTTCCATGTGTTTTATAAGAAAAAAGGTATGTACACTGAACTCTATGGTAGTTATAATGGCAAAGAGGGGGAAGTAACAGGGGCCTTTTATTCTGTACACTGTAAAGACTCTTTTTAAAATAAAAGTTGGAACATAAGATTGAAAGTTATAAGTATACTATGAATATAATTGCATTAAAATAATATAAATGAGAAAATTACTGGAATAAAGTGCAATAAAATGCTAACAAGGGATTATGTATATTTTTCTTTCTGGTTTTTCAGTTATTACGGTTATACTGTTTTTATGGTGACAAAAATATACTTTCTTATCTAAAGAATAAAACAACTGGGAAAATTATCACTAAATGTGTAAGCTAATCTTCAAGGCAGTATTGTTTTATTATTGTTATAATTTTTATACACTTCTTTTAAAGATTTTATTTATTTGACAGAGAGAGAGAACACAAGCAGGGGGAGCTGCAGGCAGAGGGAGAGGGAGAAGCAGGCTCCCCGCTGAGCAGGGAGCCCAATGTGGGGCTCGATCCCAGCACCCTGGGATTATGACCTGAGCCGAAGGCAGACCCTTAACCGACTGAGCCACCCAGGCACCCCTGTTATAATTTTTGGTGTCCTGTAATAGGATGGTGTATTTCAAGGGGGGAAATATAGTAGCTTAATTTTCAATAAAATTTGACCTTTTTTCTAACTAGAGGTATTTGCATTTGTTCTACAGCGGAAGTGAAACGCGTAGGAGATACACTTTTGGGTATGGCCACACAGTGTGTCCAAGTCAAGAATGTAATAAAAACATCCCCTCAAACTCTCTCAAACCTGTGCCTAAAGATAAATGTTAAACTCGGAGGGATCAATAATATTCTTGTACCTCATCAAAGGTAAGATAAGATAATCACTTAGTTAAATTTTAATTATTTTTCATATCCTAATTTTTCTGTATATTGCCATATCTAAGATCAGTGTAAGAGACAATCTTATTGATTCTTGCTATGGAAGATAAGTAAACATTTTAGAAAAGAATTTCAGACACGATTAAGAGAGTCCCTTGTGAAAATCCCCTCCCACTTCCATTTTTTAGTATATGCAGAGAACCTCCTGCCCAGCTAGAAAATATTGAGAGCTTTATTTATTTCTTGCTGGAGAGCTCAGATTAACGAAGTTTCTCATTAGCTGATAGTCATCTTCAACCTGGAGTTATGAGACCACTCACTCACCTAGCAAGTAAGGAAATAAGGGAGGGTCTTGGGTAGGGCATATGAATTAATCAGTTAAGTAAGCCATATCAATCCCTGCTGCGGTCATTGGGACGGTCATTGGGACGATAGGTTTTACTGTTAGGTCTCCTTCATGTCTAAGAGCTCTTAGGAAGTGTGACATAATGACCTAGAAACAGGTCCTGGAGAAGAGGTGGTTATTTGCAGAATTGGACAACAGGTTTCCTTTTAGTAGTTGGAGCAACTAGAGCTTTAAAAAGTAAAATATCTTGACCAGTGTGCACCACAAATAAGCATTAGAGTAAGGATAGACCCATGTGTATTTGACACAAAAGCTCTTTTTTTTTTTCTGTTTTTCATCTACTTCCTGTTCCTGTTAAATAATTGAGATTCATAAATGAGATGGATACAGAATTTTATCAACAAGTCCACAAACTGAGAGACAGTCATTTGAATCTTAAAGGATATAGTTTTTTAAATAAGATGAACAACCAGCTACTTTAAATAATATGTTCTCAAATTTATACTTTTGGCCAGGGGAGAGGGAGTGGCAGATTCCCATAATCCTTTTCAGTGTAAAGTTTAATGATTCTTTTTCTCATTGAGACATTACATAGTTTAAATGTAAGTAGATTACAGAAAGGTTGGGACAAACTGGTGGATTAATATGAGGAAGTTTATCATTTTATGTCTGTTACGAAGAATGCTGGCCCTTTGCAACCACCAGCACCACTGCTTAAGGCAGAAAATTGCTCTGAAGAAGACATTGGATAGACCCATTGTGATAGCTTTTACTTCACTGAGTTAGGAATTCATGAATCAAGAGACTAAAGCAGTAGTTCAGGCCTTTGAGGCTGTTCTGTGCTGTGTCAGCAGCTTGCAGTTGTGTTGCAGTAGTATAAACAGATAAATGCATAAGGAAAAAATGAATTTTCTAACTCTTTTAAAAAATGTGTTTAAGACCTTCTGTGTTCCAGCAACCAGTGATCTTTTTGGGAGCAGACGTCACTCATCCACCAGCTGGTGATGGGAAGAAGCCTTCGATTGCTGCTGTAAGTGTCATTAGGCAGGTTTATCTTGTCTAAAGTTTAGATGATCAATATTGTGGTTTCAGCTTTTTGAATTTTAATGACACTCTCTTTGAAATCAATTTTTATAAATATATATATATTATATATATATATATAGAATCAACTTTCAAATATTCTTTGGATTTTTTTAAAGGAATGATTATTCTCTGGTTTGGGGGCTACAAGTTACATATATATTTATTAAATGAAGCTTATTAATTGTATTACTCAAGTCTTTTTTCCTAATGTATCTATTTGGCTTATGATAATATATTTTCAGTTAGCTTTTGTTCCAAGAGTTTATGTATTTCAGTAGTGTCTTTGTTACAGAAGATGCATTACATAAAAGCTTGGTAGATTGCATTTTTTTTTTCAGTGTAAAGTATCTTCTACCTTTGTCCAATCTAATACTTTTTCACCTGAATTCTTTGTTTTAATACTGCCACTCCGGGCGCCTGGGTGGCTCAGTCGGTTGAGCGTCTGCCTTCAGCTCAGGTCATGGTCCTGGGGCCCTGGAATCGAGCCCCATGTCAGGCTCCTTGCTTAGCAGGGAGTCTGCTCCTTCTCCCTCTGCCCCCGCTTGTGCTCGTGCTCTGTCTCTCTCAAACAAACAAACAAACAAAAAAACTTAATACTGCCACTCCTCCTTTTAACATTTGCCTTTTATATCTTTGCCCACCTCTATGTTTGGTAAAGTTTCTGTGTCAGTTCTTTAAGTGTATTTCTTTTCTTTTTTTTTTTTTAAGATTTTATTCATTTATTTATTTTAGAGAGAGAGAGCACATGAGCAGGGGGAGGAGCGGGGGTGGGGGGAGGAAGAGGGAAGGGAAAAGAATCTCAAGCAGACCCCACACTGAGCACCGAGCTCATCAAGGCGCTCAATCTCATGACCCGGAGATTGTGACCTGAGCTGAAACCAAGAGAGTCAGCCACTTACTGGACTGAGCCACCCAGGGGGCCCCTAAGTGTATCTTTTTTTTTTTTTTTTTAGATTTTTATTTATTTATTTGACAGAGAGAGAGAGAGCACAAGCAGGCAGAGTAGCAGGGAGAGGGAGAGGGAGAAGCAGACTCCCCACCGAGCAGGGAGCCCGACGCGGGGCTCGATCCCAGGACCCCGGGATCATGACCGGAGCCGAAGGCAGTTGCTTAACCAACTGAGCCACCCAGGTGCCCCCCCTAAGTGTATCTTTTATAAACTTCAGAAAGCCAGATAATTTTTTACGCAACTTGAAATTGCTTGCTTTTTTAAAAATGCCAACATTTTTTAAATGTCAACATATTTTAGGCATACTTGATAAATTTCAGAAATTAAACTAAGACTTTTTATGTATTTTTTCTATCACCCATTATAATTTTTACATAAATTTCAAGTTTCAACAATCTGGTACATTTTTTTTATCCATGAAAATGATGTTAAAGTAATGTTAAAATTTTCACCTGACATTCCAAAGCTATCTTCATTAATGGAAGAAATTTGCTTTTATCTGTTAATAAATTATATTGCTTAGGGCACCTGGGTGGCTCAGTTGGTTAAGCATCCGACTCTTGGTTTCTGCTCAGATCATGATCTCATGGATCCTGAGACAGAGCCCTGTGTAGGGCTCCGCACTCAGTGGGGAGTCAGCTTGGAGAGTCTCTCCCTCCGCCCCTCCCCCGACTCATGCACATGCCCACTCGAGCTCTCTTTCTCTCTAAAATAAATAAATCTTTGGGGTGCCTGGATGGCTCAGTGAGTTAAGCATCTGTCTTTAGCTCGGGTCGTGATCCCAGAGTCTTAGGATTAAGCCCTGTGTCAAGCTCCCTGCTTGGCAGGGTGTCTGCTTCTCCCTTTCCCTCTCCCCCTACTTGTGCTCTCTTTCTCTATCAAATAAGTAAAATCTTTTTAAAAATAAAATAAAATCTTTTAAAAAATAAATTCTGAAAAAAAATAAATTCTGTTGCTTTTTATTCTTATAGTTATGCATGAATTGTCGTTTCAGATGTCCTAGAGGTAGTATGGAGCCACTTCTGATATTCATAAAAATGTTCTTATAGTAAATGGAATTATTTTTTCAAAGAAGAGATTCAAAAGACTTACTTTGGATTTGCTATTTTGGGATCTATTTTCCAAGAAAGTTTAAGCATAGTTGGATTGTTGGACTTCTGGGTAGTCATTGTCCTTTTCTACTAAATCCATTTCTAACAAATACCCACTTTCTTTTATTATTAAGTAGAATGTATTAATTGATTCTTTTTGCTACATGGCTTTATTCCCAAGAACTTAAAGACTATTGTGAAAAATCTAAGTAATAAATGCCACATAGTATAATAGATATTTAATAGCAATATAAATTAAAATTTAGATTGCAAAAACCTGGTGTGTTTTAAGAATGTTGAGAAATGCAGGGAATTGGAGTGTAGTATAACAGATTGTGAGGCCAAGTAAGCTTTTGTGTGGCTGTTTGTGTCATCAGAAGGGGTATAGATTTATTTTTTTAGTAGTGAAATACCATTCAGATGAAAGAAATGGCTAGAGTTCCTTTTTTTAACCTATAGAAGATAAAGAAAAAGCAGATACAATCCCATGTATGTAGTGGACGAGTTCTAGTTCATTTTTTAAAAAACTCTTGATTATTTTCTAGTCTGACCTAACACAGAAGAGAAACAAGAACTTTCCATATTTTGGTTTCAAGTAATAAGTCATTAAAGTACTGACAGGAAGTTAAGTACTCTTTTGAAGTACTATTTTTATTTATTTTTAATTGAGGTATAACTGACATATATTAGTTTTAGGTGTGCAGCATAATGATTCAATATACGTATATGTTTTTAAAAGATCACCATAATAAATCTGATTAACATCTGTCACCATACATAATTACAAAATATTTTTCCTTGTGATGAGAACTTTTAAGATGTACTCTCAGCAACTTTCAGATATTCAATACAGTATTATTTTTTTTAATTTTTTTATTTTTTTAAAGATTTTATTTATTTGACAGAGAGAGAGACAGTGAGAGCAGGATCACAAGCAGGGGGAGAGGGAGAGGGAGAAACAGGCTTCCCGCGGAGCAGGGAGCCTGATGCGGGGCTCGATCCCAGGACCCTGGGATCATGACCTGAGCCAAAGGCAGACGCTCAATGACTGAGCCACCCAGGCACCCCTCAATACAGTATTATTAATGATAGTCCTCATACTGTATGCTTTATAGTACCTCTCAGTGACGTAATTTATTTTTTAACTGGAAGTTTGTACCTTTTGACCCCCCTTCCCCATTTCATCTATCAGCCACTCCCTGCCTCTGGCAACTACCAGTTCATTCACTGTATCTATGAGCTTGGTTGTTTTTGTTCTGTTGTATTTTGTTTTGTTTTATTCCACATATAAGTGAGGTCATATGGTATTTCTCTTTCTCTGTCTGACTTTTTTCATTTAGCATAATTCCCTCAAGGTCCATCCATGTATGCATAAATGGCAAGAGATCATTCTTTTTAATGGCTGAATAATATTCCACTGTGTATATGTGTCACTTTTTTTTTAATCCATTCATCCATTGATGGACAGGTAGGTTGTTTTCACATTTTGGCTACTGTAATACTGCAGTGAACATGGGGGTGCAGACTTCCATTTTTGAAGCACTGGTGTAAATACTACTCTGGAAGAAAGAAGCTGGAGGCAGAGTGTCCACCTGGTTCTCAGCCTTGGCTCTGATCAAAATGTAGACATTTTAAAAATATTCGTGTCCCGGAGATCATTCTTCAGTAGGTCTGTGAGTAACTATAGTCAAGGTGAATTTTTAAGTTCATGCTTCAAAGTTTCCTTTACTCCAAACACATAATAATATTAAACAGTATACACACAGAGAAAATTAAGATAGTTACTCTCAAAACCAAGATTAATTTCTTTAAGGACTGGATGCAGAACACAAACACAATGCAATAAGAGGGGTTATGGATTCAAGCCTCTGGTCTAGGACATTGCAGTAAGAGAGGAAAAATTCTTTTAAAATTTATGAAGCTTAACAGTTCTAAGATGATGTTTCAGAGTCTTAAGTATGGCTTCTGGGGTGGTTTGCTAAAGTATAAAAGATATAAAGAGAAATCCAGGGTTTGAATGGGTCCTCTTACCACTTTTCTCTTATTCTCCTTATGAATGTCTGTCTCTTTTCTTACTAATCTTTAAATATACCAACAACATCTATAAATTAGAATCTTATTAAATGTACAGAGGCGCCTGGCTGGCTCAGCCAATAGAGCATGTGACTCTTGATCTCAGGGTCATGAGTTTGGGCCCCACTTTGGCCATAGAGTTTAAAAATAAAAACAGATTTTTTAAAAAATGTAAAGCACAGCCTACTTATAGGAAAATAGTTCATTGGGGTTTTTTTTAAGATTTTATTTTTAAATAATCTCTATACCTAATGTGGGTTTTGAACTCATGACTTCGAGATCAAGAGTCACACACTCCACCAATTTGAGTCAGCCAGGCACCCCAGAAAATAGTTTTTAACCCTATACTGAGTCTTTTTTTCTGTTCTCCCCTGGGAATTACTGATTTTTTTATTACTCTCAAAATGAACTAAAAATGAACTTTTATTACTCTCAAAATAAATAATAAGGTTGTAATAAAATACAAATTTAAATGAAATCCATGTACTTTTTTTCCATTTTTTTTATTGTGGTAAAATTCATATTGATGTAGTTTTGATTGTCTTAATTTCTATTTTTCTTTACTTTTTCCAACCTAGGTTGTAGGTAGTATGGATGCCCACCCAAGCAGATACTGTGCCACAGTAAGAGTTCAGAGACCCCGACAGGAGATCATCCAGGACTTGGCCTCCATGGTTCGAGAACTTCTCATTCAGTTTTATAAATCAACTCGGTTCAAACCTACTCGTATCATCTTTTATCGGGATGGTGTTTCAGAAGGACAGTTTAGGCAGGTTGGTTGCCTGGGATCTCATTATACTATGGTTAAATCAGATACTGTGTTTATAATATGGTGTCTAGTCTGAGGTTAGAAGTCTTAATTAGGTTGAGAATTCCCAAAGTCAAAATTTGATACTTCTTAGATTATCTCTTCTAAGATGTTTACTATGGATTTGTAAGCCTTGATTGCTAAAATCATGCTCTGGTAATAGTTAAAATGGAATAGAGAAGTATATTTAGCTGTAAAGTGGTAAGATCAAGAAGTCCTAAGACTAAATCATGATCTTACTTTGAAGTATGTATAAGTGAACAGCTGACTATGTCAAATCTTTCCATTTCATCTCCTCTAGGTATTATATTATGAACTACTAGCAATTCGAGAAGCCTGCATCAGTTTGGAGAAAGACTATCAACCTGGAATAACCTACATTGTAGTTCAGAAGAGACATCACACTCGATTATTTTGTGCTGACAGGACAGAAAGGGTAATCTTACATCTGTTGTAATACTATTATGAAACAAGCTTATCTCATATAGTTCATAGAGCACTAAACAGCGGCTATCTGCCCACAGCATGGGTTCCAGTGTATAGTCGCAGATCTCAGCTTACCACACTATGAGTAGAGAAGCGTCAAAGTAGGTTGTTACTTTTTAACTGCCTAGAATGTCTGTTAACACTCCCAAGTGTTCGGAATCCCGTTAATGCTTTTGTTATTGTGAAGAAACTCATAGTTTTAAAGTTGTTCTTTCTATTCCTATATGTCTTAAATGTTCAGAGGGGAAAAGGTGCATTTATTTTCAAAAATATCTTGTAAAAATCAGTTTTTTTAAAAAGCTAAGAACTTTCTAGAATGGTTAGTAGAAATTCATGCAAAGCAACTTTTAAATAATGTGTCCTTTAAAATTCACAGAATTTTTTTTAAGATTTTATTTATTTTTAAGTAATCTCTACACCCAATGTGGGGCTCAAACTCACTACACTGAAATCAAGAGTTGCATGCTCTGCTGACTGAGCCAGCCAGGTACCGCCCCACAGAATTATTTTTTATATTTTGTAGTATGACTGTGTATTTTTATAATTAGAGAAGGAGGGGTAAATACCTAGGGAAATCTGTCTTCTTGTTTACATGCAGCGTAGGCGAGTAGCAGTCTTGGCCCCCATCTTTCAAACCTTGGAGCAGAGAAATCTGAGGATTGCAAGTGTTGGTGTCTCCTTGGAGAAAAGGGGTCAACAGAAAAAACAGAGAGGAGTGTATCTCTGCTTTGGTATATATTTAGCCTTTGGTTACACTTTCCGTGTAACTTTGGGCAAGTAACTTAACACCTCTGTGCCTGTTTCCTTCCCAACAAGGTTTGGGTGATATTAGTATTTTCCTTTATTGGGTTGTTAAGAGGATTAAGTAAATTAAATTATGTAATGTATCCAAAATGGTGCTTGGCACATACTAAGCACTCAATAAAGGGTGGCTTGTAGTTGTAGAGTGGTGGTGATGGTGGTCACAATAGAGGAAAAGAAATCATAATAGCAGACATTGTTCTAGGTATGTGTCATAAATTTAACTCATTTAATCTTCACAACACCGTAAGGTATTTGCTATTATTATCGTCATTTTCCACAGGAAGAAACTGGGGCATATGAGGTTAAAGAACAAGGTTATAAAGCTAGTAATTGGTAGAGCGAGGACTCGGGTCAAGCAGCCTGGCTCCAGAGTACTCATTATCACTGTCCTATAGCACCTCTCTAATAGCAGTAGTGAGAGTTCCTTATTATGGCCTCCTGGTTGTTAAAGGCGTTTGACCCCGAATTACTGGGTACATTTTTGTACCTAGAAAACCAAATGTTTCTTCAACAGTAGGATTAGGAATACCTAAGTTAGATTTAATGATTACTAGCATCTGATGTTTAGTCATGCTAGTCCTTCATTCGTCTACTTCTCTTTCACCTTTGTTCTAAATACTACTACTACTAATAGATGAGAGATAATTATAAATGAGGAATCAGAGGCACAGAGAGGTAAGATACCATGCCCTAAATAGCCCAATTAGAAACTGGTGGGGCTGTGATATGAACCCATTCTGCTACTTCTCTAAGTAGAGTAAAACTTTTTATATGTGTTAATTTGATTTATGTGTTAAGAGTAAGCATAATTTAGTTGATTATGAACTATTTTTGTTTTGTACTTGGTGAAGGCTAACTGGTATACACAGCTATAACTCAAGCCACTACCTGATCGTAGTCCCTCACATGCAGAAAGAATATCTGAGTAGTAAGATGGTTTTTAATTTGTTAGCCTTATAAATCTAGACTTAGAATTACTGATTTTAAATGTGTTTAGGGATAAAGAGGTAGAGGTGAGTATACATATGCATTTTAAAGTGTTTTATTAGAAGCCTTTCATTATCAGAAATTTTGAACCATTTCATTCATATTCACATCATAGCTATGCATGGTACAGATTTCCTTACAGGATGTTGAACTGCTAGTATGAAATAAGAGGAATAGGGCCTTTGCAGTCCAGTTCTGTATTTGACTCCCGGTTCTGCCTTTTATTGTGTGCTGTTCAGCAAAGTATTTCATATTCCTGAGCCCAAGGTTCCCAGACATGTGGGAATAATACCTAATTAACAGGAATTTATTGATTGGAAATAATGTATGTTATGTGCCTGGCCCATATATGGTTAACAAATGGTGACTACAGTTGATGTTATTGTCAGCATTCTTTCTCTCTAAAAATACAGTGTTCTCCAAGGAAAATGCTAGTTTTCATAAATTACACATTCAAGAGTACCTGCTGTTCCCAGTTACCATAAATTGGAGCAGTTAAAGTAATTTTTAAAAACTTTTTTAAGTGTTCCACCCATATTGGGATCACCTACTAGCTAAGCACCAGTAGACACTTAGTAACTCTTTGTTGTTTATCAGCTCTCACTTTCAGCAACATGTAAGAATAGGAACCAGGACTAGAATAAGCTCTGCTATTAATGCCTGCTCAAGTAATATTTGAAGCTGAAAGTAGTGAAACACAGGATCAGCCTATATATATTTATATATATTTTTTAAAGTGCTTTCAGATACATTCTTTACCTTTGTCCTGTTTGTTTAAACTTTGACCAAACAAATCTAGGTTGGAAGAAGTGGCAATATCCCAGCTGGAACAACAGTTGATACAGATATTACACACCCATACGAGTTTGATTTTTACCTCTGTAGCCATGCTGGAATACAGGTAAGCCTACCCTGTGGGTGAAATGTTCTAATTCAGGAACTTCCATTCTTATGTATCTTTTTTTAAATCTCAGAAAAAGGAGAAAAAAACACTGTTCTCTGCACTCCAAATTGTTTCCACATTTCACTGAGGTGAAACTCTCAGTAAATAAATTTCTTCCCCTTCTTTACCTTGAGTTAGGGGCTTATTTCTATGAAAATACCAGAATATAAGTAGCCTAATAGAATGAATCTCCCCAAACTGAGTCCTCAGTTTAACCTAAAACTTCAAAAAATTTAATATACCTGATTCTTCCTTTGACATTTGCCTCTTTTTGATAATAATACTTCACAAAGTTTTGGCATTTACTGGCAGATATTGAGCATGTGAAAGAGTTTAATTGTAGATTTACAGCTTTAAGTTTCAGTTAAATAATTTTTTAAATTTTTTTATTGTTATGTTAATCACCATACATTACATCATTAGTTTTTGACGTAGTGTTCCATGATTCATTGTTTGCGTATAACACCCAGTGCTCCATGCAGAACGTGCCCTCTTTAATACCCATCACCAGGCTAACCCATCTCCCCACCCCCCTCCCTTCTAGAACCCTCAGTTTGTTTCTCAGAGTCCATAGTCTCTCATGGTTCGTCTCCCCCTCCGATTTCTGCCGCCCTTCATTTTTCCCTTCCTACTATCTTCTTCTTCTTCTTTTTTTTTTTTTTAATATATAATGTATTATTTGTTTCAGGGGGACAGGTCTGTGATTGAACAGTCTTACACA
>NC_138372.1:25382027-25478767 GCF_054177405.1 Leptonychotes weddellii
TTTTTTACCAGCTAAAATTAAAAATCCAGTCATTTCTAACCAGTATAAGAGATAATTTTTTCATATCACTATTTTTATCAGTGATTAACAGATCCTTCAACAACATTTTAGCCAAATTCCATAACTTCTTGACAATTTTATTGGTCTTACTGGTGTTATTTTCTCCCTTCCCCATTTTATTTTGAGGTAAAATTCCCATTCATTTTTTTTAAGATTTTATTTATTTCATTTCTTTTTTTTTTTTTTAAGATTTTATTTATTCATTTGAGACACAGGGATAGAGCATGAGCAGGGAGAGAGGCAGAGGAAGAGGGAGAAGCTGGCTCCCCGCTGAGCAAGGAGCCCGATGTGGGGCTCGATCCCAGGACCCTGGGATCATGACCTGAGCCAAAGGCATATGCTTAACCATCTGAGCCACCTAGGTGCCCCTTATTTATTTATTTCAGACAGAGAATGAAAGAGAGCATGAGGGGGGCGGGCAGAGGGAGAAGCAGACTCCCCACTGAGCAACGAGTCCAACATGGGGCTCGATCCCAGGACCCTGGGATCATGACCTGAGCCAAAGACAGACTTTTAACCGACTGAGCCACCCAGGCACCCCTCCCACTCATTTTTAAAACTTAAATTTATAAATGAAGTCAAAGCTTGCTACTCCCTTCCACCCTTCATCTGCCCAGGACAGGCCAGAGCTTTAGTCCTGGTAACTTTGAGAAGAGGAGAGGACCATGGCCTGACTCTGAGATACCTCTTTCCCCTCCTCCTTCTCGGACTCTCATCTGGTATTCCTGACTGCCAGCCTGCTGGTGGTTAGGAGCTGACAGGAGCCTTTTTGTAGTCTGTTCTGATTCTTTCTGATGCCATAGCCTCAGGGTTGAGGACCCTCAAAGGGAAGCAGTGTCTTTCTTGGGGCCCATCAATGGTATAGACTCTTCCATTAGGTTACATATCCCATTGCGTGGCCTCCACAGCTCCTGCTCACTTTCATTCCTCTAGGCTCCCAAAACTCTTTCCAGGAATTCTCACTGTTCCAGCCTGTGGAGTTGGCAGAGGGGGCCTGTGGGCTCTGAGGTCAGAAAGTGTCCAACTGGGGCCTGAGATAATAGCCTCCCTTTCCAGCAGGCTCTTATCTGATTTTATTATGTGGTGCCTCAGTTGTTTAAGCCTCTGACTTCGGCTCAGGTCATGATCTCAGGGTCGTGGGATTGAGCCCTGCGTGGGGCTCCCCGTTCAGTGGAGAGTCTGCTTGTCCTTCTCCCTCTGCCCCTCCCCCAGCTCATGCCTGCATGCATGCACACTCTCTCTCTCAAATAAATAGATTTTATTTATATCTATTTATATATATTTAAATAAAACAGATTTTATTTATTTGAGAGAGAGCATGCATGAGTGGATGGAGGGGCAAAGGGGGAAGGAGAAAGTGAAGGAGAGAATCTCAAGCAGACTCCATACCAAGCACTGACCCCATAGTGGGGCTCGGTCTCAGGACCCTGAGATCACAACCTGAGCCAAAACCAACAGTTAGACACTCAACCACTCAACCAACTGAGCCACCCAGACACCCCAGGCTCTTATTTTATAATGGATTCTCTTCGAGTCCCCCTTATGTGTCTTCATGGGAGAGAGCATACCTTTCCTCACAACTAAAATTCCATGTTTTCACAAAACCCATAATCATTCTCTTCCCCTACTGGGTGGATAGGGGTTAGGTGAGAAGAGGCCAGAGCCAGGATAGTAATGATAAAAGCTGTCCTGAACTGGCTCCTCTCAGTGAGCCCTTGAGGGGAGGTGGCTGGCTCCAAAGATTGGTAGCTCTTTAGACTGTGGGATGCCTAGCGTCTTTAATCTCTGCTTTGGGCCTTAGTTGAAATTCCAGGGCAGCAGGGGGAAAAAAAAACTCACTTGACATACTGTTAGAAACGTGTCAACTGGGTGGAGCATGTGACCCCTCTGAGCCTCCAAAGGGAGTTCTCCTGAAGAGATAAATGCTTCCCGTTCAGGAATCAGAGCGCAGGCAGTGTCCTAAATTATAACTTCCTAACACAAATCACCAAAACTTCAAAGATATCCTTCACTATTGTTTAACAATCCTTTGATTCCCCTTTTGTTAGCTCTTACTGCCATTTTCCATGGGTCCCTAACCTTGGTCCCTTGCCCCAACACTCAGCACATGACCCCTTCCTCAGTAAGAAATTATACTGTCAGTCATGCCTACTTTCTTTCCTGAAAAAAGGTTCAATATGTGCTGTTGTTCACATTTGCTCTGGCCTGCCTTGAGTTGGTCTTAGTTCACCAGTTATCCTCTTTCTTGTATCTTCAGTCTGTTTGAAGCTCCTGATTCCATTCCCTTACCTTACAATTGCCCCGTCCTAAAATACAGTTCCTTGATCCTGCCATTTCCCTTCAAGTTTTTCTCCCATATCTTTTCATTTTTAACTAAACTGTTCTTAAAACAATAGCCTAAAGACACTCACCTGAAATTTAAAGAGACAAATAATATAAGGATATAGAAGAATTGAAACTTCACATTTTGCCAGTGGGAGTGTAAATTAACATGACCATTTTTGAAAACTGTCATTATCTACTAAAGTTAAATATATGCATGCTCTATGACCCAGGATCTAGTCTACTCCAGGATAGCCAACAGAAATGCGTATCTGTGTTCACCAAAAGATAGTACATTAATGTTTATGGTAGCACTCATAGCCAAAAACTACAAATGGTTCAAATGCCCATCATCAATAGATTGGATAAATAGTGTATATTTATATAACAGAATATTCTACAACAAAGAGAATGATGCAACAATGTGGATGTATTTCATAAACACAGTGTCAAACCAAGGAGGTCAGACCCAAAGGGCACATACCTATGATGCTATTTATTATAAAGTTCAAAAGCAGACATAATCTTTAATGTTCTCTATATTGTGAAAAGTCCGGTTACCAAGAGCAGGGTAGGTAGGATGTGGTGACCAGGAAAGAGGCTTCATGGTTGTAGTTAATGTTTAATTTCTTGATTTTGATGCTGGTTTCATAGGTATTTTTACTTTGTGAACAGTCCTCATTCTGTACACTTAGGGTCCATGGGCTTTTCTCTATATATTTATACTTCTGTAAAATGTTTACGTTAAGAACAGAGAAGACTACCCTTGGTTATTTCCTCTTCAATTTACAGCAGCCTGATGCTGTTGCTCCTTGAGCTCTAAACACCTGAGACTGTTGCCACTCACTCATGGACACCATCTGCCATTTGACTTCCACACACGTTTTTCTCCTTTCATCTTGCCTTTCCCTTTGTTCTTGGTTTGGTTTAAATTTTTAAGTTTCAATAATCTATATGACTTTGAAATCTCGTCTTACAAACACAACTTTTCTCCTGATTTCCAGACCTTGAGGTTGCCTTTTGACTGCGCCCTCTCACCTGCCACCCCTATCTGAGCAACCCCTCAGCCCTGTAGAATTTACCTTCTCAGTCTCAGACCCTTCTCCTCTGCACTTTAGTTCCAGCTCTCATTATTACTCTCCTGTACAATTGCAAAATGATCCTAAGTGCCCTCATCTAATCTGTTATCCCTCAGATTGATTAAAACATAGATAAGACCCTGTCATTCATCTACTTCGTGCTACATAGCCATTAAGGTGAAGTCTCATTTTCTTAGGACAACATACAGACTCAATTCCTGATTTCTACTACTACTCCCTTTACTTCTGCTACACCCTCAGTCTGTCTTGCTTTTTTCTCCCACTCTTCCCTTCTGCTCCTCCTTCCCTCTCTTTTTCTCTTCCTCTATTATCTCCTCCCTTTCACATACACAAACACACATAAACACAGTGTGACTGCAGCCACTCTAAACTGTTTTTAGGTAGTTCTCAACTTTCTCCTGCCCGTGTTGCTCCCTTACCTTAATTATTCCTTCCCTAACTTACTGTTCATCCTTTAAGACCCATCTTGGGCATCACCTCCTCCCAGAGCCTTTCTTATATCCTTCCCCAAGACAAATGCCCATCCTCTGCACTGCCTGAGCACCCTTTCATACCTCTTTGTTGCATTCGTTAGACAACATTGTAACCATGCTTTTGTTTCTCTTCCTCTCCCCTTAGTCTATAAGGTCCCAAAAAGCAGAGACTACTCACCCATTCAATCAACAGATACTTATTGTGGCTACCTCCTAGAAGATAGGTGTTGATACCATGTATACAAAGTGAACAAGTAAATACAATCCCTTCCTCTTAGAGTTTATTGGGGGAGACATACACTAAGTAAGTAATCTCACAAATATATATTTATAAATTAGGATAAAAACAATAAAGGAAAAGTAAAGACAGGAAGAGAGATTTTAGTGGGGACCTGATTTAGATGGGAGATCACAAAAAGCTTGAGAAATGACATTTAAGATAAGATCAAGAGGAGTAAATTGGAGTTATTAACCAAGCCAAGAACGGGGAAGAAAATTCCTGCCAGAGGCACATACAGGCTCTTTGGTGGGAAAAAACGTTACCCATTGAGGGAATCAAATAAGGCTGTGACCACAGCATTAAGGTAGGTTAGGGAGACCAGCCTGGGCTGGATGTATGAGCCTTTGGGGCAGAGATAAGAACCTGGATTTTAGTCAAAGTGCATTAGGAAGTCATTAAAAGGCTTTAAACTGGACATTAATGTTATTAGGTGTGTGTATGTGTGTGTTAATTCACTCTTACTGAAGTACAGATTCTACTGGGGAGTAAAAGTGGTGTTGGGGACCTCAACTAGGAGTCTATTAACATAGTCCAGGCAAAAGATGATTGTGATTGGGACAAGAACAGTGATAGAGAACCGAATGAATCACATTTAGGTAGGGTTTTTGCCCTGTCTCTTCCCTGTACCTGGAATGCTCTTTCCCCATCTCACAAGCCCTCCTTTATCATTCAGAGCTCACATCCATATCTCCTCATTCATTACTGTGTGCCTGGCACCTGATATGGGACACGGCATACAGTGAGTGTTCAGTAAATATTGAAATGTGTGAATGTACAATATAAATGCATTATGAGTGTATAATTTGAGGAAGATAAGATTTGGTAATAATTTGAATTTTATCCCCAGAATCTTGCACAGTGTCTGACAAATGGTGCTCAAATATTTGTTAAAGTATTAGCTCATCTTTCTGCTTTTCTCCTTTGCCATTGCCATTTCCTTACTTCAGACCTTCATCATCTCATGCTCGAACTAATGCAGCAGCCTCCTGGGTGCTCCCCTTGCTTTCAATCTCTTCCTGTTTCTAATCCAGCCTCCATGTTATTACTATTATATTTATAAGACTCCAATCTCATCATACCTAAAGTCTCTCCTGTCAAAAAACATAAACTGGGGCGCCTGGGTGGCTCAGTTGGTTGGGCAACTGCCTTCGGCTCAGGTCATGATCCTCGAGTCCTGGGATCGAGTCCCGCATCGGGCTCCCTGCTCGGCGGGGAGCCTGCTTCTCCCTCTGGTCCTCCCCCCTCTCATGTGCTCTCTCTCATTCTCTCTCTCTCAAATAAATAAATAAAATCTTTAAAAAAAAAAAAACATAAACTGTGCAGTACTTTCCCTGCTGCTTATAGGTGAAAGTCCAAATTCCTAAGCATGTCGTTCAGTCTGATCCCAGACTTTACTTTAAAGCTTCGCTTTTTTCCCTCATGCACCATACTCTGCTCATACTGGTCCGTTAGGTATTCCCCAAGTATACCATGAAATGTTATGCCCCCTGTGCTTTTGGTAAGGCTGTTTATTCTCTCTGGTGTGCCCTCACCCTAACCACCCAAACAAGGCCAGATCTCACTCACTCTTCCCTTGGTGAAGAACAGTTACTTCCTTTGGTATTCTCATATAGGGCTAAGTGCCGGTAGTACTGTAGCTTTTATTAGTTGTCTTATAATTATAGATGCTGTATCTCCTCTACTAAATTATGTTTTCCAAAAGAAAGGAAACCTTTGACTTTGTCGACTTTGTTTTTCTTTGAATCTGCAGTACCTAACTAACATAGTAACTAATACAGAGGAACTCAACTAAATGTTCTGGGGTTTTTATTACAGTAAAATTACATAACATACAACTTACTTACCATTTTAACCATTTTTAAGTGTACAGTCCTGTCGCATTAAGTACATCCACATTGTGTGCAGCCATACCACAGTCTGTCTCCAGAACTTTTCCATCTTCCCTGACACTCTGTACCTATCAAACACTGACTCCCCATTCTCCCTCCCCCTGGCCACTGGCCACCACCATTGTACTTTCTGTCTCTCTGAAATTTACTACTCGTTACCTCATATAAGTGAATCATACAGTAGTTGTCCTTTTATGACTGGTTTATTTCATGTAGCATAATGTCATCAAGGTTCATCCATGTGTCAGAATTTTCTTCGTGTGTGTGTGTGTGTGTGTATACTACATTTTTTTTTTCCATTCACCTGTCATCAGATACTTGGGTTGTTTCCACCTGTGGACTATTGTGAATAATATTGCTTTGAACAAGGGTATGCAGATATTTGTTTTGAGTACCTGCTTTTATTTCTTTTGGATATATACCCAGAATCAATTAAATATTTTTAATGAATTATTAAATTAGAATATGTTTCATTTTACTAATGTACAAAAGCTATTTTTTTTATATAACTTAGTCTGTGCTGAGTATTTATTTAAAAGTTTAGAAATCAGGGGGCGCCTGAGTGGCTCAGTCGTTAAGCGTCTGCCTTCGGCTCAGGTCATGATCCCAGGGTCCTGGGATGAGTCCCCCATCAGGCTCCCTGCTCAGTGGGGAGCCTGCTTCTCCCTCTCCCACTCTCCCTACTTGTGTTCCCTCTCTCGCTCTCTCTCTCTCTGTCAAATGAATAAATCTTTAAAAATAAATAGGGGCGCCTGGGTGGCTCAGTCGTTAAGCGTCTGCCTTCGGCTCAGGTCATGATCCCAGGGTCCTGGGATCGAGCCCCGCATCGGGCTCCCTGCTCCGCGGGGAGCCTGCTTCTCCCTCTCCCAATCCTGCTGCTTGTGTTCCCTCTCTCGCTGTATCTCTCTCTGTCAGATAAATAAAATCTTTATAAATAAATACATACATACATACATACATACATACAGCAGGGGCACCTGGGTGGCTCAGCCGGTTAGGCTTCTGCCTTCGGCTTGGGTCATGGTCCCAGGGTCCTGGGATCAAGCCCTGCATCGGGCTCTCTGCTCTGCGGGAAGCCTCTTCTCCCTCTCCCACTCCCCCTGCTTGTGTTCCCTCTCTCACTGTGTCTCTCTCTGTCAAATAAATAAAAAATAAAATCTTAAAAAAAAAAAGTTTAGAAATCAACAGAATATGGGGCACACCTGGGTGGCTCAGTTGTTAAGCGTCTGCCTTTGGCTCAGGTCATGATCCCAGGGTCCTGGGATTGAGCCCCGCATCGGGCTCCCTGCTCCACAGGAAGCCTGCTTCTCCCTTTCTCATTCCCCCTGCCTGTGTTCCCTCTCTAGCTGTCTCTCTCTGTCAAATAAATAAAATCTTAAAAAAAAAAAAAAAAAAAATATGCCATTGCCTCTCTACAGGGTACCAGCCGTCCTTCACACTATCATGTTTTATGGGATGATAACTGCTTTACTGCAGATGAACTTCAGCTGCTAACTTACCAGCTCTGCCACACTTATGTGCGCTGTACACGATCTGTTTCTATACCTGCACCAGCGTATTATGCTCACCTGGTAGCATTCAGAGCCAGATATCATCTCGTGGACAAAGAACATGACAGGTAATATAAAAACACAATAAATAGAGATTTTCACTCAAATGCAAGTATGGTCGGCATGTTAGGACTTTTCTTGAGAAATCTCTCTTGAGTGTTTCCATGTAGTTTCCTTCCTGTTCACCATAAAGTACTGCCATTTAGAATTAAAGTTCCAAAGACTGTTAGAGGAGTCAGTGATCCATGTGAAAAGCAGCCATAGGCGAACTGACTGCCCAAAATAAGGGTTCCCATTAAAAGGTACACTTTAGGCTTATTAGTATTAGAATGGTATAGTGATTTAGTTGCTTTGCCAAATTAATTCAAGGGAGAGATTGTTGTTGATAGACAAAATGATAGTATGCCTGGGTTTTACTTCTAAACAATCCTGGGGAGGCGAGAGAAGTAAGACAAAATTGGCCTCGTGTTAATAATTATTGAAGCTGGGTGATAGAAATGTAGCAATTCATTATACCAGCTTCTATTTTCTTTTAATATTTTTGAAATTTTCTACAAGTAATATTTTTCAAAATTACTACATCAGAATAGGGTTTGTTTTTGTGTTCATTGCCACTTCTCTTACAGTGCTGAAGGAAGTCACGTTTCAGGACAGAGCAATGGACGAGATCCACAAGCTCTTGCCAAGGCTGTACAGATTCACCAAGATACCTTACGCACAATGTACTTTGCTTAAAAAGTCCAAGAATATTCTCTGAGAGGAAGAACTGAAAGGTGCATCGACATACAGCATATGTTTCCAGTGGAGTCAGTTGAGTGGGGATGCCTCCAGCCATACAGCAGCCAACACTGTGTGGGGACCAGTGTCTGATTTTTATGTTGATACAAGGAAGATTGTTTACTTCATCAAGGAACACAGCACCATTATGCAATATGAAACCAGCCAACTGCTTTTTTGTGCGGTCTCCTTAGGAAGTATCGCCATTGTTTTGTTTTCACTTTCTTGTAGTCTAACCCTTTTAATGCCTTTACCTCAAGTTGCTTGGCAGCACAACTATCTTTGCAAAAAAAAGTAAAGAAAAAGTAAATGACAGTTTAAAAAAAACACACACCTACATGAATAATCAAAGTGATTGTTCACGATTATGTGTGCAAAAAAATTAATGTGCATTCGTGTATTCTTGTAAAAGGTATCTGTGTATATTTTAAATATATACATGTATACTTCATATGCATATATATCTGGATCTACATTGATAATAGATATATATGTGTCTGTTGCGTGTATTTTATAGTTCATTCCTTTGGGGAACTTTCTTTCCCTTTTATTATCTTACCAACACCACTTTGATTTTTTTCTCTACCTCCCTTTCCTTCATCTCCTACATTTGTTTTCTTCCTAATGCTACCAGTGACATTCAGATGTTCGTGTATCTGGTTCATTTGGATATGAAGCATGGCAAACTAGATTTTTATTTTTATTTTGCACACCCTACTCCGGTCTCTTGTCTCATACACAATTCCAAGTCCTCAACTCTTGATACTGCTTTCTTAAGAAACAAAATTATTATATATATATATGTAACTATATATATATATATATATATAATGTTTCTGTGAGAGTGTGTGTCTGCCCCCTCCTGCTCTGAATTTACATTTGCCATTTGTACAATGTGTACATAAGCAGTAGCAACCTTAAACTATTCTTTTTCTTTAGTTTGTTAAAGCTGCTATGAATATAAAGCCTTGTCAAAAGTTGTAACTCAGAAATTCCTCTCTATAAGTGATATGTATTCTAAATTTAGCCTTCTGTTTCTATGCGTTATATATGAAAATCCCTTGTAGCTTTTATAAAGGGCAAATATTCTAAATGATTGGAACTCTTTAGGGTTGAGGCCTCTGAAATTGGGTGGAGAGAGAGAAGGGGTTATTGAGGGTTTATTTTATTTTATTTTATTTTATTTTTTTTTGCTAGTTTACTTGCTGCCTCTCATACCTTAATGTGATTTTCATATATATATATTTTTATATATATGTGTGTATATATAAACATATATGTATGTGTTTTAAAGTACAGCTTCCTTTTCTTCTATATTTATTAGAATAGTGCTTTAATAGAGAACTGTATTGGCAACATCTTTTATAGAAATGTAATCATGTTTAAGAACTGACAACTTTTTTTTGCTGTCTTTTAGTGCAATAAGTAGTTTTAAAGGAAAGCTGTGTCTGTTTGATATCTTTACCACGGGTAGTGGGAGAAACAGGCACCTCCATAATTTTAAAAGGGCAAAGTAATACAGCCTTAATTTCAGAAGGAAAGTTTTATAATTTTTCAAGTTTAAAGCCTGTCTTTTAAAAATCATAATGAAAATGAAGGAAGTTAAATTTCCTAAGTAAGTCTGACCTTGAATATTAAAGATAGAGTTGAGCTTTGATTTAAGAAATGACAGTGAGTAGGGGCACTTGGCTGGCTCAGTCGCTAGAGCACGCGACTCTTGATCTCGGGGTTGTGAGTTCAAGCCCCACATTGGGCATGGAGCCTACTTAAAAAAAAAAAAAAGAAAGGAAGAAAGAAAAGAAAAGCCCGTGAATAGCTTAAGATTTAGAAGACATTTACTTCTTTGAAAATAAATCACGTTTATTGAACAATCATACTGGGTTGGGTGCCCATTTTCATTTACTCAAATGAATCAGGAAAATATAAAATGATATTTTTAAAACATTTTTTGTCAATTTATCAGCAGTGTAACTTTCCTTTTAAAATTAGGGTTATGGTGGCAAAGGAATTAGGATTTTGATCATTTTAAGTTAAATCACTGAAATGTGGAAAAGGTTTTACAAAACTTCCGTTTTATTGATTTCACTTTACGATATTAAAAAGTATTATAGAGCTGTCAAAATTGAGTTCATCGGTAACATTGGATTCAGGGGAGCATTGCACTTTGTGACTCATGAAAATTGCATTTTAACTTTTTTTTTTCTTTTTTGCACTGGTTCAGAGTATAGATACTACAGATTATTTCCAGTGGGCATTGTTAAACCTTTCAGAATTCCATCTGCACATGATAACAAATGGATTAGCTCTTTAGTTTCTCTCTTACCTGTAATCCACTCTTATTGCCAATTTACTGTATTTTGAGCCTAAAATCTGAGCCCATGTCCTCCAACAGGTATGAAATCTTTCGTTCCTCTGCCAGAAAACTTAAGAAAGTACTGTATTTTGTATGTTTATTATTGAAGTGTCTGAAATGCAATTTACAACACTGTTTCAAAGCTCTTTACATGAAGTAATATTTGTATAGTATATATATTTTTTCTCCCAACCCTCCCCCTCTCCTCCAAAAATTTCCTATAAAGCATGTATTTTTTTTTTTAACATTGAAATTTCACTGAATATAATCAGGAACATGAATAGAAGAAAATAGTATACCCTAGATGCTAAAACCTTGATTGCTGTATGCTTTCTCAGTATGAGTAAAACACCTTCCTTTACCAATAGAAGTTACACAGACTTAATGTGGGAAACTGTAGGGCCCAGGAAAGAACTGTAGATACCTTTTCTCTACTGCTTCACCTAATTTTCAGTTATTTAGTTTCCATGTACTAGAATGAAGCCCATAATTTAAATCTATTTAGGACTTTTACTGAGGAAAATCAATTTTTTAAATATAAAGCTTTACCTTTAAAGTGAATTCTTTTTTAGGGTTTCTTTCTTACAGTTTCACATTGCTAGTTTAAGGTTGGTTAACTTGAAAGAATATGTATAGTATATTTTGCTTACTAACAAATTGGTATATCAAACTTAATTAATTAAAAGAAGCCTTGTGCTTAGAATTTAAAAGACCAGGTGGCAAATACTTTTTGAAATTTGTTTTAATTATTCACTTCTGGTGTAGAATTCCTGATCTTTTTTTATTAAAAAATTTTTAAAAAGATTGTTTTGAATTTAAAGGTCATGAAACTCAACAATGACCTTTCTGTTCCTGCATTTGCTCACTAAACTATATAATGAATGCTAAATTTTGGTCTGCTGTTTTCTATGATGCATAAGAGTGACTTTAAAATATCAGTCCCTGCCACTGGTATAATTGATTTTCATGTGAAGAAGAGTTGGGAGTTTAATGTATATTCTGGATGGCAAATGTGTCTGGGTAAAGTGCTGATATATGTTATTACAGTATCAAGTTATTGGCATTGAGGACCATACATTCATAATACTGTAGCTGCTATATTTATTTAATTATGAAGAGTCTGACAGTTACTGCACTAAAGGATAAGGAGATGAGCAGGATTGGAGGCTAGTGTTAGACACCCCCCCTTTTTTTTTCCTAAATAAGATTAAGAACATGAAATAACAAGGTAATAAAGGGTGCTGCCATTTTAGTTTCAATTTAATATTAGGATACTGTTTTAGACGTGTGGATTTTTACTTTAGCGGTTTCGCAAAAGGGTACCTCAATCTCCTCAGTACTGGTTTTTGGCATATTTTCACAGAAGTACAAATGCCCTTTATTTTTTAATATTTTACCTTTTAACAAGTTACTCAGAAAAAAAAAAAAGTTCTTCTATGGAAATATACCTGTTTGTAATCTATTAATTTATTTCTCTTAGAAGAGTCTAGAGGGATTCTAGTAGGAATGTACTGGGTGTTGTGGAAGGCACTTGATAAAGATTCATCTCTACCTTCTAGCATAGGGACTCCTAGCCTTCTAAAGACTCATACTAGTTTTCCAAACTAGGTTCTCTGATGACCCACCACTGCCTCATGTTTACTTGTATATTTTATAATGGATTTTAGTATGACAGCATGATAGGCTTAGTCATGACAGACTTAAAGGAAATAAAATCTGAGTTGCCATTCAGTAGAAATGGCTGGCAGAGGATCTCAGTGTTTAAGGAAGAGGTCAACACTCAGAGTGCCAGTAATAGATCTGAAGTAATTAGAGGATTATAGGCCAGGAATTAGAGACTGTTGTTAAAGAAATTTGGTGTTTTCAGAGGCTAACATGAATTTGCCAAGGGTGGTGATTTTTATGAAATCCATCAAGCTAGCCACTTGGATTCAGCTAGAATATTCTGTAGTCTTGCTATTTCAAACTGGATAGAAATATTTTGCCAAAAAGCTTAACTGATAACTCTGTATAATTTTTATTTGGTATCATTAAACCTGAGTTAAATATTTGGTTAAATCATCTCTTAGATGTTCTCCTATTGAGTATTTTTTAAAGACAGGTTGCTCCTATCAGTAACTCGCTACTTAAATTATCTTTTGTGAGTTATCAGTCAAGCTGCAAAAAGACATCATTGGCTTGGCATCTTTATTTTGCTTTTTTTATCCATACAAAGTTTTAACCCTTTTCATTCTTCTTGAGAATTCATGGATGTCTTAAAGCTCCAATAATAATAGTTGGGAGACTTTATATTTATCAAGTGAGGCCTCCCTGAGTGGCAGTATAACCCTGACTCTAGAGTCTGTCTTTATTTTCCTATATCCCTCCCATTTGATCATATAAAGCACTTTCATGATTCTATAGGAGTCAAAATAAATAAGCCAAGAATAGATGTATAAAATCAGTACAGAAATGTGAAAGTTTTCTCCAAAAAATCTTTTTAAAAAAAATTTCTGCTTGTACTAAGAACATTCTTGATCAGTGACAGTGTTAGAAATGATACCATGATTATGAAACCTAAGCTGACCCTCAGGAGGAAAAACTTTAATCTCTCTGTCCCCCTCTCACTTCTTCTCTCTTTATATAGATATCTCAAAGGGAAAAAATATTTTTTGACTTTTTCCTACTTTAAAAATGGTACATTTTAGTTTATAATTTTCCATGTCGGTCAAAATAATTTTTTTTAACTAATGTAAAATGGTCAAGGCTTGTGCTAATACTATCTACTGCTAACTGAATTTTATTTTTCTTTATCCAGCAAAGATAGTACTCTAGATTTTTACAGTGTTCATTAAACCTCAAGAATCTAATGTTCTTAAAGTATGGAAACTAAAGATTTTAATTTGAATTAAAAATAGATAATAAATTTAATATGGAAGGTTGAGATTTACCAACAAGAAACCCTGTTGAAGTATCAGGTAACAAAGAGTGTGACAAAATTAAGATCCTGTTAATTGATCTGTCCAGCCATTGGTCTCCCTTCCTTTTTGAAATCAATGTCTGAAACAACCAAAACCTAATGTATCTATGTTAGGGTCTCAGTAAAGCAAAGATATTCTTCAGGGTAGAGCTAAATTAAATTTTTAAATCATTTTTTAAAGTAAGGCGGTTCTTAGAAAGTGCCTTTTCAGAAGATGGTGCTGTAGATTTTTATTTTTCAAATAGCACGAGACAACATTTAAAAGATAAATTATTTTAGAACTCCAAGAGTGTGACAGTTTCATAATAATGTTATTCGTTGTCCTGAATCTGGTCCAAGGGAACCAAGTAAAGGTTTTATTCAGTAAAGCATCTAGGTAAATGCTCACCAAATGTATTTTGTAAATTCAAAAAGTAAATTTTAAACAATTAACCCTTTCAGTTCTCAGCTGTGTTGAAGGTAATCTGTAAGGCACATAAAACAGCAAATCTGCTAAACTTTTTAACAAGAGTATAGGTATGGTAGCAAATGCCCAAAGGGGAAGGTAACTTGCCAGGAAATTGTATGTCATAGACTACCTTTCTTTTTTCTTTTTCTTTTTTTTTTTTTAAGCATAGATTGACCCTTCTGTAAATATCTATCTGTTGGCATCCTTTTCTAATTAATATTTATTAAAGACTGCTTATATATAAAAGGAGAGCCAAGTCATCATGGAAATTAGTTTAAGAGAACAAGTGATTTTATCTCTATCTTTAGGGAAATTCTCTTTTTTAGTCACCAAAAAATATTTTAAGTGATTCTTTTTTTCTACCATGGGGGAAACTATGAAAAATGATGACAGTGCCTCTAAAAGGGTATGGTCAGTTAATTAGAAATGCAACATGCAAAATTGGGCTTTGGAGGAAATAAGCAATATGAAGGGTAATAGCAGAACCATTCATACTTACTAGAAATGTAGCAATCTACCAGAAAGCAGTTTTCCCCTGGACTGTTTACTAGTACTAGTAAACAGCAGTAAATGATCACCTAACCAGTTCTTGTGAATTTGGTGAGCATTTCTCCAGAAAAGAATAGACTAAAAACAAAAAACACCACACCTCAGTAACCTTGTATGCTGCATTATGTAATAATGATAGTAAAATTATATCGATTGTTTGGAGTGTACTGTGTCTGTTTGCAAATATACGTGCACATTAAACTTTTTCATTTTTTATAATGTCTTAATAGCAATTATGAGTTTATTTTTTTAATATTAATTTTCTATTGTGATGTTTATATTTATTGGCAATTTGTGTGCAACTTTTATATTTTGCTTAGATGTTGGTTTTAAGGTATTTTATTTTTATAGATATTTCTAGCTTTTCCTCTTTCTTTGTAATATTAGCAAAGATTAAGATGGAATGTTAATATACCAACCAAACTACTAATTCCATAAAGTCTAGAGTTTGGATTTTTACCAATAAACCATTAACACTATTTTTTAACTTAGAATATTTAATGTTGTTTATATAGTGGGCATTAAAGACAGTCTTTAGACAGATATCTAAATGTGGAGGGGAAATGGGGCTTTTATATAAGTTAGTTTTTTTTTCCCTTAAGTAGCAAACTAACACTAACAGATTGGATTTATTTTACCTGATCTGCAGTTTTGGGGCAACTTGTCTAATAAATGATTGTTACATTTCTTTTTTTTTAATTTGAACTACATTGAAACTATTTAAATGCTCACATCATCCAGCATTAGGATTATGATATTTTTATAGGCCTGGGAAACAAATAACAAATGATCCAGAAGTCAGTGATAATTGAATTTGAAATGAGATCTCCTCCCCACGCCCATAGTTATATTAAATGAAAGATTTGCTACCCCGATCATTTCCCTAGCATACTTTCAGAGTTGATTCAACCCTGAGCATCAGTGAAGAAACAGAGTGTAAGTGGCTAGGAAGAAAAGCAGATAGACTGATTAATACAGTATTTCAGTTAATTAAAAATCTAACTAAGTAATAATTTGTGAATGCAAATTAATCAGAAGTCAGTGAAAAGTATTGATTATAGAATATTAATTTCAAGCAATTATGGTCACTCCAGTTTCCTAGTGAATAGATAAGATTATTTGTATTGCAGTGCACACTTTTTACAAAGGCACGTGAAAAGAGTGAATTCTCTTAAGTAAAATATTTCCATAGTATTTTTACATTGTGAATTTGCTTGGAAAGCCACTTTTCTGTAAGAATTTAAAATAAATTTTATCCCATCCTCTGAGTTTTAAATTCTAAATTATTGGGGCTCAGTGTATGACATTTTGCTGTACCCTATTCTTTCCACTGAGGGGGTAAATGAGGAAGTTTCAAGTAGTTATAATTAGGAAAATGTTCTATTATGTAAAATTTTATAATTTAAAGTGAATCAGCATATGATTTCCTATAGACATTAGTCATATTTCTTTCTGCATTTTTGCTAGTTACAGTTTTTTTTTTTTTTAATTATGTACTATTCTCAGCTACTTCCTTCATCCCCACATTAAGCATTAATTGAAGACTGGTACTCTGGTTATAGGAATTTGTTGCTACTAAATATGTTTCAAGCAGTCAAGATATATTTTTGTTGTAAGTATATGCCACCTCTTGAGGATATTTATTGTGCTTATAACATTAATAGTTTTATTCATTATGTTTCAACATTGTCCTAGGTTGACAGGCATGTAATTCTCGCAGACCAACATTTTTAAGGCAACCTGGTGTAGAAATAGTCCTTTATTTCTTTTTTTTCCTTCTGAAAATTCATAGGAACCTGACACACGGAGCTTATTTTTCTCTTTTAACTGTTGGCTCCATAAATCAAGGTACCTGGCATCAGTACTGAGTCACCAAGTACAAGTACTTGGTGACATGTTCCTGTTTATAGTCCACCTCCTAAGAAAGAAATACTTGTGCAGTAAGTAATGGTTCATCCCAAAAAAGAACTCTCGTGAACAGTCCTATACGAGTGGAAAACAGATGGGTGTGTTGGTATTAGAACTTGGCTGGTTTGGGTTTTATTATTTCCAAAAATTAACTGTGTTTACATCTATAATTTTTGTTTGAAGTTTAACAGGCTGTGGCCAGAGACTAGAGAAGATTACTCTGGTATTTAATGCCTGAAACTTTCCATCCTTATTTACTCCATGCTTTAATTGGAAGGACAAACAAAAGTCCTTAATTTGACCCTATAATAATATTTTTAGAACCAAACAAGGAAGAACTCTACTAAGTTTTGCAGATGTGACTATCTTTACTCTAAGAACCTATGGAAACAGGAGGTCTTTGTAAAGAAACGGACTGGTGGGACTGTGAGGTGTGTATAGTAAGGGGATGTGGGAAAGGTTTCTTTGCTGGGATCCTTAGATACCTTACAGGTGGGTCATATTTGCCTAGTTCTGACAACCACGTTGTAAAAGAGGGACTTGCTCTATGAACCTACAGAAGAGACCTGAGAAGAGTTTTCTGTAACCTAAATTTATTTTCTGCTGTTGTCCCCGACCTAAAGCTGCTCTCCTTCATTTTAATTCAGATAAGTTAGAGAAGTCTTGGAAGTTGCTTCTGAATTATAACAAAGAAATTAAATGAAGTATTTATCCTTAAATAGAGCCATGGCATTGCTACTGACATGGCTTTTCCCTTTACATAGAAAACGCCAAGCAGGACCTTTCCAGACAAGGTAGCCTTTCCTGTAAAGAAATGTTTTTGGTGAAGGATTTGGGGAGAACACAGATAACGTTGTAATGAAGGGAAAGTCTTGCCTAACATAGTTCAGCCAGGTTAATGGATACAGTCTGGGCCCAGGTTGCTTAACAAGAGGAAGCTTTGGTTTTGGTAGCAACAGACTTGGATCTCCAATGGTAATTAACTTGCAAATGTCTCCCTGTTTCAAAGAAAGGGAGTTATCTCATATTATTGATGACAACCCTGCAAATGTGTATGTGCTCTTTTTCTAACTCAAATATCAGGAATAGTAAGCACTATGAGAAATTTTCTAATAGTATGTCCCTAAAAGAAGAGTCTTACAATGTTTTCCAGGAGCTTTCTCATTTTTAGCCCAGGGTGCAACCCCTTTCTCCTCTTTAAAAAGGGAAGAAAAGAAAAAGGATTTAAAGGTCATTTATACAGAATTCCACTATGAGTAAATAATAGAGTCTTTAAAATACTTGGGGAAGGAGGATCACACACCACAAGTTATAGCTTGATTGAGAGACTATCTGAGCACTGTTTTCATGTTTGGGTTCCACGGTTTTTCCTTTGAACATACCATTTAATTTGCTTGAGTGCCATCATTCTGTTTTGTGATATAATGGACGTTTTATGCCATTTATGAATTGTGCAGTTCTTCTCTTCCCCACCCCGACCCATATTCTCTCTCTCTCTCTGTCTCTCAAAGGGGAGGGATAAAGCAAAAGAGAGATACAATGAGACTCATTAGAACGTACCTTTAGTTTACAGATGGAAAGAAACTCTAACTCTGTTCAGTGAGAATTAAGATTGAAAGTGTTAACACCACAGATATTATCTCTAGCCATAAATTTTGTTGCTAACTAGAGAGTGATAAAGTGAACAGGATATATATCAGAAATATATTAAAGTGATAAATTATTCTTGAAAGTAATATTTAAACCTTCTGTAACAGAGACCCCCATATTCTTAAGGCAAATTAACGTAGCTTCTGGTTTTAATGAATCAGACAGACTGATTAAAACTTTAAAATGCTTGTGGTTTTTATTCTGACCATCTTCTTAAATATGTAAAAATTATATTGGATGAACACTTGACTATTCTTTTCTCCTAATTTATGTATCGATTTATTCAGACTTCAATTACATAGATGTATCTCTCATATGCCTCTTGGTGTGTGCACAATTCTCTATAAAAAACTTTTTAATTCAACCCAATTCCTAGTCAAGCCTGAGCTGTAAAGGAGAAAGTATAAGGTGTTTTGGAATGCAGGAACTTTTTCAAAGACCACAACTGGAAAATGTTGGAAAATGTGTTGCCTTTGAGAGTAGAAAGGGCTCTAAACATGAGCCAGAGACTTGGGAGTTCAGTCAGAGCTCTGCCACTAATTTCCTGTGTCCTTAGGCAATTTCCTCAATCCCTCCAGGTCTAGTTCCACATGAAACGGTAGTGATAATGCCTGCCCTCACCTACCTCACAAAGTTGTAAGAATTGGATATTGTGACAGTGCTTGAGTTCGCCAAAGGAAGAGGTATTCAGAAGTTCAGTATCGTAGAAGAGTGTTGTACGAAGGGTTCATTTCCGGTTTGCTTCTATGAAAGTATCTTCTCCATGACCATGGATCATTTTGTCAAACAGGTATAAGAGAAACTTAGGCCTTATCCTGGTATGACGTGCACTTACAAATGTATCCTGTTTGTTTCTCCCCTGCCAGATGCCCAGGCTGAATTTTTCTTTATAATAATCCTGGGCAAGAGTGTCACTTCAAAAACCAAACTTCTTGCAGTGGTGCTATGGCAGCTACGATTGTATTTTGAATTAGATTAATACGGTAAAACCATCAGATAATCAGAAATTAACTTTGCCTTTGCCTTCAGGCATTTTTGCTATACCTGTTGGCATCAGAGGCTGGTGGTGTACAACCAGGTAGTCCCTTCGTTGTCAGATTTTTGGTACCTCTGTTTGGAGTAGGGGCTTAGTTTTTAAGAAGGAAAGTGTGATTATCTCATTCATCACTTTGCAGAGTTGAACCTTGCTTTCCAATCACCGTGTATCTGTAAAAGTTAAAATATAGTAAAGGTTTTTCTCCTTCATTTTAATTCAGTTCTGAGCATCTGCAGGTGATATCAGGCAGCCTATGATTGGTGTCTGACCCAGTTATCTTTACAGATCGTTGGTAGAACCTTCACATTTTGACAGGCTTACCCATTTTTCTGGAGGGAAGGGGCTTCTGTTTCTAGGAAGTAACAAAGGGTACCTCACGACAGGTTGTGTAAGCAATTCCTTTTTTTTGCAACAGACAAGCCTGGTTTTTTGTTTTTCATCTGTTTAGGAAAAAAGGATGCATTTTAGGTACACAGGGTATGGATGCATTCAATGCTTACTTTTAATCAACAGATGTTGACCTCTTCTTGTTGCAGCCGTTGGGCTTTTCCCAGCTCATCGCTAACATGGACGGTATCTGTCTTCGTTTTATAGGGTAATGAGAATTATAGGTACGGAAAGTGAAAAGTTGGGTAGATTCAGGCTTAGAAAATGAACAAAAAGTCCACCTTGCTCAGTGAGATAGCTAAGAACATCGATACATCAGGAATACTTCTAATGAAGCAGTTTTTGCTGTAATGTGTCACTTTAATGTCTCCTGTTATGTACCCATAAAAGTATTACTGTATCTTGTGAGTAAAGATCATTCTTGTGGACTAGTATATGGATGCATTCATAGACTGTGGGAAGCAGTGGGGTGTGTGTGTATGTGTGTGTGTGTGTGTGTGTATAAATATTCTTTGTTTATAACACTGTGTATTACATAAATTTATATAGAAAAAAATAATGTGTTTCTTTCGTGTTTTGGGGACTAAAATTGTAATATAACCATTCCAGTGTAATCTGGCAACTCACTCTGGAGAACATTTATATTACACACAAATGCACACCCTTAAAGCATTGCTAACTGCTCCCACTTTAGATAATTGCTGCTTTTTTTAAACCCTAAGTAATGGAGGAGGAAATAGCACTCTTTTTAAAGGGGCTTTTCTGAAAAGTAAAATGTAAATATAGGACATGTGGGGAGGGTGGGACCACCTGCAGATGTCCTGCAGATGGACAAATAGCCTTTTAAATTTTACTTTTTAACCATCTTGACCGTGTGTGCCTATTTGTATTGCAGATGTGAACTATTTTTGGGGGTTGATATCAGTATGTTTTAAAACTGAATTATTACATAAAATCGGAGTAACCTCTTTCTCCATCCTCCTTTTCCACACTAACTATTCTTGCCAAATATTTCTGCTGAAACCAAGGTTCAGCATGGTAAAATGATGGACTCTCAAACCTCCTTCCTCATCTTCCCCATCCTGTCTTACACCTGGTCTGGCCTTATATTTTTTGTTGGCTTTTCATAAGTAAGAACAATTTACTGTAGTAATATAAAGACTGCAGAATTTCAAAATGTTTATAAACCTTACTTTGTTATTAATGTTTGGTTACACAGTAACATCAGTTAAAACAGTGGAGTCTGAGTTTGTAATATGCTGTATGACCAGGTAAGATCTTGAATGATACAAAACTTGACTGCCACATTTTAAGAGGAAAGTGGAGGTGGGAGCAAACTATTATATATATGTAATCAGTGTATAATTAGAAACACTAAATGCCGAATTCTATCACTGTGTACTTGGGGGCCAGGCTTTGGATTTGGTTGTCATTTTAATTCCTTGAAGACTATATGTAATTATTATGAGCAGAAGGCAAATAAAGTTTTTAAACAAAAGTGCTTTTTTCAGTAATTAAAGTTTGGTAGCAAATTTTCTACTTTCAGTTAAGTTTCCTTCCCCAAGAAATTACTACAAAATACTTAGGGTTGAGATTGAGAAGCTTGGAGAAGATGCTTTTTAAGCAGTTCAGTCACTTACACTTTATGTTAAAGAAATTGTCATAATTCTTCCTGAGCCAAACTGTCACTAGAATATCCTGTGACAGAACCAGTCCTCCTTTTTCTGCCATTCTGCATATTGGAAGGGTTCTGTGTTGTATTTGTTTTTAATCCTCAATTTAAAAAATATAATGGTTTTCGTGTTGCTTAGCTTCCGTTTGAAGTGTAAATTTCACTAATAATTGCAATAAAAAGAAAAGCTTTGCTCCAAACTTTGTATTGTGTGGTCTTCATTACAGCTTTCTGCCTTAGGTACAGGAGTCAGTGTGTGCAGTGGAAAGGATCGCGACTGAAGAGTCATGAAGTCCTGGCTTCAAACCCTGTTTGCATGATACTCTGGACAAGTTCCTTGATGCTTCTAAGCCTCAGTTTCCTCCATTAAAAGAAGATAATAGTAAGGCTGTTGGGACATTAAATGAGATAATCCCTTTGAGGATGTGCTCCTTCCCTGGGGGTAGCTCACTACTTGGAAGAAGTCCAGCTTACTCAGTGGATAGAGCATGCGACTCTTGATCTCTGGGTCATGAGTTCAAGCCCTACATTGGGCGCAGAGCTTTAAAGAAAAAAGAAGAAAAAAACTTGTCCCTTCATAATTTCCACTAAGCCTATTTATGTCTTTCAGAACATCCCTTCCTGCTAACATGTATTCCCCACACAGTCTTCTCCCAGCTCTATGTCCCCAGACTCTAAACCTAACAGGACAGATTGTGATCTTGTTACCAACGCTAACAAGAATTAGCTTACTAACACATGCTGATGGGTGATGGTGGTTTTTTAACTATATGTGTCAGTTGATAAGTTTGACAATTGAAGAAAATCACCCTAATGTCAGTCTTTGCCGACTAACTACACTGGTATAGAAAAATTCCAAAAAATAATTATACCCAAATGCATACAGTTAAATGGGGGAAATAGTATAACAATGACTCTGAGGCCATGCTCTGAAAAATCACAGAGGCTGTCATGTAACATAGGTAAGTGTAGAAAAGCAGCATGGTTATTGAGGCACACCTCAGCCTACTGCTCTGATTGATTAGGAAAACATGAACTGGACAGAACAAATCAATTATATTGGAGCTCAGCTGCCTGAAGCTTTCTTCATAGAAAAGGGTGCTCAGAGCACTACACTTAAGCGTGCAGAAATGAGGTGGCAGTCCAAAGACGGGGTGGCCATCCGTCTCTTGAGCTTTAAGTTCTCGTGGTTTCCGTGTTTCAGTTGTCCGATCATTTGACAGATTCTTCTCGGCTGCTGAGACTTTCATACCTTGCAGATGTTTTTAGAAAATTAATTAGGTTCATCTGTCAATGCCAGGAAAGAATGTGATCATTTTTACAATATTTGCTAAGATGTTTTTATCATAAAGGGGACCGAAAATCTTTAGTCTTATCTGTAGGAGGAAGATGATTGTTTTCCTATCTTCCATCATTTTCGTTACTTGTACAATTTCTGCAGTTTATAAAATCTTTGCAATGCCTTTATAGAGAGCAGCACTTCTCTCATATTTGTCTCTACTAAAATATTTTCTGGTAAGAATAATGTTTGGATTCAAAATGTGTTTATAATTACAAACAAAACAGACACATTAGAGATTTAGGATTATGAAGCCTAATATGACTTCTGATTCTCCGCTGAAACGAAACCGTTAACAGACTTTTTTGCTATGTGACTTAGAAATAACCTGAAAGTACTTGAAACTGCTAAATGTACAGTATTACTCTGTCTTTAATCTTGCTAAATGGAATTTTCACATTATCTTGCAAAAACCAATACCAAAAACAGGACATAGGAGTAGTTTTTGTTTTGGGGGGAGTTTTTTTGGTACCCCAGGTAGGACCATAGGAATAGTTTTGATGCTGCCCCAGACAGGATTTCAGTAACCACTGTCATTCAGACATAATTCAAAATGTGCTTTGTATTTTATGCAAATGTAACATTAAGGTTGCTTAACCATCTTTATATATATATATATATTTTTTTTTTAAAGATTTTATTTATTTATTTGACAGAGAGAGACATAGCCACAGCAGGAACACAAGCAGGGGAAGTGGGAGAGGGAGAAGCAGGCTTCCCGCAGTGCAGGGAGCCCGATGTGGGACTCGATCCCAGGACCCTGGGATCATGACCTGAGCCGAAGGCAGACGCTCAACGACTGAGCCACCCAGGCGCCCACCATCTTTATATATTTTGTGAGTTTAATTTTTCTAATTAATTTTTGTGCTTTCATAGATTTTAGATTATAAAAGTTTAGATTATAAAAGAGTGGTATCCCTTTGAATAGTGTTTCTTAAAATCTGGTAAGAGGTGCTATCTAAACCTTTAATACAAAAGTATGACTAGTGTCTACGTTAAGGCCCTTTAGATATTAATTTGAAAATCTTCATAAAAGTATAACATTTTACTTTGAGTATGGCAAGCCACTTTCCATTCATTTTAACTGAGATTTTTCTTTCTTATGTAAGAAGAGTGGGCTCTGGAGATAAGAAGAGAAGACCAAGTGGGGAAATAAAATTTGTTTCAACCTCCAGGGCAAGGGTAATGGGAGCCCCAGCCTTTTTTGACTACCATACTGTGTGAAACAAATGACCCTCACCTAAGACTGCGCCCTGGAGATCTCAAGACAGGTGCAAGACCAGCTGAAAATAAACTGGGGAAAAAGCCTAGAATCAAGGAGTTCCCTTTGGAGTAATGTACAAGCAAAGGAAAAAAATACCTGAAGTGAGAGAGGTCAAGTATTTCCACCCACTCTGTGTTTAAAAAAAAAAGGTAGGGGGCGCCTGGCTGGCTCGTCTATAGAGCATTAAACTCTTGATTCAAGCCCTATGTTGGGCGTAGAGCTTACGTTAAAAATAATAATAATAATAATAATTTACTCTGGGACAATGATACCCAACTCTGCTGGCAAACAACTCTTGTATAAAACCTCAAGAACTTCCACCAGACTTTGGAGGAGGGTAGTTACCTAACTATATACATAGCCAAAGCCAGTCCCAATTTAAAGCGAAACTCTTAATGTGACACCAAGTTGTTGCTTGAAAAACATTTTCACAAGCACAGTTGTCACATGTCTAAAACAGCAGTTTCCAGAGGGAAGGCCAGAATTTGATTCACTAGCAAACCTCAACTTCAGTCTTCGCTGTCATCTGCCAGGCATGCTAGTGAGCTGTTTAGGACTTAACTTTGATTATCGACGTAAGACAAGAAAGAAGATAGTGGGAAAAAAAAGTCTTTGAATTTGTACTTTGTTTTTCCGCTTAAGAGGGAAGACAGGCTGAAATAGAACAGCTTTTAAGATGTTCAGTTTGGTATTTCTGCATATTGGAAATAACTGGTATTTTCGCATGCTACTAAATAGGAAAAGATGAACGAAATTATCATTCATCCTGTGAATTGTCTTTACACCCATTTTCCTGTTAGATTTAAATTAAATAGAAAACAACCTCAAGTCAACACCAAAATGGGAACTGCTATTTTGTTAGAGATTAGCCACTTGAAAGAAAAAACAGGGAAAGATAATTTATGTGAAGCGTCTCCAGAGAAAAGGAAGTTAACAATCATGGAGAAATTATAGTCTGGTAATCAGTTAGTTTATAAAGTCTACAATGATCAAGCAGCAAAATAGCACACCTCATTAGGAAAGACTTGGGCAAGAGTACTAAGACATACTGTATTTGCCTCTGGGCATTGGAAGTGCATTCTACAGAAGGATACTTTGGCTTCAGAAGACAACACACAGAATTGGCTGTGCAAGATACACCTCCAGGAGAGGCAATATAGTTATCTTCAGTAGCTAGACGTGGGGGTACCTTATCAAGGTATTATTTTTCATATTAGAGTAAGGTCAGCTGACCAACTAGCAATTAAAATCCTTTTAAACATTGTTCTGGTTGGATAGAAGTTGTACCTCTCTGGGGATCTGAATCATCGGAATTCACTAAATTCGGTAATCTCTGACACTCACTGGGAGGAGAATATTGAGAACAGAGAAGATATATATTATCATACTTCACAGATTTTGAAAGAAAATGGCTTGTTGTTGCCAAAGCACTCCATGTCTCCTGTGGCTAAATCTCAATCACTTAAAAAAAAGTTATGAGTTCACATTCTTCTCTTTCATGGTTTTTTTTTTTTTCACATTTTAAAAAATGTCTTGCTTCATTATCTATATCTCTAGGATCCTTTAAAACCCATGAGAATGTGGAGTGGATACTTAGGTTCTTTAACTCTGAAGACAAAGAGCAGCCAACGGAAGAATACAACTAGACACATGCCAGTTGAGCTCATTATCTTCCTCTTTATAATGTTCAAGCAAGATGTGGCTGCTTTATCTATGAGCACCATTCCCAGGATAATGCACACAATAAACAGAGAAATGATGTATATTTCTGCCACATACTGAGAGTAACCCACTGCATGGATATGATGTATGTGTCCTGTTCGAGGATCCCTTTGAGCATATGGGGCTCTTTTTATACAAGTCCATATTTGACCAGATGTCATCATAATCACAAAACACAGAGCTAAAGCTGCCCACAAGTTTTTGTTAAAAATAAATTTCCGGGCGCCTGGGTGGCTCAGTTGGTTAAGCGACTGCCTTCGGCTCAGGTCATGATCCTGGAGTCCCGGGATCGAGTCCCGCATCGGGCTCCCTGCTCGGCAGGGAGTCTGCTTCTCCCTCTGACCCTCCTCCCTCTCATTCTCTCTCTCTCAAATAAATAAATAAAATCTTTTAAAAAATAAATAAATAAATAAATTTCCTATTCCATTTCCATAAATACACAAGTCCACCAATAAAAGCCAAAAATATCCCCAGCTTGAAGGGGTCATGATAATCTGTAGGCTGTCTGAGGCTGATGTTGGTCTCTCTTCTCTCAGTTCTCTCAGCTACCCATTCAGCCACATGCTCAGCTGTGATACCCCCTCCCTCCAAATGGTAAACGTCATCCGACATAAATTTCCTCTTAGCAGAGAAGTGGAGGACACTTGGAACTGACATCAACTGGTGTATCTGAAAGGCCTCGGGGCTTTCATCATAATCCATCATTACAAAAAATACCTTGTTGAATGCACTGGAGTGCTGCCAGGAATTTGTCAAGATCTGAAATTCTTCAGCAGCACCTTTGCATATTTTTTAAAGATTTTATTTATTTGAGAGAGAGAGGGAGGGAAATCACAGAGGGAAAGTGAGAGGGAGAAGCTGACTCCCCGCTGAGCAGAGAGGCCAACGTGAGACTCCATCCCAGGACCCTGAGATCATGACCCTAGTCGAAGGCAGACGCTTAACTGACTGAGCCGCCCAGGCGCCCTAGCACTATTGCGATTACACATGATCTAAACTTCTGTAGAGTGGTAAACATCACAATAATAGTTTCTTGGTGTTTCTAGTACAAAATGATAGAACATGGCATCACTCGTTCTTATCACTCTGTTTTTCTGGTCCAGTCCATCAGCTGCCTGACCTTTTCTGCTAATATCTTCTTCCCTCAGCCAGGATGTGTAGGAACATCATGAGTCATGAACACCAAGCCCACCACCATAGCCACAGATATATGCCAAAACCACCACCATTCTGCCACATTTATTTACTTCTCTGTTATAAAATGTTTCAAAACATAAACTAAAATTTCTTCATTTCTTCCAGCAATTCATTTGTCCAAAAACTTTTTTTTGGTCTTCCTTAATCCTAGTAAAAGAACAACATCACAAAGTCCCACGCAGGTCTGCTTTGTGAGCCATGTATTAGAGTTTAGAAAATATTCTTTTAAAAAAAGGATTTTATTGGGCGCCTGGGTGGCTCAGTTGGTTAAGCGACTGCCTTCGGCTCAGGTCATGATCCTGGAGTCCCTGGATCGAGTCCCGCATCGGGCTCCTTGCTCGGCAGGGAGCCTGCTTCTGCCTCTGACCCTCCCCCCTCTCATGTGCTCTCTCTCTCTCATTCTCTCTGTCTCAAATAAATAAATAAAATCTTTAAAAAAAAAAAGGATTTTATTTATTAATTTGACATAGAGAGACAGAGAGAGCACAAGCAGGGGGGAGAGGCAGAGGGAGAGGGAGAAGCAGACTCCTGCTGAGCTGGGTGTCTAATGTGGGACTCCCATCTCTGGAACTGGAGACATGACCTGAGCTGAAGGCAGATATTTAACCACCTGAGCCACCGCGGAGCCCCTAGAAAATATTCTGAGGGGGAAAAAAAAAACATCAGTGGTCAGGAAGTTTGGGAAATGTTCTAGCCTCAGTCTTTCTGGAGTGCTTCAGACTCAGATTTCTAACTGCCTGCTGGGCAGCACCTGGATCCACCACAAGCACCTCAAACTTCTTAAAATCCAACGTCATCTTCCCCTTGCCTACCAAGCCCCTTGGTTGTCCTTCCTCTGTGGAGGATCACACCATCCCACCAATCACTGGGATGTTAAAACTGAGGACTCTTCTGGAACTTCTCTCTTTCCATCCTCTATCAACCCTGCACTTGGCCTCTGGGACAGACTGCGTGGGTTTGAGTCCAGGCTCTACCACTTAGTCATGTGACCCTGGGCACGTTCCTCACTTCTCTCGCAGGTAAGACCTACACAGTAATAGCACCCACCTCCTACCATCAACACAGTCCTCAGAAGAGGACCCGGCCAGCCTGGCGGGGGAGAGCTTTCCTCTCGGTTTCCAGAGCCACCACTAGAGGCAGTGTGGAGTCCTAACAGAGAGAAAGTGGGACCTCAGTTTCCATCCCCGCCTTTCTGCAGAGCTAGTCTTTCCTTGGCTGCGAAAACCGAGATAGTGCCTACCTCTCCTATTAGTTATGAACATTAAATGTTAACATCTCCGAAGGCCTAGGATAGTACTGGCATGGTTGAATTATTTTTCCTCCTCTTAAAAAAAAAATGGTTGGGGGCGCCTGGGTGGCTCAGTCGGTTAAGCCTGATTTCAGCTCAGGTCACGATTTCAGGTTATGAGATCCATCGGGCATCCGGCTCCGGCTCAGCGCTTAGACTGCTTCTCTCCCTCTCCCTCTTCCCCTCCCCAATCGCACTGCTCTCTTTCTCTAAAATAAAAAAAATCTTTTTAAAAAATGGTTGGATTTTGTAATGTATATAATTGTTGAATCACTATATTATACACCTGAAACTAATAGAACTCTGTATGTTAACCATAGTGGAATAAAAAAAAAAAAAAGGCTGGATTTTGAGCTTTGCTTCTAATTTTTTTTTTTTTTTTTTTTTTTTAGAGAGAGAGAGCACAAGAGGGGGGAGCGGGAGAGGGAGAAGCAGACTCCCTGCTGAGCAGGGAGCCCGATGCGGGACTCGATCCCAGGACTCCAGGATCATGACCTGAGCCGAAAGCAGTCGCTTAACCAACTGAGCCACCCAGGCGCCCCGAGCTTTGCTTCTAATACCCCAGTTACCTCGCCCAGGGATGCGGCCTCTCCAAAAACAAGCATCATTCCTTCTGTGCCATCAAGCAGATGGATGCAAATGTTGGGCAAGACAGGACCAAAGGAATGTGTTCAATAATGTTAAATACATATACATTTCTGGAAGGATATCTGCTGAGGAGTGAGCCTGAGCGGGAGATTACTTTTTCTATGTACTGTGCACTTTTTTTTTTTTTACCTTGTCGATGCATAACTTATAACAAAATACAAACGTTTAACGTGTACATGGAGCGAACGCGACATCCCGATGCCCTCCTCCTCTGGCCCCCTCCGGGCGCCCCAGCCCTGCGGCCCCCGCCGCCTTCCTACCCCTAGGGCCTCCGGGCCCCGCCGCCGCGCCGCCGCGCGCTTGCCAAGCCAAACACCAGCGGAGGTAACGCGCGGGCGGAGCGCCGGTGCCTAGCAACCGGGGGCGCCGAACAGAGGAGCTGGGGACGCAGGGCGGAAGTGCGAGCGGGGCTGGAGGTGAGAGGCAGAGAAGAGCGGGGCGGTGGGGGGGCTCTCACCCAGGCCGAGCTCCCTCCGTCTCCCCTTCCTCCTCCTTTCTCGGCGCCTGCGCGGGGGTATTCAAACCAAAGACGATTTTCCTGCGGAGGGGAGAGGAGGGCTGGGCTTGGCCCTAGACGGACCCCAGCTCCTCCCAGTGGGGGACCCTCACACACCCGCCCTCCTTCCTCCCACAGAGGTCGGGGAGGGGGGTGGGACGACCAAATGGGCAGGGAGCCAGCCGCCCCCCCCCCAACTCCCTGGTGCCAACCCCTGTCCCTTCAGAGCTAGCTCGTTCTCTTCCTGGATGGAGAACAGGGCTCCTTCTCTTAGATCCCCAGGGTCCTGGCCCAAAGCTGGGGCGAACAAAGAAAAGAAGGTTCCACAAGACTTGGTTGCCTGGAAGCAGGGGTGGAAACTGGATTAAGGGCTATTTTTCCTGCTAACCGCCCCCCCTCGACCAGCCCCACCAAGGGCTTGGCAACACACACACACACACACACACACACACACACCAATGGACTCCATGGTTCCCTTTCACCTGTTCTGGAACCTGCAGGGTCCAGGAATTTGTGTCTGTGGATGGATGGGTGGGAGGAGACTTAGTGGATGCCTCCCACAAAGCTGAGTAAAGCCAGGGCTGTTCCCAAGCCGGCTTCCTGCAGGAAGGGACTTGGAGCAAAATGGACAGGAGCATGTTCTTTGGAGAGGGCTTTTGATCTAGGACAGCATTTCCTGAGTGGTCTCCTGCCTTGTTTTCCCTCTCCAGCGGAGGTGGGTGATTGGAACAGGCCTAGGGTGTTCTGACCCTTCAACCCCTGCGCCATGGCCACACTGAGCGTCAAGCCCAGTCAACGCTTCCGGTTGCCAGACTGGAACACCAACAGCTACCTGCTGTCCACCAACGCCAAGCGGCAGCGAGATGCTTCCCACCAGATCCGCCAGGAAGCCCAGGTCCTCCGCAATGAGACCAACAACCAGGTTGGAGGCCAGAGCCTCGTTGGGTGGGCAGAGGAAGAGCCCCAACCCCACACCCTCTTTATCTGGCTTTGTCTCTTCCAGACCATTTGGGATGAACATGACAATAGGACTCGACTGGCAGAGAGGATCGATACTGTGAACCGTTGGAAGGAGATGCTGGACAAGTGTCTGACAGATTTAGATGCTGAGATTGACGCCCTAATCCAGGCAGGGAGCCAGGACAGGGTGCCAGGAGACCCTGCAGCCAGGACCTCCCCAACCTCCCCACTTCAGGGTCAGCGCACCCTTGATGGGGGTATTGGGTGGCATGTCCACCTGAGTCACTCACTGCCCTTCCACTAAAGTGGGGATGAGAGCTGCTTCCCAGCGAAGGCCCCACTAGTGTCCCATGCCCTCTCTTTTCTAGATGAAGGAGTCGGCAGAGCAAAACCTGCAGGCCAAGAACCTGCCTCTGGATGTAGCAATCGAGTGCCTGACCTTGAGGGACAGTCGGCGCGACATTGATGTGGTGAAGGATCCTGTGGAGGAAGAGCTGCACAAAGAGGTGGAGGTCATTGATGCCACCAAGAAGGCCTTGCAACAAAAGATTAGCCAGGCCTTTGAGAAGCTTTGGTAAGGGAGCATCTAGCATTCCCATGTTCACCTGCACTTGAGGCCTGCATGTCTTTTTTTTTTTTTTTTAAGATTTTATTTATTTATTTGAAAGAGAGAGAGCACAGAGGGAGAGGGAGGAGCAGACTCCCCGCGGAGCAGAGAGCCCGATGTAGGGCTCGATCCCAGAACCCTGGGATCATGACCTGAGCCGAAGGCAGACGCTTAACCGACTGAGCCACCTAGGCGCCCCTATTTTTTTTTTTAAGATTTTTAAATCTATTTATTTGAGAGAGAAAGAGAGAGAGCAGGGGGAGGAGCAGAGGGAGAGGGAAAAGCAGACTCCGTCCTGAGCACAAAGCCTGACACGGGGCTCGATCCCACGACCCTGAGATCACGACCTGAGTCGAAATCGAGAGTCGGATTCTTAGCCGATGGAGCCACCCAGGGGCCCCAAGGCTGCATGTCTTACATGTGAAACGTGTTGTGGGTACTGAGCAGCTGGCTCTCAGGCTGCCTTCTGACCCTGCGGTGCCCACCGCAGAAACCACTAACTGACTGTAGCTCTTTGCCCACCGCCTGGACACGGTCTCAGAACACTTCCCACCACCCTGCTTTAGGCAGCCGTTATCAGTTGATTGGAAGCACGAGACATGAAGCCCATTTGCCACCACCCCAGAGTACCTTCTCGCGAGTGTGTATGTGTGAGCCTCAGTGAGTGTAGCTACATCCAGGTGCCCCCGCGGACACGTGCAAGCCGGCGGGGGCCCCCATTTTGTCTTCAGGGCGCTCCTCCAGCTCTGCCGGTCTTTGTCTCTGCTGCTGCAGCAGCTCCACGGTCACCCCAGCTGGCCCAGCCCTCAGCGTCCCTTCCGGACCACGATCCTGATCGAGTCTGTTCCCTCCCCAGCCTCCTGCAGGAGGTCCGACAGCAGCTCAGCTCTGACCATCGGGACAAAATGGAGACACTGGACATCGACAGAGGCTGCCTCTCTCTCAACCTCAAGTCCCCAAACATCTCTCTGAAGGCTAATCCCATGCGTGTCCCCAGCGGGTAAGAAGTGTTTCACTCCGTTTCTCCTCCCCACCTCACAGCCCACACTCTTCTGAGCCCGGTGTTTCCTGCCCCTCGCAGCTCCTCCACCCTCCAGCAGTGGGACGACTTCAGCCAGTTCAACAAGAACCTGGCAGAGACCGAGATGAAAGCCGCCGTAGAGCTGAGGGAGGCCATGGCCCTAACTATTGCCGAGGTGACTGACCCCTCCCACACCCTGCTCTTCCACGGCCGGCTGGTGGCCCGAGGGTTCCCTGTTGGCCATGTGGCATCACCCCCCCTCAACTTGCGCGATTTCCTCAGATGGCCACGAGCTTATGCCTCCCCTTGCCCTGCCTCCCCTGTCCTTCAGACCAACAATGAGCTCGAAGCCCAGAGGGTGGCCACAGACTTTGCCTTCAGGAAGCGGCTGCGGGAGATGGAGAAAGTGTACAGTGAGCTCAGGTGGCAGGAGAAGAATGTGAGCCTTCTCTGCGTAGTCCCTGGGGCCCGGGGCTCCTCCTGTGGGATGAGAGCCCCCAGGAAGCCCCAGACTGGGTGCCCCACAGCGGGTTCGGCTGGTGGAGACCAGTCACTCTGTCCCTGCAGACCTTGGAGGAGATCGCTGAGCTGCAGGAGGGCATCCGGCACCTGGAGGAGGATCTGCGCAGAAAGTTACAGAACCTGAAGCTGTGCCATACCCGGCTAGAATCCAGAACTTACCGGCCCAATGTGGAACTCTGCCGGGACCAGGTGCGAGGGTACCCCTGTGGGGCATGGGCCCCCCACTCAGGCTTCCTCAGGATCACGCCCCAGCACTTGTTCCTGGCGGAGCAGGGGTGCTGATGGAGGGCAGGATCCAAGCCCATAGGCTGACCTGGGCCTCCCAACCCACCCTTCTGCCTCTAGGCACAGTATGGCCTCACTGATGAGGTTCACCAATTAGAGGCAACCATCGCTGCCCTGAAGCAGAAGCTGGCCCAGGCACAGTACGTTTGGGGAGTGGGCAGGAGGCGACGGGAGACACCTGCCACCCATGGGGCCTTTTGCTGCCTGCTGGCTTCTCTGATGTCTTCCTAACTGAAGGCCAGTGAGCTCAGCCCTGACCTCCCGGCGTCGGGCAGGGGTGACGGGTTGTTCATGCCTCCTCCCCAGGGATGCTCTGGATGCTCTCCACAAGCACCTGGCCCGGCTGCAGGCTGACATTGACTGCAAGGCCAACTCCATGCTGTTGGACGCCAAGTGCATGGACACGCGCAGGAAGCTGACTGTGCCTGCGGAGAAGTTTGTGCCCCAGGTGGACACCTTCACCCGCACCACAAACCGCACCCTGAGTCCACTCAAAAGCTGCCAGCTGCAGCTGGTCTAGTCTTGGGGGGCTGAGGGATGAGGGAAAGGTCAGATGGGAGATGGAAGAGGGTGGGGGGTGGAGAGAATGAATCTAATAAACGTGGTTCTCAGTCCAAACGGCTTTCTGCTCTCCCTGCATATAGCCAGCAGGGAGTGACAGGGCTCTTGGTTTCCTGTGTATGGAGGAGCAAAGTTGGGGAACATCATCCCTCAAGCTCCATGTTCTAAATCTGATTCCTTCCCTCCTCCCTCCTCAGGGAACCCCTCTCTGGGCTAGGCCAGCATCTGCCCGGCTCTAGCAGCGTGACCTCTCACCAGCTCTGCCCAGCTGGACCCTTGCCTGCCCTCTTGATGCCTAGGGGAGGCCCGGGGGAAGCAGACGCGGCTAGGATCACAGTGGGAGGGCTTGGGGGTGGGGGCCCAAGCCTGAGGGAGCCAAGGGCTGGGGCAGCCATGGGAGGGCGGGAGGGCGGAGGTTGCTGGGGCCCAGAGCAAGGCTTGCTAAATGCAGGCCACAGGGAGTGGGGGGTGGGGGGGAACGGAGACAGTGACCTGAAGGGCAGGGCTACCAGGGTCCGATGGTCTGGCTCGGGCCCTCCTCTCACCTCGGGGACCCTTCAGTGGCCATCCCGCCCGTCTGTGAGCCGCTTACAGGTGGGGAGAATGGGGCTAAAAGCAGAGGCCTGGCCCACGCCAGTGCTGCAGGACGCGGGAGCTGCGGCTCCGGGCCGCTGGGCGGCGCTGTGGGCGCAGAGAGGCACCGAGGCTCCGGGCCGCTGGGCGGCGCTGTGGGGCCGGCGGAGGCGGGGGGGCGCTGTCGTGCGGCGCGCGCCGGCCGTACCGGAAGTGGCGACGGCTCCGCGCGGATGGCGGTGGCGGCGGGGATGACGGCGGCGGGCTGCGCGGGGGCTGGGGCGGCCCGCTCCCTCTCCCGCTTCCGAGGCTGCCTGGCCGGCGCGCTGCTCGGGGACTGCGTGGGTTCCTTTTACGAGGCGCACGACACCGTCACCCTGACGTCAGTCCTGCGTCACGTCCAGAGCCTGGAGCCGGACCCGGGCTCGCCGGGGAGCGCGCGGACAGGTGGGCGGGGCCGGGTGCACGTGGGGACGCGTTGGCCAGGGGTCCCCGGGGGCTCGGGCGGGAGAGACAAGCGTCGGAGGTGAAGCTGCCCGGTGCTGCAGGGGCCGGGTCTGGAGGAGCCGCGGGCAGCTCGGACCCAGCGCGTCAGAGTCCAAGCCCCAGCTTCGCTCGTCTCGCCTGGAACGTTCCCGGCTGGGGGCCTGGCAAGCCCGTCCTTTCAGCCGTGCAAGCCGGCGACCCGGGCGTCATTCCCCGGCATTGCGCCTGGTCCCCCGTGTGCACCGCCAGCCCATTCTCCACACAGCAGGGAGTGCGCTACTCCAAACGGACGTGACGGGTCTCCCCCGCCGGAAGCTCTGCAGTGACTTTCCGTTACCCTCAGAATAGAACCAAATTCCTAAACGTGTCCTACCTGGCCGGCCCTCGCCTGAGTCCCCAGGTTCACCTTCCGCCACCCTTGGCCTTGTTTTCTGCGCTCAGCTGCTCTCACAGCAGCTTCCTGTAGCCCAGGCCTTTGCCGTGCTGTCTTTTATATACAAAGCCTGTCTCCTCCCCTTGCGCAGCCAGGTCCTCACCCAGATCTCTGAGGTCAAGCGGCGGATGATTCTTGGAGAGCGTGTAGGATAGTAAGAAAAAGGGGCCATCCTCAGAACCCCGGAGGAGCTAGAGTTGGAAACGGTTTGATGGGAGTTGAAGCGGGGGGGCAGGGCATCAGCAAAACCCAGGAGAATTTCAAGATGGTCACTGGTGTCATGCTACAGAGAGGTTAAGGAGAGGGAAGTTTGGGGCGCCTGGGTGGCTCAGTTGGTTAAGGAGAGGGAAGTTTGGATTTCAAAAACCGTTTTCAGTAGAATGTTGAAGCCTGGAAGTAAGATTTCAGTGGGTTTAGGAGGAAGTGGAGAAAGGAAATAAGAGTATGGTTTGGTATGATAGGAAGGAGAGACAGGAGCCGTGGTTGAGGCAAAGACAAGATGGAGGAATGGTTTTTAATTTTATCTTTGTTTTGATGTTAAGATGAAAGAAAAACATTTTAGGTGTTTTAGAACCTTTTGGATGCAAGTAGCAGAAAACTCAGCTCATAATGACCTAAGCAAAAAGAGAGTGCATTGGCTGACATAACTGAGAAGTCCAGAGGTGGGTCTGGCTTCAGGTGGAGATGAATCCAGGGGTTCAAACCACATCATTAAGACCCAGCTCCCCTCCTTTTAAAGATTTTTTTTTTAATATTTTATTTATTTATTTGACAGAGAAAGACAATGAGAGCAGGAACACAAGCAGTGGGAGTGGGAGAGGGAGAAGCAGGCTTCCCGCCGAGCAGGGAGCCCGATGCGGTGCTCGATCCCAGGACCCCGGGATCATGACCCAAGCCGAAGGCAGACGCCCAATGACTGAGCCACCCAGGCACCCCATCCCCTCCTTATTCAGATCCGTGTTCTGACAGGTTGACTTCACTCTCTCTGGCAGACCCTCCCCATGATGTGGTCTCAGCAGCTCCAGCAGAGGAAGAGTCTGTCTGCAGCGGCCCCAGCAGAAATCCCAGACTGCATCTCCTTGGCCTGGCTTGGCCATCTGTCCATCCCTAAACAAAGGAGTAGGGTGTGCTATTTGAGGAGGGTAGTGGTGGTGTGAACCTTATGCCCCAATAACATGGGCTGAGAATGATAGAGAAGTGGCTCCCTGGGGGAAAGCAGGATTCAGGGACCAAACGAAGGGAGCACGGGTGCTACTACACCACACAGGGAGAGGTTGAGGGGACAGGAGAGGAGAGGGAGGAAGAACAAATCCGCTGGGGAGCTGGGCTGGGTGGACTGGAAGAGGGACTGACTTGGTCAAGAGGTGACAGGAGAGTGTGGCTGTGGGTAAGAGGCCTGTCCACCCCTCTTCCTAGTAAAGCCAGAGGAGCCCCTCTTAGGAGCTCCACTTAGAGCCCTATTCTTAGGAGCCCCCTAAGAGTGAAGGGGAGAAAGTGGGGCAGGGGGCTTGTGGTACACAGAGGAGTGGGAGTGGGGTGGGGGATCGCTAGGGAGTGTGCTTCCTTCTCTGTAGCTATCTCTTCCTTCAGTAAAACCAAGTGCTACTGGTCCGTTGCTGGCTCACAGCCTACGTGGGACATCTTCATATAACCGGCATTGCTTGTCCGAAGTGCCAGAGCGGTAGTCCTGGGCACCCAGAAGGAGAGGGGCTTGGGACGCCTGGGTGGCTCAGTTGTTAAGCATCTGCCTTTGGTACGGGTCATGATCCCCGGGTCGTGGGATCGAGCCCCGCGTCGGGCTCCCTGCTCAGCGGGAGGCCTGCTTCTCCCTCTCTCACTCCCCCTGCTTGTGTTCCCTCTCTCATTATCTCTCTCTCTCTGTCAAATAAATGAATAAAATCTTAAAAAAAAAAGAGTGGGGCAGGTGGAGGGGCTGTTGACCCAGGCTCCAAGGTTGGTTCTGGGGATGTGGAGGGGAGCGGTGGGATGTAACGGAAGGGCTTTGAAGGCCAAGGCAGTGAATTTGGCCTAATCCTGAAAGCAACAGACAGCGATTTAGAGCAAGAGAGTGAGATGAGGAAAGGGATAGTCACTTTTAGGAAGAATTTTCTGGCTGCACATACAAGCTGGGTTGGAGGGTGGTGCAGGAGAGCTACGGTCATGGCAGTCAGAGGGGGGCAGAAGATTTTCCTTCAGAAATCAGCAGGTCATTATAACTGATTCGGAATAAAGAATTACTGAAAATCCCCAGGCCCGGAACCCAGGAAATTGGGTGGGAGAGAGGGAGGCTCGGTCAGTAGAGCATGTACCTTGTTCTCAGGGTCCTGAGTTCAAGCCCCACACTGGGTATAGAGCTTCCTTAAAAAAGGGGGGTGGCCGGAGCTTCCACCTTCGAGCCCTGCAGCGCGATCTCCCCCTCCCCCCCACCCTGTCCCTGCAGAAGTGTTGTACTACACAGATGACACGGCCATGGCCAGGGCCCTGGTGCAGTCCCTGCTGGCCAAGGAGGCCTTCGACGAGGTGGACATGGCTCACAGGTGAGGGGGGCGGTCCTGGGGGGAGGCGAAGCGGGTGGGCAGAGTAACCGTACTTCTTGACCAGAGCGATGATGTGGGTGGGTGCGTGCTGGGCGCCCCCCTCGGCAGGGCAGAAGGGGCAGCACTGCTGCTACGGGATCCCTAGGGCCCTGAGGCTGCTGCTTTTCCCGGACCAGCCAGAGCTCTCCTCTTCGGGCCCCAGCACACATCTGTTCAGCCCGCATCCTGTCTCCCTTCTCTCCCCTAGATTCGCTCAGGAGTACAAGAAAGAGCCTGACCGGGGTTACGGCGCTGGAGTGATCACTGTCTTCAAGAAGCTCCTGAGCCCCAAGTGCCGCGATGTCTTTGAGCCCGCCCGGGCCCAGTTTAACGGGAAAGGCTCCTATGGCAACGGGGGTGCCATGCGGGTGGCCGGCATCTCCCTGGCCTATAGCGATGTCCAGGATGTGCAGAAGGTAGTCCAGGCGGGCTGGCTGCTGGGCGTTTCCCTTCCTCCCTCGTCTCTGCAGCCCGGGTTCTGTGACAGCACGTCTTTGCTCCCACTGCCTCTGCCCTAGTTTGCCCGGCTCTCAGCCCAGCTGACACACGCCTCCTCCCTGGGTTACAACGGCGCCATCCTGCAGGCCCTGGCCGTGCACCTGGCTTTGCAGGGGGAGTCGTCGAGTGAACATTTCCTCGAACAACTCCTGGGCCACATGGAAGAGCTGGAGAGTGACGCCCAGTCCGTCTCAGATGCCAGGGAGTGAGTATGGCAAGGAGGCAGGCTGGAAGGGCGTGTGTGGGTGTGCATGCGTTGTGGGGTCCTCTGGCATCTCCACAAGCTGAAACCTTTCTTTTTTAATTGCAGACTTTGAGGAGGGGTGGGAGGAGCCCCTTTGCCTTGACTCTACTCCGAGGCTCTTAGGGTACCAGAGAGTAAGACGAGCGGCTCACACCTAGCCCTCTCCTACTTCTTGTCAGGACACCAGTGCTGGGTGTCAGCCTGATCACCTCCCCGCCTCCCCCTCCCACATCCCTCCCCCTGCCTGCCGGCTCCGACCTCCCTGAAATCTCGCCCCCGACCCACAGGTTGGGCATGGAGGAGCGTCCCTACTCCAGCCGACTGAAGAAGATTGGCGTTCTTCTGGAGCAGGACTCGGTGACCAGAGAGGAGGTGGTGTCCGAGCTAGGTGGGTAGACCCTCACACCCGGCATCCTCAGGGCGAGTCCTGGGCTTCGGGAAGGACGGGAGCCTGGGGCACGCCTGCTGCCGCGTTTCTCGCCCGCGGCTGCGGTCCCTGGCAGGGTCGGGAACACAGCGCCTCCTTGCTGGGGTTACCAGGGCTGCCACGCTGCCGGCCTCACAGCTCGGTGTCCCCAGGAATGGCAGGTGGCCACTAGTTTTGACCGTTCATGTTGACCCCTGGTGCTTGTTTATAGAGTACCTGTGCTGTGTTCGGGCAGCATACAGGACCCTCTGCCTGTGGCTCATTTCACCCCCACACCAGCCTTTGTTCCCTCTCTGCCCGAGGAGTCGAATCCCAGAAACCGGAATCTCGGCCGCGAGGGAACTTGCCCGGCCCCGTGCTAGCAGGACGGAGAGCCGGGATTTGAGCCTGGGTAGTCTAATCCTAGAGCCTGTGCTCCGAACCCCAGCCCAGCTTGAAACTGAGAGCACTGACTTGGGGCACGCGGCCGGAAGGAGCCTGGGGACACAGAGGGTGGGGGAGCGTGGGGTCCCCATGTGCTGCCTTCCCTACAGGCAATGGCATCGCTGCCTTCGAATCTGTGCCCACCGCCATCTACTGCTTCCTGCGCTGCATGGAGCCGGACCCCGAGATCCCCTCTGCCTTCAACAGCCTCCAGAGGACTCTTATCTATTCCATCTCGCTCGGGGGGGACACAGACACCATTGCCACCATGGCTGGGGCCATTGCCGGGGCCTACTATGGGATGGGACAGGTGCCAGGGAGCTGGCAGCAGAGCTGCGAGGGCTATGAGGAGACGGACGTCCTGGCCCACAGCCTGCACCGTCTCTTCCAGAAGAGTCTGTGAGGGCCTCAGCAGCTGGGACGCCGCCATGTCCAGCCGGCCCCACTACAGCTTGGATCGGAGACGCTGTGGTTCCTCGGGTACTGGTCCCCGCCTCCGTCAGCCTGCGGTGTGGGCAGAGCACACAGCTGGGCTGGGGTCCCGGGGGAGGTGACTGGACAGCGAGGGGACGACTGGTGCCGGGTTTCCGGCTCACTGCAGAGCCTGGGGCCCCTCGGCTCCTTGGGCGGACGGGAGGGATCAGGACAGGTTTTACTTTGGAAGGGTATCCGTGGCATTTTCCTGTCTTATTCAAGACATGGGATGGGGGTGGGGGGTGTGGGCAGAAATGATCGGCAGTGGCACCATTTCTTCTCGTTGAGATGTAGCCAATTTGCCAGAAAGCATGTCTTTGACTGGGCAGAGCCCCTGGGTCGAGGAAACCAGCACTTGCATCTAGCTGATCTGGATGTACACCTGGCCCTTGGCCGTCATGGGGCTTGTTAACAGCTTCCAGCGGAAGTCACAGCAATAAACAGCTTTTGGTAAATCCCACCACTGGTGCCCATGTTTCTCCTCTGCCCTGAAGGAATTTCCGCCCCACCCCCACCCCACCCCGCACACCCCCTTGACCTTCTCAAGCCTTGTACCTCTTCATCCGCTCTGCTAGGAGCCAGTAGCAAGGCTGCGGGGTTGTCGGGCAGATTCCTCCCATTCTTCCAACCGGCTGTGCTGTTTGGCCAGGAAGGGCAGAGCGGGCATGGTTTGGTGCTTTTTCCTGTTGGAGATCATTCAGAGTGGCCCAGGCAGTGGCAGGACAAGCCAGATGTCCCTGCTCTCAGAGGCTTCATAGGTTGCTCCCCAAATAGGTCCCAGGTCCTGCTGGCCCAGGAACAGGACCCCAGTAGGAGGATGCAAAGGGCACCCTCTCCCACCAGACTGCCAACCCTTGGGTGAGGAGGGTGCATCATGTCGGTGCCCTGGGTGGACTGAAGGCTATGGGCCTCATTCTGTATCTTGGGCCCCAGTCAAAGGCCTTCACTTGAAGTTTTGCACACTATTCATTCTGAAGAAAGGAAAATTGAAAGGGAGAAGACCCCTCCCCTCTAACTTTAGGGATATTCTCCAATTATCCTTCCAGCCTCGGTGGAGAGAGAAGCATACCCAGTTCTGCAGCCAGCCTCAGGTCTGAGGACTGACGGGCAGGCCTGCTTTCAGCTGAGACGGTGTCCTGCCGGGCCGGGGCAAACCACAGGACTTTCCAGGGCTTGGATTGTTTCAGGTTTGCTGCCCCCATCCCTAGAGCCCCAGACAGATTCTTAGCGCTGAGCACAGCAGCTGTGGGCAGGTGCTTTCCACCCAGGACAGCCCCCCGAGTCCTGCCTTCAGCAGTGGGCCTGGCACTGGCCCCCACCCTCAGGATCAAAGGGTCATGATTTCATTCATAATTTGTATCAAATGTTGAAACTTGGTCCCTGGGATCCGGAGCCAGCTGTCATGCCCCAGTACCCCTGAGAGCTTGCGGGAATGTTCCAGGGAAGCTCAAACCATCTCCCCTCGCTGCAATCACTGCCTTGCTTTGGTTGCTTAAAATGCCTCTTGGTGCAGAGCCTTGGCAGCCTAGGAGCATGGAGCATTTCTGATGTGGTGGTGACAGAAACACGGCTGGGGGCCTGGGGAGGAACGCATGCTCCTTGAGAGAAGGCGAAGAGCAGGAGCCCCAGAGGCTTGAGACCCCCCCCGCGTTGCTGCTGGGCCCGCACAGCGGTATTTCATACAAGAGGTTTTATTGAGGTGGTGTCAGTACAATCCGTCAATACTGCTGGTTTTCTTTTCAAAAAGAAGTCCCTTTTTGCTTTTTTTGTTGTTGTTCCCAAGTGCATTTTTTCCTAATCTGTGACACAGGGCACATAATAGGTATGTAGAGAACTAAGCTTCCTATACCAGGTTAGAAATGAAATTACCAATGAAAACATTCAAACCTTAATCTTAAAAAAAAAAAAAAAAACCCTAGGAATCAATATAAAAATGCACCAAGGTACCGTAGTTTTCATAGTTAAAACTTGGCATCGTTTATCAAAGCTAGTCAAGTGGACACCTGGCACTAAAATCCCATAGACATTTCAGAAACACCAGCCACCCCTCCCCAAAGGCTTCAGGAATGACATTTAGCAGAAGCTAAGTTCTGTGAAACAGCTCTTTCTGGCTCCCCCAGTGCCCTCCTTAGTCCCCTGGGCTCCCCCTGAGAGAGCTGATGAATCTCCACCCATCGGAACACCTCCCTGACCGATCAGATGCTGGTGGCTTTGGCCCAGGAAGGAGGCTGAGCAAAAAGGACCCCAGCACGCTCGGTTTGAGACTCATTCATTCTCTCGGGTATCGGAGATCAAGCAATCTATCATGAACCCCAGCCAAAACCTGTTCAAGTGTCTCTTGCACAGCTTTGGGTTTCACTTCTTTTGAAAGACAAAACAAGCAAAGGGCCTGCTTTGTTGGGAGAAGTGGGTCGGGGAGGAGGCCTGCCCAGGGGCCCGGGGGCCCGCAGCGCAGTGAGCCAGAGGTCAGCCACCACCGTTCCCCAACACGGATGGTCTGGTGCTGGCCAGAATCGGAGCAGTGCGAGACCACACCGGGCGACCCAGGTTCACACTTGGTACAGAGAAGTGGGTCGGCTCGGGGAGGGCTGATGGAGAGGCCCCGCGCCCCCTGGGAAAGTGGCCATCTTTGCTCCAGCATTAATCTCAGCTTTATCCACTGAGTTTGAACTAGGAGATGGGAGAGGGATCCTGCCCGTTTCCTGCAGGGGGCGCTCTGCTTGGGGAAAACGGCAGAAACATCCAGAGGCAACTCATTCCAAAGGGGCCTGTTGGCACCCTTTTCCTCAGAGCCTCAGCCTTCTGGGCCCTAATCCTGCTTAGAACAGGAAATTGGAACCAGAGGGTAGAAGGAGAGGAAGCCCCCTCAGATTAACCCCTCTAGTAGACACACATACCCGCCATATGGTTCTTGTTAAGGAGAAGCAGGCGGGAGCCTTCTTCATCCCCGAGCTTGTGTGTACCTTGTTCTGAGGGCCAAAAAAGAGGCTCTCTGCCTTGGGGACACTTGGGGGGGGGGATACCTTACAATTTTGTATGAAAAAATCAGCCCTCCCCCAGCAGGTGGAAGGAGAGAAAGGGAGGGTACTCGAGTTCGCTGATGGTCCATCCTGCCCCGGGCCTGCTGTGGCAGTCCCCAAGGGCCTGTGTGGCTGCCCTTAATGCTGAGCAGAGCCAGTCAGTGGGAGCAGCCTGGGAGAAGGAGGTGGACATGAAGGGCCGCCATCGTGCCCCAGATCCGTGCCCCTCCCATCACAAACCACCGCTCCTGCGGTTGCAGCTGGAGCAGAAAAGGGGTTGGCCCTTCCCAGGACCCTGCAGAGAAGGGGCCACGCACCTGCACCTGCCATGGACAGGCCTGATGCCACAGCATCACGCTGGGGGTGCAGTCCTGGCAGGGCGTCCACACTGGCGACCTCGATGCTCCCTGCCCTTTGCTTTCCCCTGGAAGCAAAAACTCTTCAGGGGATGGAGGTCCCAGGGGAGCTGGAAGAGCCCCAGCCGAGATCCGAGGTACCATCTGGGGGCCAGCAGGAAGGGCAGGGCTTGGGCCTGTGTCTCCCTGGGGGAATGGAATGGGGAGCTCAGTCCCCTCTCCGCTCTGACTCAGAGAAGCAGCATCCTTCACCACCCAGCAGAGCCCAGGACTCCAGAGAGGGCAGAGGGCTCCGGCAGCTGGGCTGAGCATCCTGGGGCCCCTGCCTGCAGTGGGGGCGCAACCCCAACGCTGCACAGACACTTCGGGGAGAGGAACTCCGGCCAGCCTCTTCCAGAAACCACCTCAGCCTGCATGGAGGGAGGAACCAAACCAGTCTCCTCGGGCCAAGGCCACGGCCGCCTCTGCTTCCGCATCTGTTCAGCCTTTGGTTTTTTTCTTTAAATGGAGGTTCTTGTAACTGAGAAGGTCTCTCTACCACTAAAGAGGAAGAGGCCAAGGCGGCAAGGCCCCCGTGGTGTTATGTGGGGCAGAGCAAGAACCCTGAAAAGGAGGAGTGGATATACTCGGTGGAGTAGAGGCCGTTGGCCTGGTCCGACGGCATCTGCACCCAGACCTGGTCGTTGGGCCGCAGCTGGAGCACGGCCCCGCCAGACGCCTGGTCCAGGTAGCCCTTCTTGTATTCATCATAGGTGTACGTGGCTGGCACGTTGTTCTTGTACAGGGCCACCCACACATTGGTGCCCTTGATGTGCACGTGGTAAGCGAAGTAGTAGACCCCGCCCACAGGGCAGGTGAAGATGCCGGTGGCCGGGTTATAGCCACTGTGGCCATTGTAGAGAGTCCGGTCAAATTTGACAGGCATGCCCGAGGCGGGAAAGGGTGAGGTGAGCACGGCGGTGAAGGCGGGTGTGGTGTGGGCCGACAGCTCCCCCAGGCCAAACTGCGGCTTGCCCCCCTTGCCCAGCACAGCGCCCTCCACGCCACCGTTGGGCAGGTGCAGGCCGGCGATGCCAGACTCATCAAAGGCCCCAGGGGCACCAGGGGGACCGGGAGGCCCCGGAGGCCCAGGAGGGCCAGTGAGTCCTGGGGAACCGGGGACCCCAGGGGGCCCTGTAGGCCCAGCCACTCCGGGTTCCCCCACTTTCCCCTCTCCAGGCAGCCCTGGCAAGCCGGGTTCGCCCTTCAGGCCTGGCAGTCCCTGGGGCCCGATAGGACCAGCTGGGCCCTGGAGCCCTGGGATTCCTGAGGGGCCCCTCAGGCCTGGCTGCCCAGGGAGCCCCAAGTCGCCCTTCTGCCCCAGGGCTCCTGCCACCCCTGGTCCCCCAGGGCGGCCCGTGAAACCGGGCTCACCTTTGGGCCCAGTTGGTCCAGGGAGTCCATGGGCACCAGGGAGTCCCCTCTCTCCTGGAGGCCCAGGTTTCCCAGCCAGGCCATTAGGCCCCTGGTCACCCCGAATACCAGGCATTCCTGGGGGTCCTCCAGGCCCTGTCTCCCCCTTGGGCCCAGGGGGCCCACGTCTGCCAGGGAGTCCTGCAGACCCTGGAAGTCCTGGAGGCCCCCCAAGGCCCTGCGGGCCCTGCTCCCCTGGCTCCCCATCCTCACCTGGCTCACCCCTGTCCCCCAAGAGTCCTGGGACCCCAGCTGGACCCCTGTCCCCCTTGGGGCCTGGCAGTCCTGGTACCCCATAGCCAGTGGGGCCTATCAGGCCAGGGGGGCCCCGGGTTCCTGGTTCCCCTTTGGCCCCTGCTGGGCCCTGTGGCCCTGGCACTCCTACTGCCCCTGGTATTCCCACACCATCCACCCCAGGGGGCCCTTTTGGGCCCAGAGCCCCTGGCTCCCCCCTAGGTCCTGGTACTCCGGGAGGCCCCGACTCACCCTTATCTCCAGGGGCCCCAGGAAGCCCATCCAAACCTGGTTTGCCCAAGCCAGCTGGACCAGGGAGGCCAGGGGGTCCAGGGGCACCCCCCTGCCCTGGGGCCCCAGGTAGTCCTGGCTGGCCCACTCCATTATCCCCCTTGAGACCTCGATCCCCTGGGGGCCCTGGCTCCCCCTGGGGCCCTGGCTCCCCTCCGAATCCTGGGGGTCCTGGCACCCCTTGGGGGCCTGGCTTTCCAGGGACAGCAATGCCTGAGGGCCCAGGGAGGCCAGGAGGTCCTGGGGGCCCCCGAAGGCCCTGGTCCCCTCGGAGCCCTGGCTCACCCCGAAGCCCTGGCTGTCCTGGTGGTCCAGCCTTGCCCGGGAGCCCTGGGGGACCAGCCTTGCCCATCCGGGAAAAGCCAGGGGGGCCGGCAGGGCCAGGCTGCCCATGGAGTCCTGGCTTTCCGGTGCCTGGTTTTCCTGGGAAGCCAGGAGGGCCAGGGGGTCCCCGAGGCCCGGGCTTCCCAGGCGGACCGGGCTCGCCTTTCAGGTCCATCGGCAGCAACGGAAGAGGCATTTCTGAGAAAGAGAGAGAGACAGAGAGAAGGGGCAGTCAGGGGCCCGGCAAGTGGGGACGTGGGTCGCATCTACCCACACCCCCATGAGGTAACACTACATCTGCTCGTGAAGGCCACACCCCGTCTCCCTCTCCGTGCACTCATGGAAGATGGGCTTTGGGGGTTTAGGTCCAGCGGCCCTCTTGGGGGCTCCTAGCACCCAACCTACCCAGGCTGGGCCTTCGCCCGGAGCTTGGGGTGACTCCCGTCCCTGCACCACCTGGGGGGGTGGAATGGACGCCAGGTGGCGCCAGCAGCCCTCCTTAGAGCCCGTCGGACCAGTCCGCCCCTCCCCCGGCCCCCGCTTCGGTCCCGCCCCTTCCCCACCCGCGCGGAAGACCCCTTCTGCCAGCCGGTCGCGCCCCACTTCCGACCGTTCGGAGGTCGGAGGCGCTGGACCCGCGTCAGGACGAAAAGGGAAGGGCGGGGGGAGATCTCAGGTGGGAATGGAGAGGCTGTGGCTGGGGGCCAGGGAGGAGCTGGTGGGGGGGTCAGGAGGCAGGGAGGTGGGGGTCAGGAGCCGTCCGAGGCCCTGCGGGGCGGGGAGGCGCTCACCCAGGTACTGGCCCTTGCCCTCGCGGAAGGGCGGCCCCACGGGTCCTTTGTGCATGGGCTGCACGTACTTCACGGGCGCGTAGCCCGCGGCCCCGCCGGCCCCGCCTCCGGTGGCCGCCCTCGGCCCGCACCCCAGCAGCAGCAGCAGCAGCGAAGACAGGGGCGTCAGAGCCCCCCGCATGGCGTCCGCGGGCGCGCTGCAGGGAGGAACCGAGAGGGGCCGTCAAGCCAGCCCCCGGGTGGCTTCGCACCGGGCCCAGGGACTCCCCGAAAGATCAGGACGGAGGTGTTATTCACGAGCAACGCCCACCGTGTCCGAGGCTGCGGGAGTCACCTGCTAAAGCTCCCGCAAGCCTGCGCAGCGCTCTCCGTCCTCCCGGGGGCCCTCTCCCCTGGACGCAGCGCTCTCCCAAGTCTCCCGGGGGCCCTCTCCCCTGGACGACAGCCTGCCCCACAGCGGCCGCTTGGCAGCCAGACGCCCTTCCAGCGCACCCATCTGACCCCGGCGCACCCCTGCTAAGACCCTTGGATGATAAGACCCAGTACCATGTGCTGGGCCGGCTTTCTGCCAGGTCCCAGGCTGAGTTCTCCAGAGACAGGAACTCCCTTAATGCTCTCAGTACTTGAACAAGTTATTATCACTGTCATCCCCATTTTCCAGATGACAAAACTAAAGCAAAGGGCAGCAGAACTGGGGTCTGAGGTCTGCCTGACTTCACGTTATGTTGATGGTGCCCTCCTGGGGCTCCCCTCTGCCTTCAAGATCAAATCTGTGGTGCCTAGCAGGACGTTCAGGGCCTTTTAAAAATCTAGTCCCTGCCTGTCTCCAACCCTATCACCTACCACCGCTTTTCCGTCCCTCCGCTCCCCCATACCTTTGCCCCTGACACCAGGCAGCCTCACACTTCTGGGCTTTTGCCCCTGCTGTTTCTCTGCCCTCGATGTTTCTTTCTTTTCTTTCTTTCTTTTTCTTTCTTTCTTTCTTTCCTTCCTTCCTTTCGTTCTTTTCTTTCTTTCCGTTTGTCTGCTTTTTAAGATTTTATTTATCTATTTGACAGAGAGAGACACAGCGAGAGAGGGAACACAAGCAGGGGGAGTGGGAGAGGGAGAAGCAGGCTTCCCACCAAGCAGGGAGCCCGATGCGGGGCTCGAACCCAGGACCCTGGGATCATGACCTGAGCTGAAGGCAGATGCTCAACGGCTGAGCCACCCAGGCGCCCCTCGATGTTCTTTCAATTTCCTACTCATCCTTCAGGACGCTGGGACGCTTTTGTCACCCCTTCCTCTCTAAAGTTGACCCCTCACCCCTTTGTGTCCCGATCTAGCCCTGCCACAGCACGGAGCTCAGCTGTGAGAACAAGGCCTGGGTGGGGAAGAAGCACAAACTCTAGAGATGGACACGCAGCCCGAGTGGTCCACTCTGGGAACCTGTTTCCTTAGGGGGTAAGATGTCCCACACAACGCAGATGTGCATCCACGGATGAATGGATAGACTGTGGCGTAGCCACCCCGTGGGACAGGATTCAGCGAGGCAAAGCAATGAAGCGCTGCTTCGTGCTACGACACAGGAAAATCCTGAAAACATCATGCTAAGTGAAGCAGCCGGTCACAGAATCATATATGATTCCATTTATATGAAGTGTCCAGAAGAGGTAAACGTAAAGACACAGAAAGTGGACTAGTAGTTGCCTCGGGCTGGGGGGAAGGGGAAAAGGGAGCGATCACAAAGCGGGCAGGGTTTCTGTTAGAGGTGATGAAAACGTTCTCAAACTGACTGTGATGACGGCTGCCAACATTATTTTAAAAAAACTATTGAATCGGACACTTTAAATGGGCCAAGTGTATGATATGTGAATTGTATCTCAATGAAGATGTCGTTTTATTTATTTATTTATTTGAGAGAGAGCACGCGCACAAGCAGGTGGGGAGGGCAGAGGGAGAGGGAGAAGCAGACGAGTCCCTCTGAGCAGGACTCCATCCCAGGACCCCGGGACCATGACCCGAGCCGAAGGCAGACGCTTAACCGACTGAGCCACCCAGGCACCCCGAGATGTCTTTTTTAAAAAGCTAGACCAACACCCTGCTTCTCAGGGCTGCCATGGGGGTAGGAGGCGCCCCTCCATATTGGAAGGAGAGACTCTGTGGCACTTTGAACATCCAAGGCAGGTCCCACCTCCCCTGCCTCCCAGCTCTGGGCTCCCCCCCCAAGCCCGGGGCCTCTCCACACCTGTGCCTGACTGCACGAGGGGCCTGCGGGTGGGTTGTGTACATCCGGGGACGCATGTGAGCAGCAAGGCCGTCCCTGGGGTTGGGCTAGGTCCAGAGGTGCAGTTCAGCGTTCCTGCAAGCTCAGTATCACACCAAGCTCTGAAGGAATGAATATGGGGCTCCGGAGAAGGCCGGTGAGGCCGCTAGCCCCGGTTCTGCCATCCACCTGTCTTGTGACCTTGGGCAGGTATATGTCCCGCAAGCTCCCCTGAGCCCCCGGAACAGGAATGGCCGCCACTGCGGGGCTCCCCAGCCCAGGGCTCTGCAGGCCCCGCCTCACAGGGTCCTCTCAGTCACCCCTGAGGCTCATACAGTTCTTATCCCTGTTTTCTATAGATGTGGGAACGGAAGCCTCGCCTGTAAGAATCTTGCCCAGGACACAGCCTTCAACACAGGCCCCCTGATCTGTCTGCACCATGACCGATGCCGGGACTAAAAGGCCGCAGCCCGTGGGCCAGGCCCTCAGGTACGTCCGGCTGATGGAGGCTCCGGCCGGGCACTGCCCTAACGGGTCAGCCCCAAGAGGCTTGCCTCTCCTGTTCTCCACGTGGGGAAACACGCACGGTCCGACCCGAAGCCCGAGCGCCACTCGAGCCCCAGTCCCTAAACACCACGTGGTCCCACCTCTCTGGAGAGGGCTTCCGGCCCTCCTGCTGCGGCCACCTGCGCTGGGGGCGTGCTCATTCAGGCACGCAGCCAGAATGTTCTGCCTGGTGGGCGGAGCTTGCAGCAGGAAGCAGGGGGAGGCGAGGGGGTGGTTCTGGCCTGGGTAGGCCAGAGGCCAAGGTCATGGCACTGCCACAGGATGACTCAGGACAGCCCTGGCTCTGGGAGCCCTGACCCTCTTCCCATATAGAGCTGAGGCCTCCCTGGGGTGGGGGACGATGGAGGGTGTGGGCAGCCTTGGGCTCAGCTGGAAGGGGGCTTAAGGCAGAGGACTGTGGGGACGCCTGGGTGGCTCAGTCGGTTACGCATCTGCCTTCGGCTCAGGTCATGATCCCAGGGTCCTGGGATCGAGTCCCACATCGGGCTCCTTGCTCAGCGGGGAGCCTGCTTCTCCCTCTGCCTGTCCCCCCTGCTTGTGCTCTCACTCTCTCTGACAAATAAATAAATAAAATCTTAAAAAAAAAAAAGACACTTAAAAAAAAAAAAGCAGAGGACCGCGGGGGAGCATAGACAGACAGGACACCAGGGCAAGAGCCCCAAGTCCGGCCAGGAGCCCAGGCAGGGCCCCCCGCCCCCAGCCAGCTCCCCACCTTTCAGCCTCCTTGGCCATGCCGGTCCCCGGGAAGCATCCCTGCCTCACACCCTGTGGCTCCCTAAACGTGCCCTGTCCCAGCACCTCCTGCACCGGGCTCCCTCAGCTGAGGGTGACAGGCATGCTGCAGGACCCCGGAGCAGATGTCTCCTCCCCAGGGAGCAGGGTCTGCGTCAGGATGACAGCTCACAGTCGCGACACCAGGGCCTCCGGTCAGGCACCAGCCCAGTGCTTTGTTCAATAAATGATTTCCTTCCCATGAGGCCCCTGGGAATGAGGAACCCCACCCCCACCCCACTCCTCTTTCTGCAGAGGAAGAGCCTGAGGCTCAGGGAGGTACAGCGATGCACCTGTGGGCGAGAGCGGGCAACCAGGATTGGAGCAGAGGTCTGTGAAAACTGCCAGGGCCGCAGCTAGACAGACAGACAGACAGGCTCCAGGCCGATGGAGAGAACATCACTCCAGCTCCCAGAGGGGAGGCAAGCCCATGGCCTTGAGAGGCGGTGTGCTGAGCCTGTTCGCGGGACTGCCGAGAGGGATGATGCCCCCGGAACGGCCGGTCGTGGCAGCCTTGTGGGACATACTGCCCCCAACCCAACCACCATCAGAGCCGAGGGTGCCTGGGTGCTCTGAGCCCCCTGCCTCCTTTCCACTGGCACCCCTCTCCCGCCCCTCACCCCCCACAGCCCGGCCCCCTGAAGCTCTGTGCCTTCTGCACATTGGCCTCCAGACTCTTACTTATCCGTGGACTTACCCCTGGGAAGCCTACCGGACGCCTGCCCTGCCCGCCGAGGCCTGCACGTCCCCTCACAGCTCTGCGTCCCTCTCTGGCTGTGTCACTCTCTGTCCCTTGCCTGGCACACAGTGACACTTGATAGAAGTTGGATGAACTCAAGTCCCTGTCAAGTTTAAAGACCATACCGATAACTCCCTTGGTCCTTTCCTTTGTGCAGATACCTGTCGTTGCCCTGGGAGCCCCCTCCCCAGGCCAGAGGGGCCCAGAATGGGAAGATGTGGGGACACACTCACATGGCCTCAATCAAAGGACTTGAGCTAAGAACAGCCTGCACGGAGAACAGAAGTGCAGAGAAAAGAACGATTCATTCGCTTGCTCCTTGTTCTCCCCGCGAGCAGTAGTGGCCAAGCAGGGGTGTCAGGGCTCAAGGCCGGCTCTGCTGTGTGACCTTGGGCAAGCCATCACCCTCTCTGGTGACCTCTGAGGGAGCAAGGCAGGAGCCAGGGCAGCTGGGAAGAGGCCGGGCTGGCAGGGGCATGAGGTGGGGTGCGGAAGGAGACGCTGATTCAGGGGATCCAGCGCGGTGGCGGCGGGCAGGGTAGACGAGGTGTTTGCACAGCTGCAAGTCCTTAGCCGGGATTTCCCCCTTTTCAACAAATCCCCGTAAAACAGCGTTTTGTCCAAGTCAGCGTTTTGTGGCAGCCGGGGCCTCCTCCCGGGGCGGCCAGGGGGGCTGGCTGGGAGTGCACAGGGCTCCAGGGTCTTTCAGACCGATTCGGGGCTGGGGGGAGGACGGGGTGCCGGCAGGAAGAAGTGGCACCAATGCAGACCTCTGTCCCCCCGGACGGGGCTGCGGGAGGCGGAGAGCCACCAGCTAACAACGACCCCTCCCCCGCTCCGCCCTGCTCTCCGGGAGTCCTGTCCCAGGGGTGACCAGCAGAGGGCACCCCCCCAACCCGGATCTGACGGAATGTAGAGGCCTGCCCGCTCCAGGCCCATTTCACAGCCGAGCTACCAGAGGTCCAGAGGAAAGGGGGGGCCGAGGGAGAAGGCTCCCCGGGGACCATGAGGGGGTGTGGCCGGTGTGGCCCCGGCAGCGCCCTTCCCGGGGGTGGAGGTGGACGGAACTCAGCCCTCCCTGAGCCCCCCATCACAGCCGCGGCTGAGGGAACATGGGGAGCGCGCAGGCAGCCCCGGCCGGCCAAACCACAGGTATGTTATGAGCGCTTCCTGTTGTGGAGACATTTCTGTGGGATCGCCGGCCCCTCTTGCTCCCCCCGGTGCCTCCTGTCTCCCCACTCAACCAGCCTCCCTCTCTGCTCTCTCCCTGCGTCTCTGGCCCTGACTCATTTCTCTTTGTCTCTGTCTCTCTCGCCACCTCAACAGGTGAGAAGTTCTCGCTCAGGCTCTCTCTCTCTCTCAGGGGTCCAGCCCTGGGGACCCCTAAGGCCCTCCTAGGTTCCGGCAGCCCCTGGACTCCTGTTCCAGCACAGCTATGTATGAGCTGTGTGACTTGGGCAAGTGACTTAACCTCTCTGAGCCTCCGTGTCCTCACGTGTGGAAGGATTAACTGAGGTGATCTGAACCACTGCCGTTCTGTCCTGCTACCCTGATGGCCAGAAAGTTCTCCCTTCAGTCTAACCCAGGTTTCTCTTGCTGCAAAACAACATCTTCTCCAACCTTGAAAAATTTTACTCAGGTAACTTGCTGCCAAAGGCCAGGGCCTTATGAAAGTTCCAAAGTCCATTTTCTGGTCTTCCAGGCCTTTTCCCTGATGGCTCCAGAGATGGGACTGACTGGGGGGGGGTCCCACAGCCTGCTCAGGACTAGGATGCACTCATGGATCTCACACAGGGGCAGAGAAGCTGCCCTCCTCACTCACTGGGCATGGTGCCCGTCCCCCACTGCCCAGACAGGCAGCTCCAGACTTGGCCGGGGCTCCCTGGCCCTCCTCCCCCACCTCTTTCCCCGTTTGTGGGAATTGGGGAGCTCTTTTCTGTCCTTTCTTTTTTATTTTAATATTTTATTTATTCATTTGACAGAGAAAGAGAGAGAGAGCACAAGCAAGGGGAGCGGCAGGCAAAGGCAGAGGGAGAAGCAGGATCCCCGCCGAGCAGGGAGCCCGATGCAGGGCTCGATGCAGGGCTCGATGCAGGGCTCGATGCAGGGCTCGATCCCAGGATCCTGGGATCATGACCTGAGCCGAAGGCAGACACTTAACGACTGAGCCATCCAGGCGCCCCTCCTGTCCTCCTTTCCTGAGTCTCAGATGAAAGGGGTGTGCGCCTACTCAAGGCCCAGCCACCTCCAGACCCCTTCCCCGGGGCCTCCCACTGTCTACATATGCCCCTCACCCCCACCCTGTCTCTAGACTCTCCATCACCTGTCCACACAGGCCTGACTGCCCCCCCACCCCAGGCACCCTCACCTCTCCCCAGCCTTCTCAGCCAAGTTCCTTGGAAGGACTGTCTCTAACCCTCACCCAGCTCCCTGCTTCCTACACCTCTCAGCGCAGAATCCTGCCTGGGGCTCTGCTCTCCTCCTCCCTGGAAAGGCTCCTTCTCAGATTCTTCTCGGCTCCCTTCCCCTGCCCACTCTGTAGACCCAGGCTTGCCCCAAGTAGCTGGCTGAGGCCTCATTTCCTTGTCTCTGGATGTTTCTCCTGCAGGTTCCAGCTCTTGCCAGCCCCACAGTCCCAATCCCATCACTGAGGGCTCCCACATCTGCCTCCAGCTATGACCTCGCCCTGAGCCCTACTCTCAGGCTGAGCATTTTCACCTGGCTGGCCCTTAGATACCTCCACCCGAACTGCTGTCATTATCTTCTCCCCAATACTTGCTTCTTTCCTGCTCCCAAGGGCCCAGGCCAGATATCTGGACATCACTTCTGACTCTTCCTTCCTTACAGGGCAGTGAGGAATCTCCCTAGCCTGTACAATGCCTTAGCACAATTAGAAAGGGCTACCCCTCCTTCCAGCAGACTCGGGTACTCTCATTGCCTTTCCTGGGTGCCCTTGTACAGTAACCAACCTGCACAACTGTACATGACAGCCCTGTTCCTTTACCTGTACACCCCCAACCCAATCCTGCAGGCTCTCCTCTACTTCACTCACTTCTATTCCTTCTCCTCCTTCCCCATAGTGTCTACCCTAATACATACCTTATACTCTCCCAACACAGTGCAGGCAAATCCCAGCCGTTTAGTAAAGGTTTATTAAGTTGCCAAATCCTCGCCTGCATTATCATAGCAGCCTCTCTCCCATCCTCACTCTCAGCTTCTCTGTTTTTTTCACAGATACGCCAACAGCACTTCTTAAACTTCAATGTACATCAGATGGTTTGTTAAAACACAGGTTCCTGGGCCCCACGCCCAGGGATCCTGATTCAGTAGGTTTGGGGTAGGGCCCAACATCTGCATTTCTAACAAACTCCTAGGTGAGGTGCTGCTGCCTGTGTGTGGACCACACTTTGGCACAGTTCTGCCCGTGGCCCTCCCCTGCTCTGGATTCTCCAGTGGCTCCCTATCCAACTTGATAAATTCCATGTTATTCTGCAAATAGCGTGGCTTCCTGGAGGAGGAGGCATACTTCAGACCCAGAAGGATGTGGACCAATTAAAATGGAGGAGGTGGAGAGGGCAGAGGTTGATGGTGAGCTTGGCAAACCCTGAGATCACAACTAGGGCACGCACTCTAAGAGTCAGACAGAGGAGGAGGGTGGAGGAGGAGGCCGGGAGCAGCTTGCTATGGGAGCCATGTGGGTGTGTGCCATGCCCATCTGTGTCCCTTCCTCTGTGTCTCGGTGTCACTAATCCCAGATCCTCACCTGCCTGTGCCTCCCAGGCATCTCCTGGGTGTCTCTCTCATCCCGTCTCTGTGTCACTGTCCTATTTCTGCCCATCTCTGTGACCCCATTTGTCTCTCTCCTCTCCTGTGTCCTTGAACCTCAATCCCTGTCTTGAGTTCCAGCCTCTATAAGTCTCTAGCCGTTGGTCGCTTGATGGGACACTCGGGAAGGCCAGCGATTATGGCCCTAATGCCCATGCTAACGTCAGGTCTGTGTCTGACCTCCCTGGGTGGAGACTTGTGGAGTCCAGTGCCCGTGAGCTGAGCTCTCTGTCCTTCAGGATCAATAGGAGACTCTGAACCCCTCACATCTCAGTGCACAGGCATGAAGATTGCTCCAAAACCGAAGAACCGCCTGGAACCTGGGACTTGGGGGGTGGAGGGAGGTAGCCAGGTGGGGGCAGGGCAGCCTGGGGGCCACCTCATCATCCAGGTCGATGGCAGGACAGAAGCACTGCTCCCTGCCCACCCTGCCTCCCCTACCAGGCTTCAAATCTGCCCAGAGTCCCAACATCCCTCACCTGTGCACGTGAGGCTCCCAGACACAAGGCCTTAGTCTGGGAAGCAGAAGCAGCCCTGTGAGGAGGCTGGGAGGGCAGGGCAAAGCTCTAAAGCCCAGAGGAGTAATGGTGGAGCATTTCAAACTGAGAGCAGAGCAAACATGTGGGCAAGGAAGAGCAGGGGCCTCTGCGGTGGAGGCATCCAGGAGGGAGAGAACTTCAGGTCTGGAACTCGGCAGAGGGAAACACGGACTGGAGATAAAACCAAAGGTTGCTGTAGCCTGGACGAGGGCCGTGGACTCCCCCTTGAGGAGAACACCCACATTTAGGGCCCACTGCAGCCCTGAGCCCCAGCATCCTCAGATCCAGACACCCCAACCTTCTCAGTGTTTCCTTCTACCCGCCTACCTGCCTTTGCCTCACAGCCCTCTCTGCCCAGAGTTCCCTTCCTATCTTTCTCCTCCAAGCAAACATGTGATTCCTCATTTAAGACAGCTCAAATGCTTCCTCCTCCAAGCAGCCTTCCGTGCCTCCCTCCAGCAGAACAGCTACTCCTCCTGGGCACCTCTTCCCCCATCCCTGCCTCATTCCTGACTGGAGCTTGGCACAAAGAAGGTGCTCAATAAAGTCTGCAGCCTGGGTGCTCCAGCTCCGGGCCCCTGACAACCCCACCTCCCACCTCCCACCTCCAGCCACGGCTGCAGGATGACTTCCCATAGGGCCCCTTGTTCTTTGTGGTTCTTCCAGAGTCCTTCTCAGCTCTGGGGCATAGGGGGCTGGGGCGGGATCTCCCTCCCCACAGGGGATTAGGTCCACTGCTCCGGCTCGGGCCACTGCCCAGCTAGAGGACGGAAGGTAGAAGTCCCACTACTCTCCTGGGGAGGAGCATCCTGGGGCAAAAAACGCTTCCAGGGAGGTAGGAACAGCCAGCTGGGCGCAGAAGAACCAGAAGAGGCCCAGCAGTGGGCAGGACTCAGGGCAATATGTGTCCTCAGGCAGGTGGCCAGGGGACCGGTCCTGCCCTGCCAGGGGGCTCAGGCCTCAGCTGGTGACATCACTCACTTCCCAGCAGAGGTCTTGAACTTCTGCGCGGGACTGAACATGGAAATGTCCCCCGCCCCCACCCCAGCCCCAGCCATCCCCAAGCCCCGGGCCAGGGTCGGGCCTTCAGGGCAGCCAATCCCTCGCCTTCTGGTTCACATTTGCAGCCTTTTCCGGAGCGCCACCCTCCGCCCGCTGCCTCCTCGCGCCGGCCAAGATTCCTGAGCCTTCGCAGCTTCCCCGCTCGGTGGCGGCGGCAGGAGGAGCCGGGCTGGGTGGGAGGGGGCCTGGCGGGAGCCCAGCCAGGCCACTGCACCCCGGGCAGGCCAAGCAAACACAGGCCGAGCCAAGGAGCCAGGGCGAAATAGTTCACAAATGAGAAAAAGCTGCTTCCGAGTTGGGCTGGGGTTTTAAAGCCCAGGCCGCAGGGAGCTGAGGTCACCTGCGCGAGGGGCTGCCCGCTAGGACACCCTCAGCCTGGGTGGTGTTTCCGCCGCAGCAGGAGGGAGCGAAGTGAGACCCCAGCAAGCACCGGCCTCCTCCAGCTGCGGATGTCGGAGAACCCCGCCCCCACATCTAGCTTACCTCTCAGGTCCGAGGGGCCTCTGAAGGTCCCAGCAAAGGCAAGGCCTGGGGACGAAAGAGGGGGACAGTGAGGAAGCTGCCAGGAGCCTGGCCGGCCCTGACCCACAGTCCCCCCACCGCCGCCTGCCCACCCCGGGGCCTGCCGCAGCCCTCTTACCTGGAGCCCCTGCAGGAAACTGGCCCCGATCTCAGCCCCTCATCTCAGGGAGCCTGAGGGAACTGTCTTCCTTTATTTGCTCCCTGCACACTTAGCAGTGCCCGTGCGGGCCTGGGCTGGGGTGATGGAGTTCCTCCCGTCCTCCGGCCCAGAGTGAGGAAGCTCCTTCTGCGTACCAGGATCCATACTGGAGAAGTCCCTACTCTCTGTCGGGCCCCGGGCTAGGGTGGCCCCTACCATAGGCTAGGGTTCCTGCCTGAGGACTCTCCTGCTATGTGGGGAACCGAGGCTGGGCCTTGGGGCACAGAAACGGCTCAGCCCCGGGCCCTGCCCTGCCCTGAACTAGCATCAAACAAGGGCCCATCACACAATTGGCTAACATCTCCAGGTTGTAGGAGCCCAAAGCGGGGAACATTGCCTCCCCCTTGAGCTTCCCCAGAGGCTTCACGTAGGAAGGGACACTGGAACTGGATCCTGAAGAATGAGTAGGAGTCTGAAAGGCAGACAAAGTCAGAAAAGGAATTCCAGGCAGTAGGAAGCAGCTTGGCAGATACGGGGAAGGTCCAGAAGGGCCACGGGGTTGGGAGGACAAGCAGGAGCTGAGAAGGCGGGGGCAACAGAGTGAGGAGCCTTGAATGCCATGCTTGCATTTCTTTGGAGGGCAATGGGGAGCCACGGGAGGTTGCTGAGTGGGGAGGGGCGGTGGTTGAAGCCCTGGATGGCCAGGTCCCCATTTCTGCCTCCGTCAATCAGGCCTCGTCCCCGTCACACACAGCTGTACACAAGGGAGCTGAGGCTGGAGCCCGGGCCCAGATGGGACTCCCGGGTGGGTGGGGAGGGGACACCTAGTCAGCCCACCTGGCAGGGAGGCCAGCAACAGCGTCACTTTCTCCCCCAGCTGCTTGCTCTCCTCTGCCTGCTGCCATGGAAACTCTGACACCCTGGCCCTGTCTCTTGCTGCACAAGCAGCCAGATGCCAAAGCCAGCAGCTCCTAGGTTTTCCCTCTGACTCGGATAAGACCTGCCTCCACCCCCACCACTGAGCGCCACGACCCTAGAGGTGGGTTGTGAGGCCCCTCTCTGAGGGCCCAGGCCAGCTCATGAAGGCCGAGGGGGAGGTCCTCACTGCCCCACTCAACCCGGGCCCCTGCGGCCCCCTCCCCCAGCCCCAGCGCCAGCCGGGCTCTGGGCTTCCAAGGATAAGCATGCATTTAATGGGGTGGTGGCAGGGACAGGCGATACGTCCAGGCCGAGGGAGCAGCATGGGTGAGGGTGTGGAGGTGTGAACGCCCTAAACATATCCAGAGGATGGGAAAAATTAAAAGAAAATAAAGGAACGAAGAACTAACTAATCACAGCTAACGTTTATCGTGCATCTACTATGTGCCGGGCTCTGGGTTTCTGCGGTGGATTATCTCACTTAATCCTCACAATGACTCAGTGAAGTAGGTACTTTGTCTTCCCTTTTTACAGGTGGAGAAACCAAGGGACAGGAAGGTTAAATACCTGGCTCAAGGGCACGCAGCTCATGAGGGGCAGAGACTGAATTTGAACCAGGCTGTTGGCTCCCATGCTTGGGCTCTTTGCCTCCGCACTGGACAGATGATTTGGAATGAGAAGGGCTAGCCGGTGTCAGCCCGAGAGATGCCTGAATATCAGAATCAGAGGGACACGGCCTACAGCTGGCTCCCCAGCCCGCCCCATGGTAGCCCTTAGGAACAACCGTCTCTAAATCCCAGGTACTATGCACCCCAGACACAGCACTGAGCATGCTCCCGCCATTATTTCCTCAAACTCCTGCCCAACCCTGTAAGGTGGGAATTGCCGTCCCATTCTTCTGAGGAGGAGCATTGAGATCCAGAGGGGTGACATTCATTCTGCAAGGTTACGGCGCTGGGAAGCACAGGGGCCAGATCTGAACTCTGGGGCTCGTCCAGCCCCCAGATGGCCAAACCACCTGTATAGCTGGGCTTCCGGGGGACCTCAGGCCCCGGGACCTTGTCCCCCCTTCTCTTCTACCCCACCTGTGCGGTCGCAACCCAGATGGCCATAGGGACAGGCAAGGCTGGGAACACGATGGGCAACGAGTACGGAGGGCCTCAGGAACCTCCTCCAGGTGATCCAGGCCCCCTCAGTCCTCCAAAATGGGAAGCTGGGGCGGGTGGGTGTGCCGGGGCAGGGCCCTGGCCTACTTCAATGGGACTCTGTTCTTAACCTCCACCCACAGCTGCCTTTCCTAATCTCCTCCTTGAGCCCCTCCCCTGGCGACATCTCCTCTTTGCACCGAGCCCACTGCCAGCTAAATCCCAGGCCAGAGGTGGGTGGGACAGTCTGCACCCCCCGCCCTCTACCAGCTTCTCAGCAGAGGGCTCCCACGGAGGCTGGCCAGGGTCCCGTGCCCACGTCCCCACCCCAACTTTCCTAACTGAGGTGCTGATGGCCCTGAGGCAAACAGTCGGCCTCTCCTGGAGAGGGGCTCATGGGGGAAGTTCCCATTTTCGGAGCAGGCCCAGGCTGAGACTCTTGCTTGAAAAATCATGACGGGTTGGGGCGCCTGGGTGGCTCAGTTGGTTAAGCGACTGCCTTCGGCTCAGGTCACGATCCTGGAGTCCCGGGATCGAGTCCCACATCGGGCTCCCTGCTCAGCGGGGAGTCTGCCTCTCCCTCTGACCCTCCCCCTTCTCATGTGCTCTCTCTCTCAAATAAATAAATAAAATCTTTAAAAAAAAAAAAAAAAGAAAAATCATGACGGGTTGAGAGCCCAGCTGCCTGGGTTCTTCTCTCAGCCCTACCTCTTCCTAGCATGTGACCTCACTCATCTGTGCCTCCACTGCTTCATCCATGAAATGGGATCAATTACTATTCACAGAGCATGTGGGAGGATGAAACGAGTTAATGTCATAGAGCGAACGTCCAGCGGTATTGGCCACATAGGAATGTTCAATAAACGTTCGCTGTTATTATTATAATTATCATCACCGTGACGCCTCTTAAAAGCCCTGTGAGATTAGTACTATAAACCCTATTTTACAGATGAAGAAACTGAGGCTCAGAGAGAAGTCACTTGCCCAAGTTCATCTAGCCAGTTAGTGGTGGATGGCCCCAGCATCTGGACCTAGGCTGAGGGAGTCCACAGGGGGTGAGGACAGCCTCGCAGCTCCCTGCGGCAGAGGCACAGTGGGGGCGGTGGGGGGAAGATGGGGCTCCCACACCCCTCCTGCCTGACCCCCAGGAGCTCCCCGCCCCCCACCCAGCCCCTGCTGCCGCTGCAGGAGGGGGACTCTGCATTCCTGGCTAAGCAGCCGGATTTGCTGTGCTCCCGGAACTATGAGAAGAATGTTTGCCACGAGCTGAGCGCAGTCGCCTGTCAGAGGAGCGTGGCCTGAAGGGCCCACGCAGAGCTGCAAGGCGGCCGGCAGCCGCCACAGTGGGAGGGAAGAAGGCTAGACGCAGAGAGAGCTTCTGGGTGGTGAGGGCTGTGGCCGTGGGACAGGGATGGACATCACCGAGTAGGCCTCCTGGGATCTTTCAGGAGACGAGAAATGACCTCCACCCCTCGATCGGCATTGCTCCCCGCCACAGGATGGCATCCCCGGCCCATCTCATAAATGGGATTATGGGGACCCAGAGGAGAAGTCACCTGAGGTCACATAGCCGCCAGTGGCAAAACTGAGACCCGAAACCAGGACCCCCTCCTTCCAGAGGCTGCTCTCCCTCGTAGGGCCCACCAGGACCACAGTGGGCTCTTAGATACTAGGAAACACATCCTAGGCCCCTCTCTTCTGGGCTGTCTCCAGGCCTGACCTTCTCGTGCCTTCTACTCCTCATGTTCCCCACCCCCCAACAAGTGCCTCAGGCTGTGAAAATGCCTGGGGCACTGTGGACGCTCAACAGCTAAGTTTCCACCAAATCGGGCCCTGGAGAGGGCAGTGACCCCGGACGTCAGTGGGAAGACCATGAGCCACACATCCTCATAGACCTGGAAGTGAATCCCGGCTCAGCACTCAGCAAGGTGACACTTGGCCCAATTACTGACCTCTTTGAGCCTCCACTTTCCCCTCTGTTAAATGGGCCACCGATTCCTGCCTTGCAGCATTGTTACAAAGCCTAAATGAGACATGTGAACATAGGACCGGGTACACAGTAGGTGCCCAATAAGCTCTTACTGTGACCCTCCCCCAAGGGGACAGAAAGAAGAAGTGACAAAGTTCCTTCCACCCCAGGTCCCTGATGGGCCCTGCTAGTGGGGCAGCCTCGGGGAGGAAGGAAGGCCTGAGGCCTCTGATTCACTTCTGCCCCTGGCTGCTGTGTGACCTCAGGCAGGTTCCTCCGGAGTCTCCATCCCCGCCATGGGATGAGCCCATAATAATGGCATGGCTCTCCCCACGAGGCACTAACCCTCTACCACCCCCACTGCCCTCCAAGAGCCAGGAATCTCCGCCAATTCAGGTTGCATGGGGACAGTCACCTCCCAATTCAAAACTTTCCAAGAATCTGAATGGAAGCAGGGCCAAGTGCCTCGCAGGGCCAAGTCCTCCCACGTCCCTTCCCAGGATCCACCCAGAGAGGTGTAACCAACACCGATCAGAAGTCTGGTGCTACGTGTGTGACCTGGGACCATTCCTTACCTCTCTGCAAGTAAAATGACCCTGGAGACTAGTGTTAGCATTCTCGTTTTTATAGATGGGGAAACTAAGGCACAGAGCTGGGAAGCTGCTTACCCAGGGTCACATGGCAAGTAACCCAGGTCAGTCCAACTGCCAAGGCCAGCTGTTCCCCTCACTGCACGCACGGCCTTCACTCAAGACCCACCGTCCACACCCCAGCACCCTGGAAATGCCCACAGAACAGAGTGAGTCCGGAATTCCCTTTCTGGGAGTGCGACTTCCCTAGCTGATGTCTGGGCAGTCGTGTGCGCACGTAGGGCCTCACCACCCACTCGGGCTTCCGGACACACCCCAGGCCTCCCACACCCTACGCCCCTGAACTCATGGCCACACTCAATACCCAGTCCCTCGCCATCTCAGCGTCCCAGAGACCCAGATCCAAACCCATATTCTCCTCTTCACCTGCCTCCTCTGGGGACAGGCCAGTCACCAGTGCCAAGGTCCTGGGCCAACCTCGCCTCACCCCCACGGCCAGTCAGTCACTGAGACCTCACCTGTCTCTCCCCTTCCTCCTTTCCATCTATTTCTTCCTCTCATCCCCATGTCAACCACCCACCTCAGCCCCCGTGGTCTAACCCCCTCCAACGGCCCAGCTTCCTCAGCGAGGTCCTTGCCTATGAGATGCCCTTTCATCCTGGCCCCCAGAACAACAGCAGAGACTCCCAGGGTGCACTGTTTCTCTCGGAAATCTGACCCCAAGTAGTGTTCAGTCCCTCCCACTCGTTCCCCCACTGTGTGAGCCACCAATTACTCACTGTCCCCTAAGAGAACCTTCCCACCTCCACACCGTTGCACCTGCTGTTCCCTCTGATTGGAATGGCCTCCCTTCACCCTGTCCACCACCTGCACCTGCCAAAGTTCGAATTCTCCTTGAAAGCCCAGCCAGGGTCACCTCTTTGGTGCTGCCTCGCTGGTAGCCCCTCCCTCCCGCACTTTGGCTTGCACGGTGCCTCCCCCTCGGCGGATACCCTGAGACACAGCTGCACCCCATATGAGAGGCCCCCGTGCCTCTCTGGTTCTTCCACTCCAACTCTGTAAGTGCCTCGGGCCACAGATGGGACCCACTCATTGAGGCCCCATCCCATAAGGAGAGCTCCACGCCTGGCACTGGGGGGGGGGGTCTGGAGTGGGTTGGGGGGGCAGCAGGGCTGGGAGGTTGGGGCTCTGCTAACCTTTGGTCTGGCTCAGACCAGGAGCAGGGGAGGTCACGGGGGCGGTTAGGCTAACAGCCCTGTTTGGTATCTTTCCCCTCCCTCTTGCGAGCACACACATTTACTTCCATTTTTTCTTTCCCCTTCCACTGAACCAAAGAGCGGAAACGCTCATTTTCACTCTGGTGGACAAAGTGAAACCGGAGAAAGAGACCCTGGTGACTGTGTCTGAGTGTGAGTGTGAGTGTGAGCGTTGTCCTGTCTGAGCACGTCTGGCTGGGCCCAGTGGGGCCCACCATGCGTCTGAAGGAGTTTGGGTGTGAACGTGGGTGGGCACATACATGCCAGTCGTTTTAGCATCCGTGGTGGTGTGTGTTCAGAACACGTTCACATGTGTGGTTGTGTGTGACCGTCAGTGGGAGGGAGTGTAGCTGTGTGTGACTGTGTACGTCTGTGGTGTGTCCTCATGGTTTTGGGGTGATCGTCCAAGGATCTGTTGGTGTGCCCCAGCCCAGCAGGAGGCCAGTGGAGGCATCTACGCCCTGACCAAGACCGCCAACTCCCCTGCAGAGTTCCTGCCCACCAGACCCCCACCCCTCTCCTGGGCTCTAGAATGGGCTCCATGAGGGCACCCCATCTGCTCAGAGAGAAGCCCCGGGCTGCCTGACTCTCCCGCCACCGCAGCCCCCATCCGTTCCAAATGCCCGGGACAGCTCCCAGGAGGTTGCCCTTGCTAAGGGCACTCCAGGGGGGGATCGACCCTGGCCACAGACAAGGGCACAGGTCTTAGCAAGAGGCACTGTAGGCAGATGGGAGGAAGCACTTTTGCGTCCCCAGGGTCCCCAGAGGGAGGTCAGTGGCATCACTGTCGGGAACCTAGCAGGTTCTCACACACACTGGGGGTCTCACCCAAGCACACCCTGACGGACACACATATTAATAACCTATCAGCAGACACTCACAGTCCTCCTCCTACCCCACAAATGTGACAGGCTCACGCACAGGTACACACACACACAACAAGCAAACTCAGAGGTCTCGCCTTTCCCCAGCTGGCAACTCCTGAGTCCCTCTGGCTGAACAGTGTTTCTGTACCCAGGGACTCCTGGGGCCCCTGCGTCTCCAGCCCCTGAGCAGATACACTGGGGACCCCAGTCCCTCTCACCGCTGCAAGTCTCAGGTCTGAGCGGCGGTGGGGGTGTGCTGAGCCTCTGGTAGGGACAAAACCTCAGTCTCCAGTTTGGGGGTGCTGCCAGAACACCTAGAATAGGAGGGACTTGGGGGCAGAAGCAGAAAAACAGAGAAACTGAAAGGTGGCCAGCAAGCCAGCCATGGCAGAAAGATGGGAAGAGGGGGAAGGGAAGAGCTGAGGGGCTTCCCCTGCCTGGGGCTGGAAGGGGCTGGAAGGCCCCTCACCCCTCCTCTCTCCTCCACCGCTCTATGGGGGAAGCTTTGTCGCTCCCATTCCACAGGTGGGAAGGGAGACTCCCAGAGGTGAAGTGATGCGCCCAGAGCCCCATCATCGGGGGATCCCACCCAGCTGTCGTTGCTGGAGCCCCCACTTCTGGGAGAGGAAGGGAGGAGAGGGCTTTATCTGGGATTCCGCCTGGGCAGCTCTGGCTGGGGAAACGGGGCACAGGGAACGGGACGGGCTCCCCCATCCTAGCGCCCACCCCCTGGCCCGAGGCCCCATCTCATCCCCACCCCGCGGCCGGAGGCGCTGGCCCGCTGGCCGGGACAGTCTCAGGGGCAGCCTAGCCCGGGTCCTGCCCTCAAAGCCCCCAGCCCCCGCGTCCGCGCCAGCCTCCCCGCCTTTACCTGCAGGGGCGACCGCCGGGCGCCGCTCCCGGCCCTCGAGGGCCGCGGGGGCGCGCGGGCTCCGGGCAGGGGGCGCCGTCGAGGTCCGCGCCGCCGGGGCTCCGCGCCGCTCTGCCGGCCGCCCCTCGCGGCTGCCCGAGTGGGCGGGCGGCGCTGGGCTGGGGGGGGGGCCGGGGCGGCGGGAGGGGCGCGGCGGGGCGGGGCCTCCACCCTCCTCTTTCCACAGCCACGGCCAAGGCCCGCGCCCCGCCCGGGCCGAGAGCGCGCGCCCAGCCCGGGCCCCGACGTGCGCCACCCTCCCTGCCTCCGGAGCCGAGACCCCACACACCCGCGCGTCCCCATTCATCCTCGCGCACCCTGTGTCTGCGTCTGGGCCCCCTGCCCGAGAGGGTTACCGTCTAGGGGGACACAGACCTGCCACAAAGAAGGAGGGTATGGTCAGTGCAGGGACGGGGCAGCCCCGGAGTTGCGGTCCGTAAATGAGCAGTCCACGGCTTCCCGCAAACGGTGACCCAGGCTGAGGGTGGAGGGCTCGGGGCCCTCAAAGGAGACGGAGGAGGAGCACTCGTGGGCTGCACCTCTGGCTCTAGGGAGGTGAGCCTGTGTGCTCAGGGGCAGGCAGGGACCGATGCTGCACAATCTTGTAGGCCATGCTGAAGCTGGTTAGACTTCACCTTCAGGGAAATGGGAAGCCACCGAAGACAGGAGCAGGGTACAGTGACATGGTCAGAACTGTGCTTTAGAAAGAGTTCCCCCCCTGCCCCCCCAGTCTGTGCAGAACACAGAGGCAGGGACATGGGGGAGGAGGCTGCTGGAATAATCCTGGCTGGTCCACGGAGGCAAACAAACAGTGGCGGTTGGAGGGAAGGGTCAAGGGTGAGAGGAATTAAGGAGGTGGAATAAGTAGGATTTGGATGAGGGGTGAGGAGCCTGGAAGGAAGGAGGTATCAAGGACAGCGCCCAGGTTTGTGGTTAGGCAACGGGGAGGTGGTGGTCCATAAGGAAGGTGGTCAGATGTGTTGAGCTGGACATGCCTGTGGGATTTCCATGTATCCAGAAGGGAAGTGAGAGTTCTGGGCTAGAGATTAGGGGCCCATGGGGACAGATGATGACTGATGCCACCTAGGCAATGCCTAGGGAAGGAGTGCAGGGAGAGGAGGAAGCCAACGCCAGGACCAGGACACAGGGAACACCAACATTCAAAGGGCATGCAGAGGAAGAAGGGTCAGCAAAACAGAGCGAGAAGGTGGGGGGAAAACCAGGAGAGCAGTGACTCAGAAGGCAAGGGCACAGAGTGTTTCTAGAAGGCCAGGGAGCCCCCAGGGTCAGGTGTCACCGAAGAGCACCCTTTGGGACCAGCAATGAGAGCCTGCTGGTTGGCGTGGGGGGCCAGGGCAGGGGAGGAGCCAGGCTGCAGAGGCTAAAGGAACAGCCCCAGGGGAGGTAGAGGCAATGAGTGCGGTGCAGGAGTTCCCATGAACTGACGCCAGCAGAAGGGGGTTTGGAGTGAGGGAGTGTGTGTGTGTGTGTGTGTGTGTGTTCTAAGTGGGAAATGGCTAAGCCCTCAACAGGTCTAGAAAAGGAATAGGGAAGGTCTAGGGCAGCCTGTCTCTGGGTCTGGGCCTGCCTCCATCGCCCCCTCCCCCTCCTACTGCCTGCCCTCTGAGGGCCTCCCACTTTGCTGTCCCCCTGCCAAGGTACACACCAGCCCCACCACTCCTCAGTGGGGCCTTTCACCGTTGCCCACCTCCAGAGCCTGGGCCCATTCTTGTTCTACCCCTCAGACTGGGGAGGTTGCAAGAGGTCTTTGGCTCTGGCCTCCTGGCCTAAGCCAGCCTGGAGGAACCACAGGGTGGGGGGGCGGGGGGCGGGCAGGCTGGGGCACTCCCCTAAGAAGGGGAGGGGGCCAGTTGGCAAGGGACCTAAGAGGACACTGACTGGGGTGGAGAACTGGGCCCTCCCCCAGAGCTGGTTTGAGAACCAGGCCCTTGATAGGGATCAGATTGGGGGTGAGTGTTTGGGGAGGGGGTGGGAGCTGAGGAGCAGGGGCTGAAAGTTGACAGCATGGACTCTGGAATCAGACTGCCTGGGTTCAAGTCCGAGTGCCCCATTCCCAGCTGCATGCCCTGAAGCAAGTTACCTAACCTCTGGTGCCCAGTTTCCTCATCTGAAAAGCTCACAGCCTAGTTGTGAGGATTAAACCCCTCAATCCACGGAGAGCACTTAGCTCTGAGTGTGAGCCGTTCTTAGAGAGGGGAGGGGCACTCAGGGAAGGAGAAGCAGGCAAGTGGGGGGTGCGCTATGCTGGGGAAGGGGTCCTATGGGCTTCATGCACACAGATACCGACAAACACTCAGCCAATGCCCTGCAGGATCCCCCCCCTGATTCTCCTGACTCACTCCTTGAACATTCCTGAGGCCCTGGGGCCTGGTTCTCTGTGGCACACACGGTCCCCACCCCCTCTCTTCTTCTTCTGCCCAATGCCCTGCAGCGGGAGAGAGTTCAGCTCTTTCATTCAACCCACCCTGGGAGCCCAGTCCAGGCCCTGTCCTGTTGACCTGGAGCCCTGGTGTTTCTTGGACTCTCCAGGTGGGCCTCAGCTGCCCATCCCCCAACAGAGGCTGAGACAGCCTTGCCATGACCTTGCCACAGCTGCCTCCCCTTGTCCACCAGCTCTTTGCATAGCAAACTTCAAGACAGGAAATGAGTGTCCCAGAGCCAGATGTCTGCAGACTCTCCCATCAAGGCTCACCCCTGGGCTAGGCCATCCCACTTGCCAGGGGCTTCCACCTTTGGTTTGTTTCTGGTAGTGTCCAGATATCAGTGGGTCAGCTCTGCCAGTGGTCACCTGCTGTGTGGCCTTGAACAAGTTACTGGCCCTCTCTGGGCTTCAGCTCCCTCAGCCACAAGAATCAGAGGCTGGCAGAGAGGATTCAAGGACTATTCTAGGACACCTGGCTGGCTCAGTCAGTAGAACGTGTGACTCTTGATCTTGGGGTCGTGAGTTTGAGTCCCAAATTGGACACAGACGTTACTCAAAATTTTTTTAAATTTTATTATTTAAAAAAAATTTTTTTTTAAAAAGGACTGTCCTAGACCTGAGCAGGGGTATCAAATGGGGTGGGTGTTTACAATGAACAGGACGAGGCATGTGATCTGCTTAGCGCGGCCCCTGGCAGAGACAATTCTGGCGCCCGCCTGATGGTTCAGAGCATGGGCTGAGGAGTCAAGCAGACCTGGGTTTGGATCCCAGTTCTGCTTCTCTGTGACTGTGGGCAAGTGACCTCATTTCTCCAAACCTCAAATTCCTCCGCTTTAAAGAAGGATAATGACAGTCCCGAATGATAAAGGCTAACTCTCACAGGGCTCCTCCTCCCTGCCAGGCACCATTGTGAGTGCTTTATGTGGATTAACTCACTTAATCCTCCCAAACCCTTTGAGATTGGTATTAGCGCAGTCCCCACTTTGTAGATGGGAAAACTGAGGCACAGACGGGTTAACTGACTCACCCATAGTGACATAGTTGGGAAGTGGACAAGCTGGAGTTGATTCCAGGCAGACTGGCCCCGTCTACCCATGGTGCCACAGGGCCTCTTGGAAGAGAGTTAATATAAAGTCTACACCGGCCCAGTGCCTAGAAGTGACTCGATTAATGTGCATAATCTTTTTTGCCGTTACCATAATTCTCCCATTCATTCTAAATTTCTATCTTGATCTGCCAACAAGAAAACTCTCTAGGCTCCAACCACCCCAGGTTGGAGCCTGGGGAGGGCCTGGATGGAACCTTCCTCTTGCCACCATCCCATCTGTCTGGCAAGCTGAGGAGGGGGGGAGGGATGTTTGCACAGATGTGTGGCCCAGGGTGTGCAGATAGTCTGGGGAGGGGTGTGGTGCTGGTAAATTTCTGCTCCACCAGGGCCTTGGCGATTCTGCATCCCCCCGCCGCCCCCCGCATCCCCACCTCCCACTTCCACATCTGCTGGAGGACTGACTCCTGGTTCTACAATTCCTGGGAAGTCCTTCCCTCTGTCTCACCCTCCTTCCTTCCTTTTCAGTTGCCAGAGGCGTCTCCTACAGGACTAGAGAAATAAAGACCCTCCTGCAACCCCCACCACCCCCCTCACTTTCACCCCAGGGGATCTCTCAGCCCCATGCTCAAAAATCCCAGTAATGCTGGGGAAATTAAAGTTACCTTAAATGTTCTAATCTTATAGCAATTTTGCTTCAATCAACATCTAAATGTGACCACATGTGCCCAGACCACCCAGCTCCCTGGTTGGTGGCTTGGTGGGGGGAGAGGTAAGCTCCTGAATGGATGGAGGGCCGCTGTTAGGCATGGCCTGGTTCTGGAAAGGTTCCCTGGGGAGGAGGTCTGCAGGTCTCTGGGCCCTCCCTCTGCTTTCTCCTGGCCTGTCCTCCCTTCCTCACCTCCTCTCAGGCAGGCTGGGAAGCATGGCAGACCATGGTTGGAGTCTGCTTCTACTCTCTCCAGGACATCTGGGCTTGGGGACAGCTGGGGACTCAGGCAAATGGGGCTGGCTTCGTGGGCATGCCTGCCTGTGCAGTCACACAGAGCTCCCTGCTCAGATGGGCTTGGTTTACTGCTCTGCGGGTCATCTTGAAATTCATAATTTTTGAACAAGGGACTCTACATTTTCATTTTGCACTGAGCCCCATAAATGGTATAGCGGGTCCCGGTGGAGGCCCACACACCCCTCTCTCTGTGGGCCCTCCTGGCTTCTTCCTCACACTCAGTCAACACGCCATCAATAAACATTTTCTGAGCACCTACGCTGTGCTGAAAAGTAGCGCTGGATGCTTGGGGATAACAGTGACGAACACCCCAGACACAGCCCTGAGTTCACAAAATTACTCTGCACACACTCAGCCCCTCAGATATCCATACACAGTAATTTTACAAGACAGTTCTGTAATAACAATCATGTTAATCATAACTGCCAATTAGGGAACATGCAGAATATGCCAGGAAATTTACACACTGCATCTTGTTTCATCCTCAAAACAGTCTGTAATGTGGGCATTATTACAATCCCCATTTTGAACCAGATGAAAAACTGATGCTTGGAGTTCAAATCCTTTGCTCAGTGTTTTGTAACTAGTAAGTCGTAGAGCCAGGACTTGCCTTTGTCTCTCGTTTTCAACCTCTTCTCTCCTCCTGCCACCATCTCCTTGTCCACTTGGCCCCGGTCCCCAGCCCCCAGCACAGGGCTCCATTTTTGTTAAATGAAAGAGTTCACATACAGACATGCTCCCCAAGGAACACAAGGAAACAGATACATACTAAACCCCAAACACTTACCCATGTAACACATAACATAGAGCTTGTTGTCTGACACTGGACTATTCGGGTTTGTGTCCTGAATCTACTATGCCCTAGCTGTGTACCTCAGTCTTCCCATCTTCAGAATGGGCACAGGGATAGGGTCGTTGTGAAGGCTAAAGGAAAAATGCAAGTGAAGCACTTAGACCAGCACTGACTGGCACCTAGTCACTCTTCAATAAATACTAGCTGTTGCTATGAATAACATTTGTTATCCACACTCACTCACACTCTCATGCCACCACATCGTCCTCCCAGCCTCCTTAGCCTGGCTCTGTCCTAGATGTCTCCATAGCTGACAGTCCAGGCCCCCAGAGCCAGGAGGGAAGAGCAGCGGCTTCTCCGGGCATCCTCTGGGGCTCTACTGGACCCGCCCATGCGTGTCGTGCAGAGTGAAGGTGTTGCTCCTCGGCAGCTCTGGGTCCATCAGAGAAGGCTTCCTGGAGGAGGCCTCCGCCCAAGCCAGTTAAGCGAGCCAGACGAGGTAAGATGGTATTGCCTTATGCCTTGGCTCCCTCCATTGTCCCTCACAACATCCACCCTCTAACTTCATCTGCAGCGCCCTCTCTCCACCCCCTTCCCCACAGTTGAAACTTTCCTCTCCTCCTGCCAGAAGCGTAGATTGCCCCCAGGAATGCGCTGCGTCCCACAGCTCCCCTGGCAGTGGCCCTCGGCTGTCCTAGGGTCAGGCCTGGCGCTACATCAAAGGCTGGGAATCGGTAACAGCGAGGCTCCTCGCCTGCTGCCACCCTCCCCACCCCTCCCCTCCCACCGGCCCTTTGGCTTCCAGGGAACAGCACATGGTAGCACTTAAGCTCTGAGAGAACGAGAGAACGGGAGGATGCTTTTCCTGCACCACCACCCCCAACCGTCCACAATGAACTACTTGTTAGGAGACTATTTTAATTTTACTTAATGCAATTTCTGTTGCCACCTCCTTCTCTGGATGCCCAGTACAAATATAGGGGAGGCCAATCCGCCAGGGGGAATGTTATTGGTGGGGGTGTAGGGCAGGGGAACAGTGCTGGTGCTCTGGTCTCCACTCAGGAAGTAAGGGGGTTGATGAGGGGAGGGCTCAGCGCTAGCTTGTACAACAGAGGCCAGCATGAGAGGCTGGGGTGGGCACAGGGGCCACACACTTCTTTGCCAAAGTGCTCTTCCCCATGCCCTGGGTTCAGTAGGCAGGCCCTCAGCCTGACAGCACGCAAGTTTTACTGTCAGATCCTTTGGGAGTGGCTAGAAGAAGGGGGTGCTTCCGGGTTCTGACCGGCCTCTGGGAGTTGTTCATCAGGTGCATCTCCTAGCAAATTATGGAAACCAGGGGTCCAACCGGCACTCTGGGACAGCAGAGTGGTCATCTGGAGACCCCTGGTGGCCAAAGGCTGCAGAGCAAGGCCTTTTCTTTGAGCTCTGCCTGGCCTGTGCCAGGCCCAAAGGCCACCAGCACGGACTCCTCCAGCCCCAGAAGGCCACCTGAACCGGGCTGCTGACCTCATTATTCAGCCCCTCCTATAAAGCCAGCAAACCTGCCCCATCTTGCTTGGAGAGTGTGCCAGTACATCATGGAGAATGCGGAATGGCCTAGCCTGGAGGGGGCTGTCTGAGTCTCAGAGTCACAGTGAAAGTAGAGGGCTATATAATCCACAGTGAATTAATTCCGGGGCGGGGGGAGGGGGGGCTGAAGTTAGGTTGATGGGACTTGTATGTTCGGCTCATTCGGGAGAGATGATGAGGTGATGCTCCAAGCAGCTCCACAGTCCTCGGCCCCTCCCTTCCCTCAGTCTCTGGGTGCACATCACACAATTGTGGGGCTGTCACTGGGAAAAATCACCAAGGGGGCTTTGTTTCCGCAGCTTGCCGACTCTGTAACGCTGCCTGTGTTTAACTCTGCGAAAGGAAACATCTAAAACCTCATACCATGCAAACGACTGCTGGAAAGTAGGTGTGGTACTAGAAGAGGAAGGGTGAGAGCCCCCCCCTGGAGAAGGAAAGGGTGGTGCTGCTCCCTTTTCTTAGCAGACCCCAGACACCACACAGTGCTTCCACATCTGGGCCCCAGCGTCCGTTCCCTTAATTTCCTTCATTCAGTCATTCTCTGGTGTGATTGGATGCTAAGGATACAGCTGACCTGCCCTGGGGCCCCAAATTGTACCTGGAGGGGGAGGTAAAAAGGCTCAGAGGACAGGATCCCAGTGGGAGCTTCCCTATACTTGGTAACACAAAAGTGACCTCCGCCTCCCCCCCCTTTAGTGGCCTGACCCAGCTGGAAGAGGCAAGTCATGTGTAAACTGCCTCTATTCAGGTGTCCCAGGACGCTGGTCCTAATCTCTGCAACCAAGACACACTTCCTGCGCAGTGCATCTATTATGGCTCTCCTCATCTCAGGCCTGTGCCCTAACCTTGGGAAAAGCCTGGGGGCCCCATTCCCCCCCAATAACCTGAGTATCTGGACCTCAAGAGCCTAGGCTGTCTCCAAGAACAGTGCTACCAACATGGCCTGACAACCTCTGATCCCTCCCTTGAAAAGCTATCCTAAGTTCTTTTTTTTTTTTTAAAGATTTATTTATTTTAGAGAGGAGAGAGAGAATGGGGAAAAGAGTAGACAGAGAAGGACAAGCAGACCCTGCACTGAGCACAGAGTCCAACACAGGGCTCGATCTCACAACCCTGAGATCATGACCTGAGCCAAAATCAAGAGTCCAATGCTCAGGGGACCTGGGTGGCTCAGTCATTAAGCGTCTACCTTCGGCTCAGGTCATGGTCCCAGGGTCCTGGGATCCAGTCTCACATCAGGCTCCCTGCTCGGCGGGAAGCCTGCTTCTCCCTCTCCCACTCCCCCTGCTTGTATTCCCTCTCTCGCTGTCTCTGTCAAGTAAATAAAATCTTAAAAAAAAAAAAGAGTCCAGTGCTCAATCGACTGAACCCCCCAGGCACCCGAAAAACTATCCTAAATTCTGTAAGGCTGGGAGAGGGGGCTGCAGGACTGCTCCCTTCCTCCCTCCCCCACAGGGCTAACCAGGCATCATGGCTAAGAACATGGGCTTTGTGCACTAGATTCTCCACCTAATGGCCGTATGACCTTGGGCAATTTATAGTCTCCCCTCTAAAAATGGAATTATTATAAATAAGGGAGTTATTGTGGATTAGGTAAAGTGCTAGTACAATGTCTGACAAGTGGTAAGCACTCAATAAATTGTACCGAACATCAGAGGTTTAACTTTGCTTTGACTTCATATCCCCCTCTAGACACTACCCTACTTCTTAGCTCTTTTTTTCCTCCTAAAGATTTATTTAGAGAGAGAGAGTATGCACGTGCGTATGAGCATGCAAGCAGGAGGAGAGGCAGAGGGAGGGAGAGAGTCCTAAGCAGACTCCCCGCCAAGTTCGGAGCCCAACGCCCCAGGCTAGATCTCACAACCCCAAGATTAGGACTTGAGCCGAAATCAAGAGCCAGAGCCTTAACTGACTGAACCACCCAGGCACCCCCGTAGCTCTTCTTTACAGCAGAACTCTTCGAAAGAAAATTTCGGTACCCTTAATCCTCTTTTATTCTCTCAAACCTTTTCCAATCAAGCTTTCATTCCCATTATTCTTTCTCTAAGTAAACTCTACACCACACGTGGGGCTCCAACTCATGCCCCTGAGATCAAGTGGCACATTCTACTGACTGAGCCAGCCAGGCGCCCCTCCCCATTCTTAACAAGGTCTTTCTAGCCATGCCTTCCTACTCAGTGGCCGAGAGCTCAAGATAGTCCATGTTAGGTATATCAGGGATAATGGTCTGCTTCTAGACTTTGCTAGACAATAGACCCAAAAATGACTTTGAAGGGGTATTTGCACCCAGGTTTCCCAGACTCTCTGGTCTGTGGGGAGGAGCCATTCCTAGACCAGGTAAGTGTAAGGCAGGGCCCAGGAACTTAGTTGGTCTCCTCACTCCACTGCAATAAAATTCCAGAAAGAAAACAGGACATGATTAGGATTTCACTCAAGAATGTGTCTTTATTGAAGAATCTGTAAGAAAAAAGGATGTACCCTCTGTAAAAAGAGGAGATGTCGCCTCCAAACAGCAGGAAGGAATAAGACCTGGGTGGCTTCCCAGAAGTCAGTGTTCCTGGCACAACTCCCCCTTCCGGGCAAGCGCTAGAGTATGTCACACTACAACTAGCAATTCCTATCCACCCCTACCAGCCTCCCCTCCCCGACCCCACAACCCTGGATTCTCTACAGCCATTCACCAATGGCATTCCAAAGGCCCAGGAATGGATGTGTGAGGCTTGCCTCTTAACGGGGTCAAAATGGGTTTTGCTTTGGAAAATTCAAACAGGAATGTAAAATGGTTGAGCTCTTTCTAGTCCAACCAAAGATGACTGCATCCAACAACCCCTTTGAAGGGAAAAGGAGCAAAGAGTTTCCCTCCTGCATGTGCACACTTGTGGGGTAAGTGGACTATATCACAGTCTGCTCTTTATTAGCATGGAGAATGGAAACAGAGTTAGAAGAATATGTAACAACCATGTTAAAGAGTCATTGAGTTCTAAAGGGCAGAGGGAGCTCTGAGGCTTCGGATTCCAACAAGTGCTCCTGCTAGCTACCCTGAAGTCCTGGGGATGGTCACTCCTCTCCAGCTGGGAGATTGTCCTCAATCCGCCTGATGAACCTCATCCGGATTTCTGTCACACCGTCTCCTTTCAGGGTGTCCTGGACAAACTTGGCCTCCACAGCCATCTGGACCTGGGGGACAGTGGGAAAATGAAGGGGCAGCTGCCTAGCCACAGCCTCTGGGGAACCACAGGGGATGGGGCTGTAACTGACTCATCCACAGCAGTCCAAACGAGGGGGCTGGTTTCCCACAAGGATGAGATAACCAGTTCCAATGTTCCTTTGCAAAAGGCAGTGGCCGTGACCCATAAGGACAGACTTAGCAAAGAACACCCACAAATGAGATTGTCACCAAATGAGCCAATCTGGGAATGGGTGCTCCTGGGCTTTGGGGGCTGACGGCACCACCCTCAGGGAGAGTCATCTTTGGATCCTATGCTCGACAGCATCACATCTCAGGCAGCAGAGTGCTGAGGTGAGCCAAAGGCCTTTCTTTTCTCTCTCTCTTTCTCTCTCTCTCTCATTCATTCAAAAATTTATCAAGCCCCTACTACAGCTCAGGTGTCCCAGAAGGTAAAGAGCTGCACTCACCATCTCCAAGGCTCCCCGCAACACCCCACACAAGAGATTGGAATAAATAAGGGATGAGTGGTTATCAGGAAGTTCCACAAAGTCCACCAAGGGGTTATTTTCCAAAATGAGGGAGAATTCGTCACCAGCTGGGCTCCAATTGGTGATGCTTGGAGTGATGCCCAAGTACATCTTGAACGCCACCTGTCAGGAGACACACAACAGCACCATGGGGAAGAGCAGTGGGGGCCGCGCACCAGGGAAGATGATGGGACTGGTGAAGGAAAGTTAAGTGGCTCAGGAACAAAACTGCGGCCTCTGCAAAACACTGGGGCTTTAGGTATTCAGGGCAAAAAAGGAAAAACATCTATGCACAATTCCACACCCCTCTCCTTCAAGGCCTCATACAATTAGGCAACTTGCTGTCCACCTACACTTCTGACAGGGGCGGCTTCCTGGAGCCAGCACATGAGAGGCCACGGCCCACTGCCCTGTCCTCTGTCTGCGCTATCTTGAACCCTTCCTGAAAGCAAATACAGTCACTGTGGCCGAATTACTCTAAAGACATCCTTCCCTCTATCCACTCTCCTACTTCCAAACCTTCACAAAGCTCTCTTCACTTCAGCCCTCTCTAGGATTTGGGCCAGCATGCTCTACAACAGAAAGAACCAACCTTTAGGTTACAGATGCCACAAAGCTAGAGGCGTATTACCATTTATTATTAATTCTATAAGATGTAATGCTAATACTATTAATAGCGACCATTTACCACAAGCACACCATGTTAAGTGCATTCACTTTACCTGAATGCTCATGTTCATTATTTCATTTACTCATTACAACCACCCTATGAGGTAGCTCTTATTTTCTTCTTTTAAAGATGAGGTAAGTGGTAATGAAAAAGGTTAAAATTAACTTACCCTTAACTATTAAATACTGGAGCCAGAATTTGAAGCCAGGTTTGTCTGAGTCCAAAGCCTATATTCGTAACCCCCATGCTACTCTGCTACATCTTCACAGTTGAGGAGATTTGGCTTTCATCCACATAGATGATCCCAACCACTCTTCCCTTTTCATGATCTGTGCTATTCCCAAACCATCAGGAAGGCTTCTTTGGCCCAGACAGCTGCCTAACTAGACTTTTGGAATACTAAGAGCCTCTCTAAGGGAGAGAGAGAGTGGTAAGCAGTGCCTCCCAGTGACATCCTTCAGCATAGCCAGGTGGCCCAGGATAATGACCTTGGCGATGACATCTGCGGTTTCCCGAAAGTCGTGGCACCTCCCAACATTTGACCGTGCCAAGAAATCTTCAATCAGTCGGACTCCAATGTTATAGCCCCTGGGAAGAAAATGAGAGAACAGACTATATCATGGGGTATGAATGTCTTATGTCTGAACATAAGGCTGCTAGTGGTAAAGGGAAAATGGGGGACAATCCCAAAACATCCCAATAAATGAGCTCAGTGGAAACCATGCCCAAAATGTTGGTTGTAAGAGAGAACCCAGTGCTGGGCTCTAAAGGACCATGTAGATTGTGCACTAGGGAGCCCATTCTTGTCTCTCCTGCAGAGGAGCTTACTCACATTTTGTCCAGCTGTTTATTCACATCTTCATCATTTTCATAGTCCTTGCACAGCTGTGTGACCAGAGCCCCGTAGGTGAGGGTGAAGAGCTCAGAGCTCTAAAAGAGATTCAAAAGGCAATCAGGACCAAGAAGCACAAAAGAAAAAGTTTAGTGAGTCTGGGTCAGCCTCAGTGCAGCTGTCAGGATTCAAAGGAAGGTCATCTGTGTCTGGTGAGAAAGAACATCACCTCCTGTGCGGTGGCCAAGGAGCGTGCCCCCCCCACCCAGGGTCAAGGTGACCACTACAGAACGGGTTGGAAAAGGCACTCCACACATGGAGCAGTCACTCTTCCAACACATCAGGGTGGGTTTCTGCTAACCCAGGACCCCACCATAGCGGCCAAGCCTAAGCTTTGGTCACCAGAATTGGGGGGTGGGGGGAGCCATCCACTGGATACTATGAAAGACAGACCTGAAGAAGACATTTACAGATTAGCTTCTGTACCCTAGCGGGTGAGACCCATGGCTTCTCCACATCTAAGAATGTGTGTCAGGGCCCAGAGTTCAACTGCACTCCCAGTGTCCCACCCAGGAGCATGTGAGGACCCACGGGCCTGGTCTGTGGGGAGGAGAGGAAGTCCCAGAGTCCATTGCACTGATAACCCCCTCCTAAGTCACCAGCATGAGGAACAATAATGTTCCTCTTGACACAGAGCGAAAATGCTTCCAGGAAAGAGGTAACTCTGAAAGGAATCCAATCTTTTGTGTACCTGGAACATAATCCTGATCTGGACTGGTTTCTATTACAACCACAGTTAAATCACAGAAACCCTTTCTCAGATAAAGACTCTTGGCACCTACCCACCAAGAAACAGGTGTGGAAGGTGACAGGATGAGCAATGCCAAGACTAAAGAATGAAAGCAGGAGGTGGGGGAAAGGCACTATCAGAGCTAAACAAAGTGAGATACATGCTAACAGTGCGTCTGGACCAATGGATTCAAATAGAAATAATCACTCAGCCACTCCCTTCTGAATGGAAGCTTGTCAAACTCGGAGCAGAGCACCTTTCTGTCCTCAAGTCTTCTGGGGAGCAAAGTCCAAGTAACCACCACAAGGCGAGGTCACCACAAGACTAGTGATGTGAGTGCCTTTTGCTTACACACTGTGTTCTATTTTTTATCATCTCATTTTCCACCCCACAATAATTCTGTAAAGCAGAAAGGGCAGGAATTAATCTCATTTTAGAGATGAAGAAATGAGAGACACATAATGATTAAGTAATCTGCCCAAGGACAAACAGCTAATTATTGACAAAAATAATTTTGGGAAACAAAAAACAAGAGTTTCTAAGCCAATGTTCATTCTTTTTTTTTTTTTTTTTTAAGATTTTTTATTTATTTATTTGACAGAGAGAGACACAGCGAGAGAGGGAACACAAGCAGGGAGAGTGGGAGAGGGAGAAGCAGGCTTCCTGCAGAGCAGGGAGCCCGACGTGGGGCTCGATCCCAGGACCCTGGGATCATGACCTGAGCCGAAGGCAGACGCTTAACGACTGAGCCACCCAGGCGCCCCTGCCAATGTTCATTCTATCCACTGTTCCCCACAAGTGCAATATTAATAACCCCCCCAACACATCCCAAAACAGCAACAAAAAACTTAGCCGTACTAGGAAGTCAAAGAGAATCAGTTTCAGAATCAGGAAGCTTTTTGAACTCAACTAAAACAGTCAGATCAGGGTGTCTCCAAGAGACCATTTACCAAATATGGCAATTAAGGGAAGCTATTAAGGAGGATGATGATTTTCTTAGTCAAGTTAAGGGTTTGGCACTAGAATGGCTTGAATATGAATGGATGGAGACAATCCAGCAGTTACCAGTCTATAGAGTTGGCACCACTGCATTAAATCAGGAGAGCTTTCCTTCCATTATTAATGAGCCCTTGGATGGAGACTCCAATGGCCTCAGCCCACCACGATGCCAAGAAACATGCATACCGTGATGCTATCAAGCACTTATACATGCAGCAGCCCCCAGTTTACCAATAAGAAAAATGAAGGCTTCAGACAGATATGTCCATGGTCACAGAATCAATATGCCTGGGATCTGGGAATGGGATTCCTGACCCAGGCTCTCCACACTCTCTCTTAATTTGCAAGTCTGTCTCCATCTCTGATTATGAACCAAGCCTACTCAAAGCAGTATGCAATGCAAATATTTAACTTAAAGGTCTTCATACTTTAAAAACAGGAGTGGGGCTGTGGTATAGAAAAAGGAATTCATTCAATGTTTATTATGTTCCAGGGACTATCTAATAGGAGGGAAACAGATAATAAACAGATTATACACACACACACACACACACACAGAAAGAGAGGAGGGAGGAAGAGAGAGAGAGATCAGCTTTCTTTTTTTTTTTTTTAAAGGTTTTATTTATTTGACAGAGACAGACACAGCGAGAGAGGGAACACAAGCAGTGGGAGTGGGAGAGGGAGAAGCAGGCTTCCCGCGGAGCGGGGAGCCAGATGCGGGGTTGGATCCCAGGACCCTGGGATCGTGACCTGAGCCAAAGGCAGATGCTTAACAACTGAGCCACCCAGGTGCCTCGAGAGAGATCAGTTTTAAATAGGATAGTCACAGAAGGCCTAGTAAGGTGATATTTGTGCAAAGACTTGAAGGAAATAAGGAAGAGCCATGAAGATATCTGGGTGAAAAGAGTCTAGGAAGCAAGTGCAAAGGCACTGACGTGGGAGTATGTCTGCCATGTTTGAGAAACAGCTAAGAAACCAGTGGGATTTGAGAGGAGTGAACAAAAAAGAAAACAGAAGAGGAAGGCAGAGAGGTTACTGTTGACCTGGGTTTTCAGTCCTTGTGACCCTTATAACAATAGGTTCCATGGGACCTTAGAGGTCAGCTAATTCAACCAACCCAATTTCTTCACTGAACATAATAACCACATTCTCCCTCCCAGAAGAAAACATGAATCTCTTCTGCAACATTTCTACTTTCAGGTGCTTTAATTACGTTTAATGATAATGGCCATAAACATTTATAAAACCTTCAGAATGCCTTCACAGTTTCTCATTGATCCTAATCACAACCATGAGAGGTTAACAGAACAAACATTATTCATTCTCATTTTACAGGCGACAGGTTAAGTAACTGAGACTCTTTCTTCTTACAGTTGCGCACCACCCTGTAAAAAGTTATGTGATCTAAGCCATCACTTAGTATCTTGGATCAGTTTTTCTCCGTATGTACAATGGTGACAGTATCTGCCTTAGAGAGTTACTGTAAAAGCCCACGGAGATAATGTTTGTAGAGCACCCGCTGCACAGCACCTACATTAGAAGTAGATATTGAGGGGCGCCTGGGTGGCTCAGTTGGTTAGGCGACTGCCTTCGGCTCAGGTCATGATCCTGGAGTCCCTGGATCGAGTCCCGCATCGGGCTCCTTGCTTGGCAGGGAGTCTGCTTCTCCCTCTGACCCTCCCCCCTCTCGTGCTCTCTCTCATTCTCTCTCTCAAATAAATAAATAAAATCTTAAAAAAAAAAAAAGAAGTAGAAAATGATTGACTGATTGGTTGATTGATTTCAAAGAGAGAGAAAGAGGGAGGGGCAGAGGGAGAGGGAGAGGATCTTAAGCAGCCTCCATGCCTAGCCTGGAGCCCGAAGCTGGGCTCCATCTCACGACCCTGAGATCATGACCTAAGCCGAAATCGAGAGTCGGATGCTTAACAGACAGAGCCACCCGGGGGCCTCTGTTTTTATTTTTAAACTAGTTTTCTGTGGTGTGGTATCCAAGAGTACCCTGAACTAGGTTCAAGGAGGGAGATTTTGAATCAATATAAAGAACTCTGTAACAACTAATAAGGCATACAGCAAGAATACTGGGTTTGTAGCCAGAAAACCTGATTCTGAGTCTGGACTGCCACTTACTAGCTGTGAGATTTTAGGTAAGTCACTTCGCTTTGCATAATCTCAATCTCCTCACACAAAAATGGTAACAGTAAAATCTGTCATGCTGATTACAGGATTGTTGGGAGGATCCAATGAGATAATGGACTGAAATATGCTCTGCAGACCAACAAACCACAGGAGTGGTTTCATACTGGAACAGCTGATCTGATCTCTAAGTACTCTGGGCACAACCTGAGCAGGGCAAATTAAGCCAAGCCCTACTTCAGGTGAGCTATGGCACTTGAGGGTTTTCAAAAGGCTTTTCAGTTAGTGTCCCAGACAAATAACAAATCTCCCTAAGGGGGCTGATTTTTGGAGCTAATGCTCCAAGAGTCACATTTACTATTTTTATCAACACAAGTGATTCAGTGTAACTGCCCCTAACAGCTGGGAGTGAAGGTCAGTGACAGGACCTTCACTCTCTCTTACCCTCCAGCCTCCTGTCATGGAGACTCTGAGTGCTGCTACAGAAGGAGTAATTCACCTGAGCACTGGAGAATAGAGCCGCTGGGGTTGGGTTACTAGTAACATGACACAAAATAAGGGAAGGTTTGATTGTCCATAGAATTCAGGAACCAAACACGACACAGACACATAAAGGCTAATATCTTTACTAACAAGGATGCTTGCTGGCTGACTTTTACCAAGTGCCAACTACATTAAGTACACCATCACACTGCTAGCTTTTCATGCATTACCTCAATTAATTCTCAGAACAACCCCATGATACTATTACTACACCTTCTAATTTATTTTAAGATCTTTTATTATTTATTCGTGCACGCGCGCGCGCGAATGAGAGAGAGAGAGAGTGAGAGAGCGTAGGAGCACAAGCAGGGGGAGCGGCAGGCAGAGGGAGAAGCAGGCTCTCCACCAAGCAAGGAGCCTGATGTGCGACTCGATCCCAGAACTGTGGGATCATAACCTGAGCCGAAGGCAGACGCTTAACCCACCAACTGAGCCACCCAGGCATCCCTCTAACTTATTTTTTAAAGACAGTGAACCTGATGCTTACGACAATGAGGAAACTTGCCCAAGGTCACACAGCAAATAAGCAGTTAAGCTGGGACTCCATGCCAGACAGTACTGTGTTGTATGCTTTCCTGCCTCACAGAATGTGCTTCTCAAGGTTAAGGACTAGGACTGCATCTCTCACAGCACCTAGCACAGACCTATGCATAGAATTAGGGCTCAGGAAAAGTTTGCCTGGTACATTGGCTATTTCTGTTTGCACAGACTAAAAGCAGAGGTCTAGTTCCTTGGACATATTAATCATTTAAGTCTTGGAAGGTTTAAGTGGGAACACAGCAATTAGCCGAAGGTAGGGCCAACTGGGAAGAAGGCTGCTAGAGGGGGAGACTTCCCGGGAGGAGAAGAACATGTCAAAACCAGGTGGCCATAAAGAGGATCATGTGACAGATCCTAAGTAGGCGCCAGCAGTAAGTGAATGAGAGGATGCACCAAACCTTCATGTCATTCATTCACTACATATTGATTGCCTAGTGCCAAGCATCATTCTAGATGCTAGGAATAGGGCAGTGAACAAAACAAACCCCTGTTCTGGTGGTTACATTCTCATCGGGGAGACTGAAAATAAACAAGTATGTAATTCGTAATGAAATAGCGCTATGAAGAAAAATGGAATAGAGTAAGAGGACAGAAAACTGTAGTCAGGGAAGGCCTCTCAGAGGAAGTGACATTTGCATAACTGTGAATGAAGTGGGGAGTAGCTAGATGAGGATTAGGGTTACTCATTGGAGGAAGGGATTTTTTTTTCCTTTTTTTTTTGGTTCTTCTTGTTTTGAAGTAGGGTCCATGCCCAATGTGGGGCTTGAACTCAAAACCCCTGAGAATCCCATGGACCCTGAGATTAAGAGTCCCATAATCTACTGACTGAGCCACCCAGGAGCCCCTGGGGTAAGGAAGTTCTAAGCAGAGACACCAGGAGTTGCAAAAGCCTTGAGATAGGAGTGTGCTGCTGTACCTCCCTAATTCTCCCACTCACCAAAGCTGAGTGAGCACTGGGGGTTCCTATTTAAAAGAGTATTAAAGGGGCGCCTGGGTGGCTCAGTCGTTAAGCGTCTGCCTTCGGCTCAGGTCATGATCCCGGGGTCCTGCCTTCGGCTCAGGTCATGATCCCGGGGTCCTGCCTTCGGCTCAGGTCATGATCCCGGGGTCCTGGGATCGAGCCCCGCATCGGGCTCCCTGCTCTGCGGGGAGCCTGCTTCTCCCTCTCCTACTCTGCCTGCTTGTGTTCCCTCTCTCACTGCCTCTCGCTGTCAAATAAATAAATAAAATCTTAAAAAAAAAAAAAAGATTTCAATAGGGATTTTAAGTAAAAAAAAAAAAAAAGACGAGTAAGATACGAAAACTAAGCAGGAAGACCTCTTGTATCTGTTCATATCTTACGAAAAGGAGGAGGAAATAAACATTTGCCATGCCCCATACATGGTACACTGCTATATCACTTAATTCTAAGTAGGCATTATTGCTTCCAATTTATAGATAAGAAAATTGAGGATCAATCAAGACAGAATTCCAACAATGTCCATGCTTTTCCCCCTACATGATACTGTTTCCTAGCAAAATATACTTTTTTTCTTTGAAATTCTTGGTATTTCCTCCAAAACAGGAATTCTTTTTTTAAAGATTTTATTTTCAAGTAATCTCTACACCCAATGTGGGGTTTGTACTCACAACTGGGAGATCAAGAGCTGCATGTTCCTCAGACTGAGCCAGCCAGGTGCCCCCAAACAGAAATTCATAACCTGTGATCTATGGAGGATTTTCAGGGAGCCCACAAATCCCCCCCAAATATAAGTAAGTGTCTGTGTATATGTTTGTCAACTTATTATTTATGGGAAGATCCATAGGTATCAGCAGCTTCTCAAAAGGAGTCTGAGAGAAAAACAGGTAAGTACTACTCTGAAGTATTAGGGCCTCCTGCAGCCCATTTTTGGTGCTGTTCCTGGTGTAAGATGCCAAGGTGTGAGGGATGTTTAATCACCCCTCTAGAGCTGAGTGTCAACAAAGGGCCCCTAATCTGCCTGACCAACCTGCAACCTTGGATTATTTAGTTTCTAAATCTGAAAACAAAGACAGACAACATGGGCAATTCTGAAGGAGGTAAGAACATGGCAAAGAAAAGGAACACCTGCCAAGAGGTCTTAACTTGGAGGAAAATGTCATCGACCTTACTTTCCAGGCCCACGTGCCATCTACTGCCAACCCTTATGAGACTACATGGTGTCCCACTCTTCCCAGGACAAGAAAGGAGCCGCCCCCACTCACCAAGGGGCACCACTTACTGCCTATCCTGGCCCACCTCTCACTCCTCCAAATACAAAGTACCTTTTTGGCAAGACCAGTATCTGAGCATCTCTTGCAATGTCCAGAGCACAGTGTGAGAGACAGTAGGGCCTAGCAGTCTGAAGCTTTGCAGTTATAGAGACATGTGTTCAAATCCTAACTCTTCCTAGCTGTAAATTTGGGCAAGTTATGTAACCTAACTGAGCTGTAAAACTGCGATAACATTATCCACCTGAGAGAGTTACTTAGCGGATTAAATGGGCCAAGGTGCGTAAGGTGCTCGGCCCAGAGCCTAACACACAGTAAGAGAGCGACAGTGGCAGTTACTGTTACTACCGCCGTGGTCGCGGGTCCCGCACACAGCGGCTCTCAGGACCCGGGGGAGGGGTCTCTGAGCCGCTCCAGCGGCCCTCCAATCTGCCTCAGGCCTGGGACGCCGCCGGCGTGCTTCTCCCCTGCCGACCCACAGGCAGCCCCCTCCTCCTTCCTGCCCGCGGAAGCACCCTGCGCTCACGGGAGGCCCTTTTCCAACTGCGCGCCGCGCCGGGCCCCTTCCCCAGAAGCCCTCCATTCCGCCCCTCCCGCCGAGGTCACGCGCTCCGAGTTACCATTTTCTTGCTCTCGGTGCCACGGTTCGCCTGCCTAGACATGGTGCCAGCCGCCCTACCCCGCCTCGCCACAGACCCTCTCGGCGACCCCTCCTGACACCGCTCGACCCGGCCGCGGCCCCTCAGCCCTGGGGACTGACCGGCACCAACTCACCGCGCCTGCGCGGCCTGCCGCGGGGCACCACGGGACTCGTGGTCCGGGCCGACGAGGGTATTTCCCGCCCAATAAACGTCAGACTACAACACCCAACAGCCCCAGTGGCAGCACCACTGGACTACAACTCCCAGAGTGCTTCGCGCGCGATGGGGTCTTAGAGCCTGCCTCCCCGCCAGGGCTGCCTTCTGGCCACTGGGTGGCGTCCGGAGCTTGCGGCAGTCCTGTATCGTCCACACACTTCCATCTCCTGCCACCCCCTCACCCTCACAGATGCTCCGCAAATTCCTGTCTCGATGGGTTGGTCTTGGAAAGTCCCCCTTTCGAACTAGCTTCTTCCGCTGTTGCTGCAGTTCAGAGCCAGAGGCTCCCGGGATGTCCCAGAAACCTAGCTATGGCTCATACACAGATCTGGCTTCTTATTGCAAAAATATTTAATGACAACCTACTGTGTGCCAAGCATTTACTAGGGGCTTTCTCTTCAGGTTGTCATCTGTCCCCAAACTCCAAAAGCAGCCAGTACCTGCATCCTACCACTGTGGCCTCATGATGGAATACCCAGTGTGTCTGCTAAAATTCAGGTCACTTTGTCCCCCTCAATGACACTGCCTGGTCCCTGGAAAAGAAAGATCGCCAGAGTTGGTAACAGCCAGTCCTGGATTTTAAGCTCAGCTTTGCCATTTTAGGCAAGTTGCTGGATCTCTCCCAGTTGTTGTGAAGATTGGTGAGACAGGAGTGCAGAGCACTTGGGCACAAAGTAAATGCATATTCCCTTTCTTCCAGCCACTCTCTCAAAACAGCCCAACAAACAGGTCCCAGAAACACCGGGGAAATGTGCTGGCCACACCGTAACCCATCGCCAAGGGGAAGTCCTACAGTCCCTGACCATAGCTCTTTGGTTTCAGCTCCAGCCATCCCCTCTGGCTGGTCAATTGTGAGAGGGCTGGCCTGGGAGTCCCTGAGCACCCTCTCCTCACTTAAGCCTGGTAGCCGGACTCTGTAAGCAGCTGCATTCTAGCCCCTAGCCTTCACCATGACAACCAGCCTGCCCAGACGTGAGCCAGCCAGGCTGGGGAAGACTGGGGGGCCCAGGCTGCTCCGGCTAAAAGCCAGTTCCCAAGATTCCCCCAGTGTCTCCCTCAGGGTGCAGGACCAGTCGTTATTATACCCTTCTCCCTGCGACAGACATTCTGGGCCTCCCTAGAGGCAGTGACCTTTGACTCCCCCCTCCTGTTTCAGTGCTTTGGCTGAGAGTTCTGGGAAGGAACAGGAGGGCAGTGGCGTTGGGGGCGGTGGTGAAGCCAGGGTCGGCTAGCCCCCCCGGAGGCCAGCATGGCCAGGGAAGGACCTCCTGCATTCCCAGGAAAGAGGACAGCTGAGGTGAAAGCTGCAGTTGGCTGGCCTGTCGGTCAGGGCTCCTCCCTGCCGGCTGCCCTTGGCTGCCCACAGAAGCCTGAGTCACAGTCACGGCCAGCCGCCCGACCCCACCCAGCCTCCTGTAAGGCTGGGTGGTTCTGGAGAAGCTGGAGGCGGAGCCTCTCCCTGCCTATCTTAGGACCTCTGAGATTCTTCCTCTGTCTGCCTCTGATTGTTCCTTTTGGAGTCTTTTTCGTTGGGACGCCTCCTTGTGTCACAAGTCGTGAATTAAGGATGGGGGTGGGGCCCATTTCAAGCTGATTTATAGGGTCTCCTTCTTGCTCAGATGGGAACCTAAACCTCCTTAGACAGCTGCTCCAAGAGTTCTCAGTACCGCTCCCATCATTCCCAAATCCCAGTCCCTTTCCACCACTGCTCAGGGCCAGGACATTAGGAACGCTAGGCGCCTCCTCCCCACCCTCGTTTCCTTCTCCCTAGAAAAAAATACAGCAGGGACAGTTTCCCATTCCTAGCAGGGGCTCTAGACAAAGACCCTCCCAGAAATCCAAAGCGTTGAGCCTATTTGATCCTGGATCTGAGTTCCTCCCCCTTCCAATCTGTCCCTGTTCCTTCCCCTCCCCAAGCTGGAGGGAAACCTTGTTTGCAGCTGGTGTCACCACCGCCCTTGAGGACATTCTCCACCCTCAGCTCCAGGGAGTGGGCTTGGAGGACTCCCCAGGAGAGCGGTATGGGTTAGAGACCCATTCATGGTGTGGTGCCTTGGGGGTGGGGTAGGGGTGAGAGTCTGGTGTCTGTTCTCTCTGCTGCCCCCACTATGAGGGCCCTCCCACTTCCTACTTTGTGAGTGTGGAGGCAGCCTCCAGGGCCTTGGTCCTGATTCATCTCTCTGATCTCTTGTGTCAATCTCTCAGTGACTTCCTTCACCCCGCCATCAGGTTCATCCTGGGCCCTGCCCCACCAAACCTAGGCGGTTGTAAATTCTCTTGCTCCTGCCCTCCCCCCAGGGGAATCGGAAAGGGGACATATTTCTGATCCCCGTTCAGCGACCTGCCCCCTAGCCCCAGCCCAGCCTCGTGGTGAGAGGAACAGCTCATTCATGATTGTTTCTGAGGAGGAGGGGACTGCCCTGGGCGGTAGGGGAGGCACAGGGGAGCTGACAGAGTTCCCTGCCCCTCACCAAAGAGGGCAGGGCATCCTGTTGGGGCTTTCAGTCCCTGATGTTGCAAGTGCCTCATTTGCTCCTTTTCTGGGATGTCTAATATTGGGGGGGCCGTGTGAGGCTCCCAGACACTGTCACCCAGCCTCAAACTCAGAGGGACACACACTCCAAACCTTCTCAGTTGCTAGGGCCTGGGATCTGCCGGGGATCCTGGCCAGTCCGGGGTAAATAGAGAGTAACTGACGCCATCTCTCCATCTGTTTGTTCCGACTTAATCAATCACAGGACACTGGCGCTGTCCTGGCTCCCCCTCAGCCATCCTCCCAAGACTCACTCTGGACCCCTCAGCTGTACAGGAGGCCTGGGGCTGGCCAGGAGGACTGTCCGTCAAGTTGGCTAACTCCCAGATATCTTGCTGTCCCCACCACTAGCATCTTGTAAAAGGGGGTGTAGGTGCCTCCACCCTCAGTCTAGGGAAGAGTTCCTCTGTGTTGGCACCGTTGACGTTTGGGGCCTAATGATTCTTTGCTCTGAGCATTGTAGGACGTTAAACGGCATCCCTGATGTCTAAGCACTAGATGCCAGTGATACCCCCAGTTCTGACAACCAAAAGTGCCTCTAAACATTGCCAAACGTCCTCTGTGGGGCAAAATTGCCTCTCTGGTTGAGAACCACTGACGTAGGCTAACACCACGCACTGTCTCTTTGCAATGATCCCTCAAAGTCAATCCCAGATCACTACACACAGTAGAGAATTCCAGTTCTAAAGCACTGCTCACCCCTCCCCTTGCAAAAAACCTTCCCCGACTCCCCATGATCAATATCATGTAGATCATGATGTCAATTGGCATTCAAATCCTCCTACATAGACCATCCCTGGCCTATCTTTTCATCTTTAGCTCCCATTGATTTCCCCCTCCACTATTGTTGAGGTCTAGCCAATGAAGGGATCTCACTGTTCCCACCCAGGGTCTTCATCCTTGTAGTCATCTCAAATTCACTGAAGAAGAACTATCCCAGAGGGCTCGCCCCAGCCCTGTTACGCTCTGTTCATGAATTCTGAGTCTACTCACTGCCTGGCTCAGGTTAGGCCTGTTCGCATCTGGAAGATGCAGGCCCTGAGGCCTCTGACCTCACAAAACACAGTCCTGGACTCCATCATCCACATGGTCTGCTCACCCTGCAGGTGGGATGGCTGACAACAAAGATGGGGCTCTGCTCCTCCTCCTAATCTGCTTTTATCCTTAAAGCTCCATCATCATCACCACCATCATATTTATTACGTACTTCTTACTTATATGCCAGGCTTTGTGCTAAGCACTTCATCTGCATCGCCTTATTTAACCTTTAATGACCCCATGACACCTCACGGTACTATCATTTTCCTGATTGTATAAGTGAGCAAACTGTGTTTCAAAAAAGTTAAGATACTAGCTTAAGGTCAGCAGCTCCATTTGCAGGCTTTCTGTCATCATCATTTTCTTTTTTTTTTTTTTTAAGATTTTTTATTTATTTGAGAGAGAGAATGAGCTAGAGCATGAGAGGGGGGAGGGTCAGAGGGAGAAGCAGACTCCCCACTCAGCAGGGAGCCCGATGTGGGACTCCTTCCGGGGACTCCAGGATCATGACCTGAGCCAAAGGCAGTCGCTTAACCGACTGAGCCACCCAGGCGCCCCATCATCATCATCATTTTCTAATGATTTGGGGCCAGAGGCGGCACTATTCCCTCCCCGGAGGCCCTTCCAAGAGAGTTCAGGCCCCCCAGCTACTCACTCTTTCTAGGACAGGCTGCTCCCAGGTTGCCTGAAACCCAGACCCTTTTGTTCCCCACCCTCCCCCTTGAAATGGCTGCTTTCTGGAGCTGTTCAAAGAAGACACTAGCAGGAAAGAGGGGCAGGAGGCTAGCATCTCACTGGGCCTAATCTCTCACAATGGAGAACCAGAGAACTGACCTTCTAGAGGTCAGGACAAAGGGCAGGGAGGGGGTGGCAGGGCCCAGCTGTGCCTCCTCTTCCGTCCCCTCTGTCAATCTTTGCAGCACCGTCATCGATCCACCTTCCCAGCAAGCTCCCACCCCCCAACCCCCGCAGGCTGGCCAGACTTGGCTTCAGGCCCCACCTCCGCCGGCACTAACAAGGGGACCCACCTCGAAGAGCTGGGAAGCAGGACCACGGGGAGGGGAGTCAGAAGGGGCTCACTCCCTCCTGACAGACCTTCTCCCCTGACAGGCCACAGGGGAGAAAATCCTTCCGGGGAGATTGGACGGGTCGCCCGATGGGGGTGGGGGAGGGTCAGGACCAGGACCACCCAGTTTGGAGCTGGGAGGGACCCAGCAGATTAGAGACCTGGGTAAAGCATTGGTGCGGGCCTGTAATTACCCCGGAGGAGCAGGGAAGACACCAACCATAGGATGCTGGAGGAAGGGCAGCAGCAAGGCTCCTGGCCTCTCCCCATCCCAGCCATCACCAGGGGAGAGAAAGCAGAGCCCTTTTAGGGGTCTCCTTGGGACCCTCGTTCAGGTCTCTCGACATCTCCCGGTCGGATTTGGTTTGACGTGGGCCTGGGAGAGAATTTGGATTTGAAGCTACCGCCAAGGCGCCAGAGCCGGGGCCCCCAAGTTCCAGGTTGGGATTGGGGGCTCCCAGCCCCGCTCCCTTCGACTCCCCCCAGTCCAAGCCGCGGGTGAGTCACCAGAGCGCTCCCTACATAGTCTTCTCGCGCTGTGGCGCGTACCAACGCGCGGCCGCAGGGGGAGGCGGCGGGACGGGCGTGCTCGGAAAGCCGTGGCGTCCCCTCGGCCGCAGCCGCAGGAGAGGCGTCCCGAGCTCGAGGGCCCGCGCTCCGGGGCGGAGGCGGGGCGGAGCGAGCGAGGCGGGCGCGCAGCGGCTCGGGTCCCGGACGCTGGGGCGGGGGGGAGGCCCTCCCCGCGTCGCACTTGGTACGCGCCAGCGGGGAGGCCAGGCCCAGCCCCGGCGGTACAATAGGGTTGGGCCGCGGCCGGGACTGGGCCGGCGCCGGGCAGGGAGCGGGATCGCGGCCGGAGCCAACAGACACTGGGCGGCCGGCGACTCCGAGCCTCGCAGGCCACCAGCCGAGGCAGCCCCGACCTTCTCCGGAGCGCCTCCGCCTCCGAGTCTTGCCCGCCGGGCAGGGCCGGGCGTGATGCGCCGCGGGACCCCTGTCCTGGCCGCCGGCCGCCGCCGCCGTCGCCGCTGAGACCCCAAGACCCCCAGTGACGCCGCGGCCATGGAGAGTGGCCCACATGCAGAGCCGGGTGCCGGCGCACCCCCAGGTATGCCGGGAGCCACGCAGAGGCGAGATGGGGGGAGGTCGCGGGGCCTCGGGAAGGCCGAGGAGGAGGCCAACACGCTGGGCGGGGACCCCTCCCCCGCCGCGCCTTCTGACCACTTGGAAGTTTAAAAATAAAGGCTGCAGCGGCGGCGGCTCGGGGCCACCGACGCATCCTCTGACAGCTGCCCCCTCCCCCACTCCGGGCGCTAGGACGCCCTGGGCGGCGGGATCCTCGAGGATCCCGCTCCGGAGTTGTTGGGGTGACCCTTCCGCCCCGGCCCAGTGCCACCTCGGTTGCTCCGCCAACACCCCCTTTCCGACCCTGATGGTCCTCTTCAGTTGAACTGGGACGTCTGTCCCCCTCTTCATCCCGGGTGGGCAAGGGTGACCCCAGCCTGAATGTGTGTGTTGGGGGTCCAGATTCTCAGGCCTGGAGTCCTGCATACCAAAGCCTAGGCCTTTGGCGCCCCCCACGCCCAGGCCCTAGCCCAGACCTTGCCCCCACCCCATCTCTCCAGCTGCCGCGCAAAGGGCCTGTTGCTGCTGCGAGCCGGCCTGGAGTGGAGGGGAGGGCAGGGGGAGGTCTCTAGCGGCGGCTGCCAAGTAACCCGCGGGATAAAGACGAGGGGGAGGGGGAGGCGGCATTGTTTGGGGCGAGGGCGGGAGCTGGGGAGTGGGCCGCCTCCTGTGCAGCCAGGCCTGCTCCGGAGCCCACCCAGCCGGATTTGGGGAGGAAGGGGGCAGAAGTAAAGCTGCGTATCCTGCCACCCTCCGTCCTAGCCTCTCTAGGCCCGAGTCTCTCTCGAGAATGAGGTGAAGGCTCAAGGCCGCACTCCCGGGACCTGCCACATCATTCCTCAGCCTGAAGCTTGGGATGCCTACCCCCGCCCCCCTACACAGACTCCAGGCCCCAGAAGACCATCAAAGCTACCCTCCCCTCCCCTCCCCTCACCCCACCAAGCACCAGTGCCCAGGACTTCTGCAAATCCCATTCGGATCTGGGAGCAGCTGATGAGGGGGTGGGGACAGGTTTCTGGTTGGGCCTGGTGTTGGAGGGAGGGATTTCTCTTTCTCTTTCTTCCTGGAAGGGGAGGGGAGAGCATGATTACTGAGGACCCAAGTTCTGTTCCCACTGACTCAGGGGGGAGGCGGCCCCAACCTCACACCTCCGTAGAGTCCTAGAGCCTAATCCCTGCCACCTGCCTGACCCCTGCGGCGTGGGCTCAGCATGAAACAGTGTCTGTGGGTGCGGAGAGCCCAAGACAAGGCGGAGCCACTGGGCTGTGGGTGGGCTCCTCCCCATGCCAGCGCGGGTGCTTCCAGGGGCTGGTGTGGGTGTGGGAGCTGAGGGATGCAGGTGATGGTGGTGGGCGAGCTATCGGACTCTTGTGGTTGGGGTGGTGTGTAGACTGTGCTGGAACAGTGGCACTTGGATCAGTCTTGGCTCTGCTAAGCCTGAGACAGGACACCCAGGGAGTCCTAGACTGGGTCCATTTCATCTGCTTATTGGCCCTCTGCATCTAATTGGCCCCCTGAATGGGCCTGATGACTGGGCCACAGATGAGGGCCTGAGTGAGTGTCTGGTTTATAATTTAGGCACTTGGGTGGGATGCCTGACTGAAGGAGTGGGCCTGGGGGACATGCTTGGCTGTACTGAGGGGCCTGAGGGGGTCTACATATAGGGTCCTGCGTTGGGAAGACTCTTCTATACACAGGGGCCTAGATGGAGTTACATGACAACCTAGATCAGGCTGGTGGTGAATCCCTACACAGAAGGTGAAGGTGACAGGGGCCCCCTCCAAGCCAAGGGCTTCCAGGGAGTAAAGGTGGTGCCCACTGCATGTACCCTGTCGAGTCTGAGGCATGGGGCGGAGACACTGAGTGCACATGGCATGATCCCTGCCATCCTTGAGTTTCCCCTGCCCCCTGAGCATTTCCAGGAGGCAACATGGAGTAGGGAACAGGTGTGGACTGGGGCAAGTGACTTGCCTCCTCCAGTCACAGTTTATGCCCCTGGAGAATGGAGGTGGTGTTACCAAACCTGTGGGGTTAATGTGAGGGTTAGAGATGATGTACCGAAAGGAACCTGGCACATAGACGCCCACAGTACAGTGTTATTACCATTATTGTGGTTATGCTCATCAGAACCAGTGCCAACAGGGAAGTATGAAACATGGGGGAGGTGAGAACAGGGATTGGGAGCCAGTTTGCTTAAGAATGTAGACTCTGGAATCAAACATAACCTCCTACTGTGTGACCTTAGGTGTGCTGCTTAACCTGAGTCTTAAATGTTCCCATTTATAAAATGAGAATAATGCTAGAAATTATCTCATGAAGAGATTGGGATCGTTAAATTAGATGAACACATGAAACACTTAGCCTAGGCCTGGGCACATCATTAGTGGTCAATAAACTCTATTTGTTTTTTGTTGTTTATTGTTTTTTAATTCCTTTGGAGGCCTGAGGAGGAGGTGTGATTAATTAGAATTTCAGGAGGTAAATATGGGACAGAGGGCCAGGGAGAGGGGAGTTCTAGACACATATGAACCAGGGTGGATCTGGGGAGCAGAGGGGCCCCCGTGCTTGAGGGGGGCTGCGGCAGTAGAAGAGAGCCCCTGGGAGGTGGGTGCGGACGGCCGTCCAGCACACCATGCTGACGCCTGCCATCAATGCTGCCTGTACAGAGGGCAGAGAAGTGAATCAGTCACTACCCTCCGAGAGCTCTCGGCCCAAGGAGGGAAGCAGATGTGCTCGGGGCAGGGAAACCCCACAGGTATACTGGTGATATGGTGGTCAGTGGGCTTTGCTTGTGGAAGGCTTCACAGAGGAGGAGGCATTTCAGGTGAACCTAAAAGGATGAGTAGAAGTTGGCAAGACTGGCACAATGGGCTGTGTCTCTACATAGGGCAGCCAGCCTAGCTGGTGCCTCCCGCGGACAGCTTCATCCCCCCTTGGGCCGGTGGGCCCAGTAATGAGCCTCTAATGAGCCCCTAATGTGCAGTCATGCATATGCAAATGAGGAGGAAGGGGCACCAGGCCAGTGTACTCCCCCTTTCCCTCAGGATGGGCATCAGCTGTGGGTGGGGCAGGGCGGGGGGGGGGTGGAGTGAGCTAAAAGCGGGGCCCTGACCAGAGTGGTGGCACTAGAGGGTGGCCAGGACAGGTCTCAGGTCTGACCACAGACCTTAGGCCACAAGCAGCAGGGAGCCATGTCCCTGAGTCCCCACTGGGCCTTGGGACAAGTCAGGGAGCCAAGGGGCCAGGCCCAGATAATGCAGCTTTGTTGGCTATGGTCGCGCTGCCTGGCACCCCGGGGCACAGCCTTCAATGTCTGGTCGTCTGGTCTGCCACCTCTCAGCTGCAGCTCTGCCCTGAGGGGAGCAGAGAGCGTGGCAGGGTGGGGGGTAGAGAGCATGGTGTTGCTACCGCCATCAGCGCCCCTCCCCGCTTGTAAGAGGAGATGTGTCCCCTCACCAGGGATAAGTCCAACTTATCTCCCACTCCTAGTTATTAAGGGCCTTCTCTGTGCCAGGCACAGTGCCTAGCATATCATGTGCATGGTCTCATTTGATTCTCAAAACAGTCCCTGAGTAGGGCCTACTACTATCCTCCTTTTACAGATGAGGATCAGAGAGGGACGTCATTGGCCTAAAGTCACACAGCTAGGAACTGACAGAGGCAGAATGTGAACCCAGGTTCATCTGACTCTAAAGCCTCTGCACCAAACCTCTAGGCTGAATTATCATGGCTGAGCCAGCCAGCGACAGAGTCTTGCTTCCCTGGCATGACTGATCTATAGGCATCTTGGTCTTAGGGACCCCATGATCCATCCTCTGGCAGGCAGAGGTAGAGCCAGCAGAGCCCTGGGTTCCCTGTGCATCTTGTCAGGTTGGAGTCTGAGGAAGTCAGACCAGAAGGAGGCCCTGGACCCAGGCAGTGGTGACAGTCCAGCCAGCAGGCCATCCTCAGGCCCCTGCCCTGAGCCTGTAGGCCCTAGCACGGGCCGACCTGCTGGGGCTGAGGGAGGGCCCGTGGTGGGGCCTGGGCTGTGGGATGGGGTCATTTCCTGCCGCCTAAAATAACAGGAAGTGGGTGCTCCTGATTGGAGGCTGGGAACAATGGCCGCCAACCAGGCCAGAGAGCTCCTTCAGATCTGCTGTCTCAGTTGTGATCCAGCTTTATCTCTCACAGAGGCCCATGGCCTGGCCCCAGTGCCCTGCTGCTAAGGGCCTGTGGCCCAGGGTCTGAGGACTATTGGAGCAGGATGCCCCCTCCTCGTTCAGTCCCTCTCAGAGCTGGCTCAGCTCTGTTCAGGCTGGGAGTGATGCTGCCCCCTAAGGGTTCCCTCTGTCCCAGCCCCACAATCAGGCATCTCTCAGAGTTTGTCCTTCCGGGGCCTGCCCCTGCCCCCAACCTCATCCTCCCAGCTCAGATCTCTCCAGGCAGGGAAACCCAGGAGGCTGCCTCCTTTGGGTAAGGGAGTGAAGGTACAGATTGTCACGCTGCGTCGGGCCCGAACCCCAGCTTTGATACTCACCAGCTATGTGACTTAAGCACGTGTCTTAAGCTCTCTGAATCTATTTCCTCACTTGTCAAATGGGGTAATAACGTCTAACTCATAGGGTTGTGGTGAGGATGATAGGGACTGATGTGTTTAAAGTGTTGAGCTGGGCCTGACACAGCATTAGCTATTGCAGCTGTTAACTGGACTTACCCTGGGCCCAGGTAAGGGAGTGCCCAGAAGGGGCAGGGAGGACGCGACCTGAATGAGACTGTACAAGTACACTGGGAACACCGTGTCTGAGTGCTGTGTGGGTCTCTGAGGCTTCCTCTGTGCCTCGGATCGGGTGCCTGGCTGTGTGTGTGTGTGTGTGTGTGTGTTTGTGTGTGTGTGTAGAGTTCCAAATCCCACGAAGTGTGATTCCTGTGTATATAAGACAGAGAGAGAGAGAGGAGGGAGAAAAGAATGTGTCTTGTCTCTCGCCATTGTTCAGGCTCTGTCCACGTTGTCTAGGTGTCTGTCTCTCTCTGTGGTGTGTACTCAGTCTCTCTGCATGTCTTTGCCCCTCTGTTGGCCTAGCCATCTTCATTTGTCTGGCCCAGCGCTGCCACCCGAGGAGCTGCTGTGAGAGCCGGAGGGCTCTGGCTACAGGTGCCCCGCTCTGTCCTGTGTCCTCTCTCTCTGCCTCGTGCCTCTGCTCCCCATGCTCCCTGCCCAGGGATGCTGTCTGTGCACCCGCCTCCGCGGGCTCTCCCCTGGGTGCTCCTTTGCTCTGCTGCCTGGAGGACGGCCACTCACCCCCCACCCCCTACCCAGGTGCCTCACTTCCTGCCTCCTGGTGGCCAGCCTGGGCAGGAGCCTGCCTTCCCTGCATTCCTGCCCTCTGAGCTCAGTGCCTGCCTGCCCCACCTGCGCCCTTCACCGTCTTGGGGGAAACCTCCCTGAGGGAACCACCGAATCACTTCCTTCTTCAGGAAACAGGCAGGAGCCTCGAGGAGGGGTGACGTGACGCCTACTAGAAACAGTGTGCCATAAGGGTTTTGTCATCAGATAGCCTTGGGTTCAAATCCTACCTCTGATGCTGACATGAGCAATTCACTTACCTTGTCTGTGTAAGTTTTCTCTCCTGTGGAACAGGGGCCATCCATAGAACTTTCCTTTTAGGGCTGTCATAAGAATGAGATGAGATGAGGAAAAGTGCCCGGCATACGGTAGGTCTTCGATAAATTACCTCGTTTCCCTTCCTGGGTTCAGGAGCTGGCAGGGCACACACAGGGCTCTGATATGAGCAGGACCTTTAGGGTTAGGGAGGCTAGGCTTTGGAGCAGCCTGGGGTTTGACGATGTGCTGGCTGGGTGGCTTTCCGCAGTACCCCCATCCGTCCACGCACTTATCCAACTGTGTGTTCATTAAACAGATACAGAACCCCTGCTCTGGGCCGGCAGGTCCTAGATAAGCCCTGGGTTCGAAAAAGGAGCAAGGCCCCGTCTCTTCTCTCCATGAGCTCTCATGCTGGCAGAGACGGGGCAGCAGGCAAACAGAAAAGCCAGACTGAGTTATCAGTGTGGTGAGAGGAATATTTGGCCTAGCAGCAGTTGCTGGTATGGGAGGAGGGAGGGCCCAGAGGAAGGGACTGCCAGCTCCCAGGGGGTGGAGATGGGGAGTAAGCACCCTGAGACGTGGGACGGGCCCTCTGAGAGACTTGGCTCAGATCTTTCAGCAGACCCCAGGTACAGTCCCTTGTGGGGCTCTTGAGAAGACAAGACTTACTGACCCTATGATCAGCTTCTGCAACCTTTGCCCAGGGAATGCTTTTTGTGCCAAGAAATAAATACAAACTATCCTTCTCTTATCCAGTTCTTAACAAATACTTCTGGTAGATATTAGCTTCGCAAAATAAAACTAACAGTGGCTAAAACCTCACAATTTGACACAGACCAAAAAGAAAATACAGTGGCTGAAGGATCACATTTGATGAGTGAAAATAGGAATAATCAGAAATTGGTTTAACCATGCCATATAGATAACTAACCAGGGCACCTAGGTGGCTCAGACGGTTAAGCATCTGCCTTCGGCTTGGGTCATGATCCCGGGGTCCTGGGATCGAGCCCCACATCGGGCTCCCTGCTGAGCAGGGAGCCTGCTTCTCCCTCTCCCTCTGTCTGCCACTCCCCCTGCTTGTATTCTCTCTCTGTCAAATAAAAAAATAAAAAATCTTTATTTTTTTTAAAGATTTTATTTATTTATTTGACAGAGAGAGAGACAGAGAGAGAGGGAACACAAGCAGGGGGAGCGGGAGAGGGAGAAGCAGGCTTCCCGCCGAGCAGGGAGCCCGATGTGGGGCTCGATCCCAGGACCCTGG